>NC_080065.1:167940894-168247394 GCF_949987535.1 Balaenoptera acutorostrata
TACAAAGGTGTGCTCTGCGACTCTCCTTTCAGCTGTAACCTGCCTCCACACCGTGGGGGGGTCACTCTCTGGCCCCCCTCACAGCCCTCTTCCTTCCCGGTGAGACTTGGTGGGGAGGGCCGAGCAGCCAGGGACCGCTACCTGTGGAAAGCCTCAGAAAGGCTGAGCAACCCCCCTCCTGCTAACAGGAGACAAGATGTGTCCACCAAGGAGACTGCCGGGCAGCTGGCAGCAAGCTTTCTTCCTCGGCCTCAGCCCTCCTTCTTCCTGTCCTTTCATTCTCTCTCTTCCTAGTGAGAAAGCAGAGAAAGACCACACTGGAGAGGCCGAAACAAGGAAGGGGTGGGCGAGGATACTTTTACCCCATAAAAGAGCCTGTGCCTTCTGGGCAGCAGGGAGACACACTACATCACAGGAAAGGTGGGAAAAGAGGAAGAGAATAGCACGTTCACAAAAGGAGTAGGGCTTTTCCAACTAGGACTTGTCTTCTACTGGACCACTGTGAGGTGATAAAACCTAAGTCACTTAGAACTGGCTCATGATCAGTTGCACTGGCTCATGGGAGCCCCGGCCAGGGCAGAACATGGACATTCTGAGGATGTGAAATTCTGAGAATGTCTGTCCTGTGCAGCTCAACCCAAGGTTAGCAATTCCCATTCCTACCAGTGAGAAGCTCTGGTCAGATATACCAACCATACCATTTCTCTTCTTGGGTCATTCTGTTTTAAGAATTTCAGTAAGTTACAAACCTCTTCTTGAAGCTTTGAATTAGTCTTTTCCAACCCTTCTATCTTGGTTTGAAGATCCCCAACTGTGCAGCTGTAAAAAAGAAAATATTAAGTGAATGCGAACTTATAAAAGCTGACTGTTTTCCCAATCTGTAAACAATGAGGATAGAGATTCCTAGATTTCCTGTATGAAATGGAGAGTCAAAGGGCCTCCAATTAACTCATAGATGAGAATTCTAAATATATATGTATGCAGTGTGTGTGTGTGTGTGTATATATATATATATATTTTTTTTTTTACGGAAAAGTTTTCAATGTTTTCTCCAAATATGCTACCCATTTCTTGTTTAGCCAACTGGAAAGAAAACAGCGTTTCCCCCAACACACTATATGGGAACCAAAACGCGCTGGCAGTCATATATCTAAAGTAATATTCATAACAAGATATTGGTACTTTTGGGTAGTAGGATCAAAGGTGATTTTTAAATCTTTTTTATACTTTGTCCCATTTTTCACATATTCTTTAAGTAATATGCACTACTTTCATACCGAAAAATACGTAAAAAGCTAATGTAGACTTGACAAACAACAATAATAACCACAACAATAATAGTAGTAGTTTTCTTTTTGGACAATGTGTCAGGCCCTCTTTGTTCTAAGCACTTTAAATGCATCAACTCCCCACAATTCTGTGAGGCAACTCTTATTGTTAATCTGTTTTACAGATGAGGAAACCATAACTTTATATTGAAAAACTCACTTAACTTCATACCCCTATGAACCCAGGTGGTCTGGCTCCAGGGCCTGCACTTTTAGGCAACAGACCCTACTGCCAAAAACTGGGGCTTTTTGCCGGTGAGGGGGGGTACCAAGAAACAAACCTGACAAGGCTAATGAACCAAGGTTCAAGAATTGGGCGGGAGAAAAATAAAAATACAAATTGACACAAAATGAAAAAGTCAACAAAACAAAACATATAGAAGGAATTACAAGTTTTAAGAGTATGCCATTTTCAATTCTGTACCAGCTACATAACTCAGAAACTATCAATAAAATTTCTATTTTTCCTTAGAAAACATAAATTATCAAAAAAGATATATCCTCACGAGGAGAAAAGCTAGATGAATTAACAGCTAAGGAAAAACTGAAAAGCTGGCAAAGTACTGCCTCCATACAGGCTTTGAGCTTCAAATTTTTAAGGAGCAAATAATGCTCATGAACTAGAAGGTGTTCCCAGGCACAGAAACAAGGCAAAGCTTCCTGATTCATTTTGTGAAGCTGCATAACCCTGATACCATGCCAGAGGGGAAACTATGGAACAACTATGTTAGGTTACATGTTAAGAGAATGATTACATTATTAAAGCTATGATCAAGTAGAGTTTATCCCTACGAAGAAATCCATTAATAAACTATACTACATCAATAGATTAAGGGATAAAAGTCATGATTAACTTAATGGATGCTAAAAGGCATTTGATAAAATTCAACATCTATTCCTTATAAAAGTTCTCAATAAACTAAGAATGGATTAAGAATCTCACTCTCAAAATAAAAGCCAGCGTCACACCTCAGGAAAGCTCAGAGCAGCACTACCCTAGGTATGTTCTGAAGAACACACTAGCTCCTTTGCCTGTTTCATTGGCTTTGGGGGCCAGACAGGCTGCTCCCGCAGAGAACTGCTAATGTGCACAGTGTACTCTCTAAAGAGGGTTCAGAGAGAGAATTATATTTCCCAAACACGTTAGGCTGAGAATCTCCATCCATTCTCCATCAACACCCGCAACAACTAGTGTTTCATGAAACACAGGAGCAGCTTTCCAATTAAAATGAAAATTCAAGCTAAAGATACCTGCTATCACTATTGAATTGCTTTCAGAGGTCTAGCCCAGTGGTTTTCAACCCCCTTTTTCCTGCCCAGAACGTTGGAGGGATGTGTGTTGATTCCCAGCAGCAATAACGCTTCCCATGCAGTGATTTCCAACTAAGTTGCGGTGGGCTAAGGGGTGGAGAGGTTTCATTTATTACTCTCTAATTTGCATAACTACACAGAACAAAAGATCAAAGGATTCCCCAAAGCTCTCTATCAAGAAATCATACTTCTACAGTCTGTACACATGAGCACTGAACGACAACCTTTTTTCTTGGTTTGGAAAAAAGTTAGTTATAAATATATGGCAACTCAAAAAGGTTCCATGAGGCAATTACTGGGCACTGAGAATGAACCGCAACACTGGAAAAAGGAGGAAGTCCTACCTTAAGTGCCGGTTAAGTTCTTCCACATAATTTTTTTGATCAAGGACATCAGTAATTCTTTCATGTCTTTTAAAAAGAACATAAAAAGAGAGAAATTCTTTTTACTCAGGGTTAATACTTTGTAACTGTCCCCCAACCTTCCAGTCACCTTGTAGGAGTACCAATGTCATCAGGAAACCAAGAGATGGTTAGAGCTTAGTAATGTCTGCACAGTCCTGAGTGAACCAGCAAGGCGGGCTGGGAAGACATGGGACACACTGGAAACAGGCTGCCTGGAGAGGAACCTCCCTGCAGACGCTCCTCCCACCTCTCCCCTAGCATTTGAGAAAGCCACTGGCATGCAAGGTAGAAACACCAAAAGCCACATGTAAATGGCTCTCGAGTTAGGAGATGAAGCAGCCCTTGTTATATTGAAGGAAAAGAAGCTGCCTCAGAAAAGAAGACCACAAGACTCTTCAAAACACAAAGCTGATTAGTCTGGGTTAAAAAAAAAGACTCTGGGAACTCTGGCGGTCCAGTGGTTAGGACTCCACGTTTCACTGCCAAGGGGGTAGGTTCAATCCCTGGTCAAGGAACTAAGATCCTGCAAGCTGTGCAGCATGGCCAAAAAAAAAAAAAAAAGCAAAAAGCAAAAACACAACACAACAAAACAAAACTTCATACATCTTTATAAAAAAAGCAAAAAAGACTTCATCATTTTAAAGTTCGGCTCCCCCCACCAATTTCTTTACATACATATGTACATAAATGGGATCATCTGACCCAGGTTCATGCCACAGGTGCTGGATCTGCTGGTCAGTGCAGTCATTTTTTTTCTTTTACCTTTCTGCCCTTTACATAGCTCTCCCAGGTAACACATACTGATAGCTTGTTGAGTATCCTATGTGTATATAATCATAATATCTACATGTTTTTACATATAGTATATGCAATTAAAATATAAAATATATGTTAGAGAATTTTGGGGTTTTAAAAAATGGGATATATATACTTCTCAGTATTATACTTTTCTCACTCAATAATACCTGTGGAAATCCCTCTAAATCTACTACACAGTAGGCCAAATTTCTTTTCCTTCATGTCTGTATAATACACAGTGTGGAATACTTCAGATGTTCTACAATTCATTCAATCGCAGATGTCCCTAGATATCCACGGGGGACTAGTTCCAGAACCTCTGTGGATACCAAAATCTGCAGATGCTCAAGTCCCTTATACAAATGGCATAGCACAGCTGACCCTCTATATCTGTGGGTTCCACATCTGCAGGTTGAAGGGCTGACTGTATTCCTTTCATAGTGGATAATCAGTTTATTTCCAGTTCTTTTTGACATTAAGAATATATTTTAAATTTCAAGTGAGTGAATCCTTGTACTGTGGGTGCATGAAGCATTAATGGGATTCCCGCTGGTCCCTTCCTTGGTAAGGTGCACTGCCAGGGCACTGAGAAGGAAGAGTTCTCATTACAAAGATGTGTGAAAGACAGGTAACAGATGTATGTGGTAAAATAATCAAACACAGTGCCAGGGTTTCCAGTGAAACTCCCTCCCATGCCTGCCTCCTGACCTCTTCCCCACAGGCGGTCGTGTTTTCAGGTCGATGTGCCTCGCTAGAAGTGATCCATGTATATGGAAGTACAACATATAAATATGGTTGTATGTCTTTTTTGTTATAACATAAATGGTAGCATGTCATATACATTGTTTGCTTTTTTTTCTCCAGGATAACTTCTTTTAATGCTCTTGTTAACAAGGATGAGGTAGAGCTACAATGTGGCGTGAAAAGACATCCACGACACAGTAGGATCAAAGAATAAGTCTAGTGGCAACTTAAATATATAATAGTACCTTTCCATTTACATCCAAACCATAACGCAAATTACACTACCAACAAATATATACCTGCAAGGCAGTAAAGAAAGGCTTGGAAGGAGTCATGCATGAGTAGCTTCCTCTGAAGAAGCAGGGGGAGTGGGATTGAGATGGAGACGAGGGGATAGTGTTAATGGGGAAATTTGCTTTGTACTCTCTATTCTTCCACAGAGCCTAATTCCTTAAACAATGGGAATAGGAATGTATTACCACTGTAATTAAAAATAGCTAAATAAAAAATAAAAATTCAAACAACGCAAAAACAAAAGTAGCATTCTTTGTCAATAGTTACATGAAAAGATGCAACATCACTAATCATCAGGGGAATGCAAATCAAAAACCACGATATGCTATCATGTCATACCCATTAGAATGGCTATCACCGAAAAGACAAGAAGTAGTAAGTGTAGGCCAGGATGCAGAGAAAAGGGAACACTTGTGCACTGTTGGTGGGAATGTAAATTGGTGCAGCCACTATGGAAAACAGTATGGCAATTCCTCAAAAAATTAAAAAATAGAATTACTAAATGATCCAGCAATTCCACTTCTGGGTATTTAGCCAGAGAAAATGAAAACTAACTTGAAAATGTATATGCACCCCCATGTTCATTGCAGCATTATTTATAACAGTCGAGATATGGAAACAACCTAACTGTCCATCAATGGATGTGGTATATTCATACAATAAAATACTATATTCATCCATAAAAAAGAAGGAAATCCTACCATTTCTGACAACATGAATGGACTTTGAGGGCATTATGCTAAGTGAAATATGTAAAACAGTGAAAGACAAATACCTTATGATCTTACTTATATGTGGAATCGAAAATAAACACAAAACCAAACTCACAGATACAGGGACTGGTGGTTGCCAGAGGTCGGGGGGTGGGGGAGCGGGTGAATGGGGCCATAAGGCACAAACTTCCAGTTATAAAATAAGTAAGTCTTGGGGATGTAATGTACAGCATGGTGACTGTAGTTAATAATACTGTATTGCATATTTGAAAGTTGCTAAGAGAGTGGATCCTAAAAATTCTTATCACAAGAAAAGAAATTTTTTGTAACTATGTATGGTGATGGATGTTAACTAGACTTATTGTGGTGATCATTTTGCAATATATACAAATATCAGATCATTATGTTATACACTTGAAACTAATATAATGTTATATGTTAATTATACCTCAATTTTAAAAAGTAGCATTCTTTGCCAGAATTTCATTAAAAACGTGAAGAACAGCATACAATACAGAACTTACTCTTTGCCACCATCAAGATCCTGCACATCCTTAATGTAGAGAGAAAAATCGATCACTCCAACCTGATAGAAATAAAATGTACCAGTTTAAATGAAAAATAACTTTTCGCACTTTCCACAAACCTTACAGTCTAAAATTCAGGGTATTTACCTTCCTATCTCAGGATAAAACAATAGGATTGTTAGGATAACCTGACAATCAGTTAGGTTAACCAGCTTAAAGCAGCAATCAGTCAAGCAAACCAAAAGAAAAATAACCCCATCACCTTCTAGAAGAAAAACTTACTAAAAATCAGAATTTAAGGGAATATTCTGAAGTTTTACCACCTAGTTATGATTTGTTTCTTGCATTTATTCAACAATCAAATTGTTGACAAAGATCAACAAAGTTCTTTGGGTACAAAGTAATAAAAAAAAAGAGACCTGGCTCTCTAAAGTGGTGACCTTAACTGATAACTCTGACTCCTTCTTCCCCCAAACTGGGGTGAAAAGGTCCAGTCAGTATTTCAGGGAAAATTCTCTGCTGTTGTGGGGAACTAGGGGCTCCAAGACCCCTCAACATCTCAAAGTCAGGGGCTTTGTCCAGAAATAAAGCACTTCAGAGAGAGTGAATGAGAGCCCTAGTCTGCCACCATCCACTCTACTGTGAGTAAGTGCAGCCATTCCTTTGAAATATAGGAAAATTGGGTCCATCAATAGAGAGATATTTAAATCAGTCACGTTATAGCCATATTGCAGAACCTTATGCAACCATAACAAAGAATGCAGGGAATGAATATGTAATGAAATGAAGAAAGCTCCAGGATAAAATTTTAACTCAAAGAATACTGTGTACAGCATTAAATCCTTATAGTAACCTCACTTATGTTAAAACCAAAGCTATACATGATGTTTTCTGCAACTCCTCTGTTGCGCCTCCCACCAATCTATATTCCTGACCCTTGAACCTGGGTGGCCAGTAAGGCCTGTCTTTATGAGCAGAAAGCAGCAGAAAGGATGCTGTGACTTCTGCAGCTAGGTTAACAAAGGCAGTACGAGCTTCCTCCTGGCTCTTTCCCTTGGGCATAGACCTTTGAAGTTCTGAGCTTCCATGGGAAAAGTCTGGCTAACCTTGAGGCACCACGCTGCAGGCCACGTGGAGAGACCACGTGTAGACAGAGATGCTCAAGAAGCCCCTGCTGCTCCAGCCTCAGCTCCCTGAGCCTTCTCAGCCCAGAGGACAGAGAGTGAGAGTGCATATGCCTTCAGCCACTCCAGCCCCAGCCACCAACTGCCCGTGATCACAGGCGTGCTTAAGAGTCACCGTGCTGAGCTCAGCCATCCCTCAAATATGAGGGACTGTAATCATTTATGTGACTGTTAATTTGTTACACTACAACAGAAAACCAGAAAAGATTTAATTAAAAACAAAACCTATGTATACATAAATGCATAGGAAAAGTAGAAAAAGTCCCTCAAATTTTTACCATTATCTGTGGGGACAAGAGTGGGACTGAAGGGGGAGAGGAGAAGGGGAGCTTGAATTTCACTTTTCACTTTACATGCTTCTGTAATTGCTTAACTTTTTTTCAACAAGCATGCATTTCTTTTGTAATACAAAAATAATTAAAAAAGAAATATATATTTGACTGGAAAAAAAGCAACAATAGAGGGAATGAAAAAGAATATCCAAAGTAGAAATTAATGGACTAGAAAACAGATAAAGCTCTCCTCTCAAAGCAGAAGTGATGTGTAAAAGCAAGACCTGGTTCTTCGAGCTCAACACAGTAGACAAATCTCTACCAAGTGCACAATATTACAATTTAGAATAGTGAGATTTTAAAAAGCTGTAAGAAAATACTCTCATGCAACTAATAGATCTGAATGAAACAAATGATTTCTGGAAAAATGTAAATGACTAAAAATTTTTCTAAGACTTAGGAAACGAATAAATTGACCAAAGCTATGCAAAAAATTAAAGTGGTCAAAGCATGAGGACCATAAAGCTTTTGCATAAAGCTGAAACTGTCATACCAGCAAGTTTTAACAAACCTTTAAAGAAAAATAATTCCTGCTCTAATAAACTGTTGTGGAAAACAAGAAAGAAAAGAATATCATCCAGTTTATTTTATGAGGTCATACAATCCTGACACTGAAAAGTGACAAAGACAGTATAGAAAAGGAAAATTCAGACCAGTGTCACTTTTAAGTAGAAATACAAAATTTCCAAATAAACCACAGACATATTAAATCTAGGAGTATACTAAAAGAATAATGCACGATGACCAAGTAAGGTTTATTTTATGATATCACAATAGGAAACCTAAGAATTAATTCAATTAAAACTATGGGTTAAAAATGGATATGACATCTCAATAGATGCCAAAAAAGGTATTTGATAGCATTCAATGTTCATTTTTAAATAAAAATATAAAGTAAGTTAGAATAGTACAGTACTTCCTAAACATGAGAAAGAGGATCCCTCAGGGTGCAATAGCAAATACTCATACTTTATGGTGACATACGAGAGGTATTAAAGATAAGAATAGGCCAGGGGGCTCAATCACATCTATCGCTTAACAAAAATCCCAATTAAATTTTTATTTTGGAATCTGACAAAATGATGTTCAAGGTCATCTGGCAGAATGGACAGCCTCAACTATATCTGAAAAAGAAGTACAACAAAGTAGGCAGGAGGTGAACTGCCAGAGCATAAAACACACTATGTGGTTTTGGTAACCAAATTAAAAGACTACGTTACTGGCAGAAATAAAAAGATCCAGAGACTAAATAGAGAGTCCAGAAATAAGCCTCAGAGCATAATGGATATTTCAACACATGATAAAGGTGGAATTTTAAATTAGTAGGAAAATAATATTTGATACATGATATTGAGAAAACTGGTTTACTACTGTACTTTTATAAGAAATCTAGACTTCTACTTCACACTATGTCAAAATGAATAACAGGCAGATTATTTAAGTGTAAAAAATATACATGTGATTTAAAAAATTAGGTTAATTTTTAGACGTGGAAGGACCTTCTAAGCACAATACCTTAGAAGGCATAAAGGAAAAGTACATTAAATATGACCGCCAAAAAAAAAAAAAAAAGTCTACAGGGGAAACAAGCCCCGAGACAGCAGAAAAAAAAAAATTTATAACAAATATTCTGACAAATGGTAAATATCCTTAATCTATAATAAAGGAGTGGAAAAAGGTGGAAAACTTAAAAAAATGGGCAAAGGATATGAACAGGTGAACCACCAACGGCAAATAAAACATGAAAAAAATACTTCATCTTCCTAGTTCTCAAAAATATAAATTTGAGATGAAGAGTTGTTTTTCTCTCAGATTAAAAAAGACCAAGAATGCTCACATATCATCACAACACTCATGCAGAATGTGTACACTCTGACACAGCAACCTCAAAACTTATCCTAAAAAAATAAACAGACATGAGTAAAAAGAAGTATGAGGATGTTTATAACATCATTGTTATAACATGGAAACAACTTACATTAATAAGTATTGGTTAAATAAATTATGGTACATTCATAAAATGGATTACTATGCAGTTGTTTAAAACCATTTATATCTCTTGACATCAAGAGCTATGTGGAACATATTATTAAATAAAAAAATTGCAAAATGGTGTGCTTGGAATAATCATATTTTGGTTTAATGAAAAAAGAAAACTCCAAACATCTGTCTCTGAAACATAAATACACACATACACCTTTCTTCATATGCTGCAAGGATGTATCCTGAAATGTAACACTGAATTAGCTCTTTCTGTGTAATGGGATTATACGTGATATTTTGTTTCTTTTCAAAAAAACTTCTTTGTATATTTTGAGAAATATTTAACAGGCAAAAACAAGAAAACTACTGGGGAAAAAAAAAAAAAAGAGAGGAGAGGTTACAAAAAAAAAGCTGACCTGGTCATGGAGGGATTGGGGAAACTTTAGAGTCATGCCCAAACATGTAGTGGGAAGAAGCCTGGGCCACTGCCCAGTTACAGATGCCCTGAAGAGGTGGAGGTGACGGTGAGGCAGGGTGTCCTGATTTACAGTCCCTGCCACCACGAGTTTAGGCCTCAGCCCTGGTCACCAGCTCCCGTGCAAGAGGAAAGCCCATGGCAAGAGGGCTGTCCCACCCCATGGGGCACTCTGCATCTTACTGCCTACTTTCATTTGTGCTCCGTTTTACCATCTGACTTCCCAAATCTCTCCTGAGTCTGTTTTGCCACTCCCCATGCAACCTGGAGCTTCCAGACTTGTCTGCTCAATGTTTGTGCTTTCCCTATTCTTGGCTGCTTCTAACTCAGGAACTGGATGGTTGCTAGCTTGATCTTTCTCAATCCCAGGCCTGATCATTTCAGTGTACTGCTTAAATACCTCCAAAGGTTTTTAAGTTCCAAAGTTCCAGGGACAAAAACTAAAGCCTCTAACATGGCACTGATGGCCTAACAACTGGGCCAGCCTCTACCTTCACTTCACTCATCGAGCATCCTGTGTTCTAGCCATGGAGAACTGTTTCCCGTTCCCAGACACGCCATGCTCTCTGTGTGTGCCTCTGTGCCTTTGCCCAAGCTATTTTTCACCCTTCCCCAAGACCTTTGCCAGCTGCTCCCCGCTCTGGTCCAGCACAGCACCTTGCACGGCCCTGTGCCAGATGCCCCCTGCCATCTGCCCCTTCCTTAGGTTCAGCATATGCCTCCAGAGCCTATGTAAAATCCCTGGCCCAAACAAGGCATTCGATCTGGCGTCAAAATTCCCATTTTACCTGAGAATCCAAGTCTTCTCCTTTTAAACAGAGGTTGGCATCAAGCACATTGAGTCCCACCAGCAGACCAACAATCACCATCCCTTCTTCCTCCATCATTAATGCCTCAGGCTCATAGAACTCACTGAAAGAGATTGATACAACAGCAACACCTTCACCACCCTTCTCTTGGACCTACTCTGCCTTTTCACCTCTTAGCTCATGGCCTGGCTGCCGACTTCATCAGGAGCCAGAGGCTCCCTTGTGTGAATTCCCTTCTTCCTTCTATTTCCTCTCCCACTTTAAGTGCTGCTATCTCTTCTCTGGCCTCTCCCTCTCTTCCCGTGGCTTAAAATGGACTCCTCCTACCTCTGGTCTAGGGTTAACTCCTCTGTTTGGACCCTGGACCCCAGTCCTTCTCATCGCTTGGCTCCTGTGTTCCTGAACATCACTCTGCCCCTCCTGTCCACCCTGGCTCCTTCTTTTGTGTCGCTAGGAACTACTTCTACACTTACGTTCATGTCAACATAAAGGGGGATCCCACAGCCTCCCCCACCACCCATCCAAGGATAAAACTCTTCCCTCTTCCCTGTGTCCCATGGAACAACACTGGCTGCTTTTACTTCCTTACCTCCAAGTCACCTCAGCCATTACAGTGAGGCGCCGTCCATTACTGCTCTGGTCACCAGCGATTAGCTAATTTACCGTCGTGTGTGTGAGTCCATGAGAACTTATCATCCTAAGAATTAGTTGTTTGGAACAAAATCTGTACCTCAGTGTTACTCAGTAAAACGGTACTCAAAGAAGAGTACAAAGTACGTGAACTATTTGAAATCAGTATTTATCATGAAAAGATATGTTCAATAGTAAGCCATGACTTGAAAACAATGGAAAATTTTGGGTGACAGGCCATACTGCAAAAGACATTGTTATTTCAGTTAGATAAGAGAATTATCTCTGGAGAGATCTGTTCCTTGTAAATGCTCATATCCTGGAGAAAATTCCTCTTAATAATGGTTACTTTTGTTTATAGAGTTATAAATATAAAAAATGAACCCAGTCATAAATTTCAGAGATAGACAGTTCGTCTTTACTGATGCCAAGAGATATAAAAGTTTACAAACTGAATGTGGAATCCTAAAACAGGTAATCTAGATATGTTCTCTTATAAAAAGCAGGGTTTTATACTTTAAAATTGCCCAATGAATCTAGTTCAAGTCATTTTTCCCCTATTATCATCCAATCAAATACCATTTTGTTGAAACTTAATGTAGTATGCTGTCAGGGTACCTAATCTTAGGTATTTTTGAAGAACTATCTTCAAAATGACTTTTCAAAATGAAAATATACATCTTCATTCATAAAGACTTCCAGACATCAGTGCTCAAAAAATAAAATACTGCTATTTTAAAACTATCAAAAAATAAAATACTGCTATTTTAAAACTATCAAAAAATAAAATACTGCTATTTTAAAACTAAGCCACAGAATAGTTACACTTAATAATAATTTGAATAAAAACTGTACATTATACATTCTTGTTTTAATTCCGAATGATCTACAGAACTGTGTTCTAATTACGAAGCAAAAGCTAAGCAAAGATAGGTGATGAAATACCTTAAGAGATGTTTATTGTCTATAAGCACTTTCAGATAATCTGCCAGTTTCTTCTGCATGAGTGCAAGATAAAGCCAAGCTCTGCCCCTTCCCACAGCTGTCCTGGAATTCAAACAGAGAATCAAACTATTATGGCATAACAATAATAACAACAAAAAACAAAGGGAAAAAAACCAACTTAGCCAAGGAGAAACACATGTTCACGCATACACATGCTTGTGAATGCAGAGAACGCTGTAATAGAGCTGCCCTGGGGGCTGGGGGAGCACACTGTCTGGGAAGGCTGAGGAAATGGCTCACTGCATTCTTTTGGGTACTGTTTGAAGTCTGTATCATGGGCATGTATTCTGCACCCCCCCCCCCAAAAAAATAGGAAAAAAAATTTAAGGCACAAACATCTGATTTCTGGAACAAATACAATTAGATAAAACTTTGCATGTATTCATAAAATTTCACAGGTAGCCAGGAAATATCAGGTTAGATTGTATAATGGATAAATTTTCTTTCAAAAGACGAATATAGAACGTAGTTGTTAAAGGGTTGAAGTCTCACAAGATTTCTAGGGCATTAGCTCAAAGGTACAATTTTATTTCTTATGTGGTAAAATACACATAACATAAAGTTTACCACCTTACCCATTTTTAACTGTTAGGTACTGTTAGGTACATTCACGTTGTTGTGCAACCAATCTCAAAGGTGTGATTTTGAAAAGATCTGTTTTAAACATTAAAAGAAAAAAAAAGGCCTCCCAATTGTAGACCTAACATTATTCAAGGAAAAAAAGATCCTGTTCTAAGCAGAGTAACTGCATTTGTAACACCCAAGAGAGTATTAGAGGTACTGCTGTAATCAATATCAGCCTCAAAGGGTCAGAGGGCACCCAACTTAATCAATACAAAAGACTGGATTCCCCCCTTCTCCCTTCAATAAATGATGTAAAGCCAGAGTAAAAAAGAAAGGAAATAAAGTAGGAAAGAAAAAGATATCTGATGTTGGCATGATAGGAAAAATGGACACTGACATGTGCTACTTGGTGGGAGTGCAAACTGGTACAATTCTTCTAGCAGGCAATTTAATGACAGCAGGTTATCAAAATTCTACATCTAGTAATATAAGGAAATAATTTAGGAGGTACACAAGGATGTATGTTTGGGGATGGTCACCGCTGCACTGTTTGGATAATGAGAATTTGAAGACAACCACAAAGCGCAAAGTGGGAGGAGCTATACAAAAATGATGTGGATGACTATCATGGCAAAAGGTTTAAAATCTAATATTAAATGGGAAAAAAAGCTACAAAACAGTACGTACAATTTAATACTTGATTTTATTCCCCCCAGTTCCCCACCTCTGTACCATATACTGCTCTTAGTTTAGGTTCACTTCCAAAACATTTTTATGCATGTGAAAATAAATGTAAATTCTATTTTTCTCTCCTTTTCAGAAAAGAATTAGTATGCTATATATGCCGTTCTGCAACTTGCTTATTTCACTGAATATCTGTCATTTTGAAATTCTTTCCAGACACGGAATTTTTCGTTCATTTTTTCATAGCTTTAGAGTGTTTCAGTATTGGACTGCACTATAATTTATTTAGCTGGTTTTTATCTAGGCTGTTTCTAATCTTCCGCTGTTACAAATAATGCTGCAACAGGTATTTCTGTACATGTGTCATTTTCATGTGTTAGATCTACGAGATAAAACTCCTAGAAGTGGAATTGCTGGGTCAAAGGGTAGATGTATTGGTGGTTTTTGTGGATAGTGCCAAACTGTCTTCCATGAGAAGCAGTGCAATAATGAGGTCACTGGGGGAGGTGGAGGGGAATAAAAATAGAATCTTATCTATTTGTCTGTCCGACTATGCACTGAAAGGATCTAGAAGGATACTGACCAAGATATTAATTGTAGTTTTTTTTTCTGAGTAGTAAGCTAACAGAAGCGCCTTTTTTGTTTCTTAATTAAAAGTTATGTAATAAGAAAAAAAGGTTGTTTTTTTTGTTATTTTGTTTTTTTAGAATTTATTTATTTTTGGCTGTGTTGGGTCCTTGTTGCTGCGTGCAGGCTTTCTCTAGTTGCGGTGAACGGGGGTTACTCTTCGTTGCAGTGCGCGTGCTTCTCATTGTGGTGGCTTCTCTTGTTGCAGAGCCCGGGCTCTAGGCATGTGCGCTTCAGTAGTTGTGGCACACGGGCTCTAGAGCAGAGGCTCAGTAGTTGTGGCGCACAGGCTTCGTTGCTCCGCGGCATGTGGGATCTTCCCAGACCAGGGATCGAACCCATGTTTCCTGCATTGGCAGGCGGATTCTTAACCACTGCGCCACCAGGGAAGTCCCCAAAGAGGTTGTTTTTAATTTTCAAAAAAGAGAGAGACAAGCTTTGTCTGTTGTCTGGGTTTAAGTGCCAATCTTAAGTGTAATCTTATTCAGTGTGTAACAGTATGTTTAATAATAAACCATGACAGGAAAACAATGAAATATTTTGGGTGATAGGCCGTACTGTAAAAGATATTTTTATCTCAATTAGACAAGGACATTAAACTCTAGAGGGATGTCTCTCAGGATGCAAAGTTCGTCCTGCAAGTTTCAAACCACCTTAGAGCAAATAGTCTCTACCCTCAAAAAAAATTCTGGTCATAACTTCCAAAATACTGCAGAAATTTTAGAACTTTTGTTACTATTTAATGAAATAGTAAAAACACTGCAGCTCTTTATAGAGCAAAGCAGTAGCCTTTTCTCACGGGGCTCCCAACAAGGCTAGTCCTCCAGAGGCATCAAGAGGCGGGAGCTACTGTGTATCTCCTTTTTGGCAGACAGAGGGAGGATTCTGGTACTTAAGCTACTTACTTGTTTAGCATCCACAGGGAACAGAAGCAGTGAGTTTAGCTGACAATAAGCTCTTTGTTAGCACAACAAGACTTCAAAAATGCCTACGTGCCTAAGTGGAAATAGCCTGAGTGCAGGAGGAGGGAGAGCCCTGCTGCATTCAACCAGGCCGCCCAGGGACACGGTCTAGTGCTGTACTCTTGAGGGAGTGAGCTCACTGGAAGGGGATGGACAATAGGACCACGTAAAGAACAAGTGAAGGGACTTCCCTGGTGGCGCAGTGGTTAAGAATCCGCCTGCCAATGCAGGGGACACGGGTTCGAGCCCTGGTCCGGGAAGATCCCACATGCCACGGAGCAACAAAGCCCGTGCGCCACAACTACTGAGCCCGCGCTCTAGAACTCGCGAGCCACAATTACTGAAGCCTGCGTGCCTAGAGCCCGTGCTCTGCAACAAGAGAAGCCACTGCAGTGAGAAGCCCGCACACTGCAATGAAGACCCAAAGCCGCCAAAAATAAATTAAAAAAAAAAAAAAAAAAAAAAAGAACTGAAGAAACAAGGCAGAAGACGTAGGAGGCTCATGAGGGGGTCACCAAATAAATATATGAAAGGTTGTCGCCTGCTAAAGGTTTTCACCTTAGGTGGTATAGGCCCAGAGGGATGAACCAGGGACAGAGACAGAAGGCTTAAGTCCTATGAATGCACAGGGCTCAGCAACGATGGAGTTTAGTGGGATTTAGAGGGTTTCAGAGGCCATCAGACCTGTGTTTTCTTCCTGGTTCCACCACTCCCTTGCTGAGGGACCTTGAGGAAGTTACTTAACTACTCTGAGTCTCAGTTTCTGCACTTGTAGATGGGGACACCAACAGCTTAGTTCCTAGGGATTTGTGGAGGATAAAATGAGATAATGAAATGTCCTTAGCACAATGCCTGGCACACGGCAGGCCCTTAGTTAATGGTGGTGGCTATTATTATTATTATCTGAAAATGGAATAAGCTGGCTCTGCAGGAGAAGGTCAAACAGAGGCTGGACAGTTGAGTCCCCTGTGAAAGACTCTGCCGGGAGAACTTTTGCATTGGCCTAAGGATCTCCAGGGCCCTTTCTAAATGCAGATTCCATGATACGCCTTTTTGTGTTCCATTCAGTTTTGTTTTTTTTTTAAATCTCTGCAATTATTAGTTTGTTAGTATCATCCAGGACTCAGATGTTCAGTATTCTTCCTGAAATTACATAAAACAAATGCAAATGGAAAGAATCCAAGTCAAAATTATATAACAAAACAGCACTCCATCACAAAAGCGTGTAAAATTACAAGAACGCTATTTTAAAACACTGGCACTTTAAGAGAACGATAATCTCAAAATCCACAAAATTGCCAAATTGTTCCCTAAACTGTTAGGCAGATAAACATATGACCCCTATACGTAGGGATCCCAAGGGCAAACACAGATAAGGCAAACGATTCATTAGTGCCAGCCTTTCCACAAATGTCTCTTGTCCTGGAATCTAAAATCTGTTCCAAACTGTATTATTCAGAAAACTGCCCAGGTGCATCTGTGAGTCTTTTTTTTTTTTTTTTTAACATCTTTATTGGAGTATAATTGCTTTATAATGGTGTGTTAGTCTCTGCTTTATAACAAAGTGAATCAGCTCTACATATACATATATCCCCATATCTCCTCCCTCTTGCGTCTCCCTCCCACCCTTCCTATCCCACCCCTCTAGGTGGTCACAGAGCACCCACGTGCATCTGAAGCAGCAATTCCAGGAGTGTAATAACTCCTTTTCCTCCTGTAACTGCTCTTTGGGTGACAACACCTTTTCACTATTTGACCTTGTATGACAAGCAGAAATCATTGTCCCCATTTTAAAGAAAAGGAAACTGAGGCTCAGAGAGGGGCAAATTTTCTCAAGCTTATGTGGAGAATAAGCAGCAGAGCTGGGACTAAAGTCTAAGTAGAGTGTAGCTTTTGCTACAATTTGTTCTAAATTAGAAAACGCTTTATCAGCAAGAAATAGAGAAATTGATAAATACAAGGAAGTTTTCTTAAAACATCAAATCGATGTAACTACTTCTCACTCACTTTAATTCTGGCAGATTTCTGACACTAGTGGCTATATCTGACGCTTCTGGACAAAGTTTCTCCACCAGCTCCAAAGGACCAAAGAAAGATTTATTTTGGCCAATAAAACTCTTCTTAACTAAAAGGGAAAACAGAAGTGTTATTCATAAGAACAGGTTGCAAAATATCTTCAGGGTCCCACAGTCTCCCAAAAGCCAAATGAATGCTGTGGAGCTGCACTGCTTACTCCTTCTGATTCAGTCTTGGGGACTGGGAGAGGCCAGGTACCAAATAAGCTCTCCCTTCCTCTAATGAAAGGGCTTCTCTGATATACCCACTAGGCTCTTTCTTTCAAGTATTTATTGACCATGAAATAAAACAAGTGCTCAAATGATCACCTGTGAAATACTTGCCCTTTCTCTCTCCTGTGCCAAAGTCAATTCTTGATTTCAAATCATCACCACCATGATGCCAAAGTCAATTCTTGATTTCAAATCACCACCACCATCTCTCATCTGAACTGCTGCAATAATCTCCTAATGGGTTTCCCTGCTCCTAATACCATCACCTCCCCACCTTTCTAATCTGTCCTCCACATAGCTGGAAGTTCTTTTAAAAATGTAAGTTAGATCTTGTTTTTCCCTTGCTGAAAATCCTCTAAATACTCTTAGAATAAAATCCAGCTCCTCACCTGACCTATAAAGGCCTACGTGATCCAGCCCATCCCAACTGCCCTGACCTCACCTCCTCCTTCTCAGCATGCCTCAGTTACCTGGTGTCTTCCTGAAACCAAGGTTGGTCCCACTCAGGACTTTGCACCTGTTTTGTTCTGTCTTTCTAGGAAGGCTCTTGCCCCAAACATTTGCAAGGTTGACTCCTTCTTCTCTTTTAGGTCTCAGCTCACATTTCACCTCCCCAGAAAGACCTTTACCTCTCACCCTAGTTGAAAGGTTTTTCTCTTGATTCTCTATCATTTAACCTATTTTGCGTCCCTGAATTTGTAGCATTTTGTAATTATGTTTGCTTCTGAGTTTGTTGTCTGTCTCCTCTTCTAGAACTGTGCTGTCCAAGGTAGTCACTAGCCACAAGTGCTACTGAAATGTAGCCAGTGCAATTGAGATGTGCTGTAAGTGTAAAACACAGTGGATCTTTAAGCCTCAGTGTAAAAAAGAATGCAAAATATCTCATTAGTAAGGTTTATACTGATTATATGTGTCAAAATGATAATATTTTGGCTATATTGGGATAAATTACTAAAAGTAATTTCATCTGTTTCTTTTCGGTTTTTTTAAACGTGTCTACTAGAACATTAGAAATTACACATGTGGCTTGCATGGCATTTCTATTGGACAGCGCTGCTCTAGAATGTCACGTCTTGTGGGCAGGGACCTTGTTTGTCTTGTGCACTGTTTGTCTTGTGTGCACAAGAACAACACCAGCACCCAGAACAACGTTTGGCATTGATGATGCTGGGAAACAGCTAGCCCGAATTTTTCAAGCCCCCGACCCCGCCCTCAGGCTCACCTTTCAGCCCATGTTTGAGGCAGTGCTCCATCACTACAAAGAACTGCTGCAAGGGGGCATGGTCTGCATCCAGGCTGCGGCCCAGGCTCAGGGCAGACTGGAGCAAGACCTTGATGCTGAGTTTCATCATGTGCATCAGGTTGACACGCTCCTCCATCATCTGGCACTTGGAAGCTGGAGGACAGAATCGGGGACAGCTTCGTTAGTGGACTGAGTGTAGCCGGGGGTGAGGAGGCTGGACGCGGAACAATGGAGGGAAGCCCGGCCAGGCGGTCTGCTCGGAGCGCGGACGTGCGGGTTAAGTGGAGATCGCAGCCAACCGGGCCCTGACCCCGGGAGGTCACAGCCGCATGTGGGCGGCGGGGGCCGAGGGTCAGACTCTAGAGGCCTCTCCCTGGTAGCTCAGCGCGTTGCTACGGCGACGACCCTACCAAGACTCACCGCGAACGGCTTCTCCCACGCCCCCATTCCATTTTTGACTAATGGAAGGGCGCAAACTCCGGGAAGCCCTGCCCCAAGCTAGAAGGCTTGCTGGGAAAGTGCTCCACCCCCTCTCGTTCCTATTGGAGGAGGCCAGCTCGAGGCCACGCCCATGGAGCTCACGGGCGCCATTTTGACTTTTCAGCCAGGACGGAGGTAGCGGCTTCCGGGATTGGTTGGGTTGGTCCGCCCACCGGCCACAGGGCTTTCTGAGCCGGTTGTTTTGCCTGAGAGTGCCAGCCGGAGCCCTCGGGGAAGCATCAGTTCCTCAGTAATGGACTCAAATTTTCGTTGTTACCCGTCTTTCGTCCACAATTAGTGGACAATTACGAGTTTTACACTTCTTTTGTAAATAAAACCGTTAGAATAAAATGAAAGCTGCTTTTCAACTCCATTAACCTTGTCACTTTGAGAGTAAAAGTTTGTAGTCAATATCAGCTATCCATGACAAATTCTTACCAAGTGTCATCTCAAGCCCAGGAAACTGTCACTCGAGAAATTAAAAATATAGACCCCAAACTATAACCTACTCCCGGCCGGAAAAATACCCCGGGCCAGCGCGCCCCTCTCTCCACACCTGCGCCATCGTTCGGTCTTTTAAATGGATTGGGGTGGGGTGGGGATCTTATTGTTTTAGTTTGCAGTTGTTCATTACAGATGTTAAGCAGCTTTTCATGTTTGTCTCCTAGTATTCCTTCTATGAATTGCCTGTTAAATCTTTTAACTTTCTTGATTTGTTTGCCTTTGTTTTATTGGTCCGTATATTCTGGATATTAATCCTTTGTCTACCTGCTTTATTTCATGGGCAGTAAATAATATGGACATATAAATAGTTAAAAGAGCATATGTATGTGTAGCTAAATCGAAAAGAATGATACTATGACTGTGAATTTATAATACAGGTATTAAGTAAATATGGTTGCGACTAGAGACAGCCTGGGACTGAAAATTCTAAATTCTCATCAAAACCCAAGAGGACAGCTGCTGGGAAAGAAAAATCGGTCTAAACCTTTCATCTTGGTGTGGAAAAAGAAAAATGGACTTTAAGTAAAGCATTTGGGTGGGAGTGGTATAATTATTTTTAAATTTTGAGAGAATCCTATGTATTACATTTATAAATTTGAAAAGTTTAATGAAATAGATGATAGGCAAAGGGAATAGAAAATGTAAAACCCCATCAAGAAGAGGGAGAAATCCTGAATAGACCAATAACCACAGAAGCAATTTGTAAAGATTTATTCTTAGAGAAGATACCAATCCCCGGTCTAAAAACGAAGTCTAGTGTTGTTCGAATGGGAATACGTACGCAGCAAGTCCTACGGAGGGCTAGGCAGGCCCAGATATTTTAAGGAAGTCGATTTCTAGATCCTCAAGTTTCACAGGCACTCTTTCTTCTTCCACTCTACAGAAGAACTGCAATTCACTCCTTGTCCCATATCCTCCTCTTTAAAAAAAAAATAAACTTATTTATTTATTCATTTATTTAATTTTTGGCTGCATTGTGTCTTCGCTGCTGCACGCGGGTTTTCTCTAGTTGCTGAGAGTGGGGGCTACTCTTTGTTGCGGTGTGCGGGCTTCTCATTGCAGTGGCTTCTCTTGTTGCGGAGCATGGGCTCTAGGCACGCGGGCTTCAGTAGTTG
Source organism: Balaenoptera acutorostrata (assembly GCF_949987535.1). Classification (NCBI taxonomy): domain Eukaryota; kingdom Metazoa; phylum Chordata; class Mammalia; order Artiodactyla; family Balaenopteridae; genus Balaenoptera; species Balaenoptera acutorostrata. The sequence continues at coordinate 167,961,899 of NC_080065.1, forward strand.
TGGCTCATGGGCTCTAGAGCGCAGGCTCAGTAGTTGTGGCACACGGGCTTAGTTGCTCCGTAGCATGTGGGATCTTCCCGGACCAGGGCGCGAACCCGTGTCCCCTGCATTGGCAGGCGGATTCTTAACCACTGCACCACCAGGGAAGCCCCCATATCTTCCTCTTGATGCACTGACCTGGGGTGCAGAAAGTCTCACACACCAAATGGAGGTGAAACCTCCTTTGATGATTAATCAAGTCACCCAAAACATGAAGAGCTTCCAGTCTCTCATTGTTTTGTTGAACTTAGTTAAACTTGGTCTTGGGAGAGAGGGTTGGTCTCCAGCCCTCTGCTGGGTATCCTGAATTTAGAGAGTTAAAAAAGATTTTCCCCCACAAATATGAATATATATAATTGTTTTCAGTCAGTCTCAATACTCATCCCTTGGATATGCCATTAACTTGATGGGCACGTTCAATAAATTAAATGAGCCAAACTGCAGCTCCAAGTTTTTGATGAAAATGGATTTCAAGTACATGTACACTAACTTTTTAAAAATTAATTAATTAATTAATTTTGGCCATATGGGACTTAATCCCCTGACTAGGGATCAAACCTGTGTCCCCTGCAGTGGAAGTGTGCAGTCCCAACCACTGGACAGCCAGGGAATTCCCTAAACTAACTCTTTTTGTCAAAAAATATTGTATTGGCAAGGTGTAATGAAATAAGCAATGTTTAGATATCCCCAACCATTTTGAGTGTTCTGAGTTAAAGTGAAAGAATTATAAGGCATAATTATCATCTGATAAGTCTTGATAAAGCCTTTTTTGGGGAACTTCCCAGAGGTAGAGAAATTTCTTTAATGTGACTAGGTTGCATCCTTTTGCAAGTAAGGTGATTTTCATTTGAACAAAATGAATATTTGAACAAAAATGAACAAAAAATTTTTTTGACATTAGATCAACGTGATTTGGGGCATATAACTTAGAAGGAGTTCAAAGACTTGAACAACATTACTATAACAAAACTGTCCATTTCATACCTGAGTCACTTTGCTGTACAGCAGAAATTAACACAACATTGTAAATCAACTATACTTCAATAAAACTTAAAAAAAAGTTTGGTAGAATTTACCAATGGGAAAAAAAAACCTGTCCATTTCTATTTCTTATTTATATGAGCCAGATTTCTCAAGGATCACATCTATAAAAAATCAAAAAAAAGGAATAAAATTGATTGAGTCCTATCACATTTTATCAGTAAATATATATATTCATCTACAAGTACATGCTAATTAAAAAACCAACACCAGCTCATGAAGAGAAGTAATTCCAAGAAAAATTTATGTATAATTACTTATAAAATTATATTTATATTCCTTTAATCAACTTAGCATTACTAATAATTCTAATGGTAATTCGTTCCAGAAGAAAAAAAAATTTTTTTTTAATTTATTTATTTTATTTATTTATTTTTGGCTGCATTGGGTCCTTGTTGCTGAGCACAGGCTTTCTCTAGTTGTGGTGAGAGGGGGCTACTCTTCGTTGCGGGGTGCATGAGCTTCTCATTGTGGTGGCTTGTCTTGTTGCAGAGCATGGGGTCTAGGCCCGCGGGCTTCAGTAGTTGTGGCTCACCGGCTCCAGAGCGCAGGCTCAGTAGTTGTGGTGCACGGGCTTAGTTGCTCGTGGCATGTAGGATTTTCCCGGACCAAGGCTCGAACCTGTGTCCCCTGCCTTGGCAGGCGGAGTCTTAACCACTGTGCCACCAGGGAAGCCCAAGAAAAAATATTTTATACACTCAGCTTTAGTCACGAGAAAAGTTTATTACATTTTAATTAATTTACATATTTTTTCTGAGATGTATGATAGGATGACCAATAAAAAAAATTTAAAACATACATAAGTGGATTGGAAATTCAAGTCCAAGGAATAAAAGGGAAAAATGTAAAATTTTCAAATATTAATTAACTTGTTATTTATTTTTAAGATGGATGGTAATGTTATCAAATCATTAAGGTAATTATATACCACTTGATACACTTAAAAGAATGATATCATGGTTTTATTTTAAAAAGTCAATTTTACAATAAACCAGAAAATGCATTCTAAACTTTAAAATTATGATGAAGAATTTTATGTATCAACTTTAAAAGCTGAAGATTTTTTTTTTAGGGGGTCATGTGAACAAAAAATGTGAAGACTAGTGCTTAAGGCAGTGGCTCCTACCATCGTTCCTGGGAACACAGCAGTGTCCATCCCCTGGTTGGGTTAGTCACCTACTGCCATTTGAGCTCAATTTAGGGTCATGGAAAATTGGAGCTGGAAGGATCTTTAAGCTGTTTCATCTCTCAATTTTATTAGCTTTGTGACCCTGGCTAAGCTATTCACATCTCTAAGCTTTGTTAATAATAGTTCAACACAACACACAGAGTGTCACAAAATTCTATACTTATTGAATTGCTAAGTAAATGGTCTGATCAGGGATCTCGACCTTGACTGTTGTAGAGGGGCTGGGCCTGTAACATAAAAGAGTGACGCAGTGAGAGGACAAGCTGGAGAGAACGTGCAGCCACCTTCTTGCTGGAGGAATGCTGATTGATCACATGTGCCAGATGGGAGTTTTCAGGAGAAGGTGGTGATCTGGATTTTTATGGAAAACCTGGTAATTGGCTAAAAAAATTTTAAATGCTTATCAAAGCATTTAAGTATAAACTATGCAGGATAGAAAAAAAATGCAACTACCAGCCACAAACATCTCAAAGGGCTGCTCTATACCTTTGGTGTAGAGAATAAGTATTCACTTCAGGGAGTGGATTCTACAGATTTTTTTTTTTTTTGATCAGGTTCTGAATTATAGAGAATTAACTAGATTCTTTATAAATTTGAGTTTTAGTTTTTTTTTTTGAGTTTTAGTTTTGATTAGCCCTTTGGTGTCTTGAAAGATCTTATAATACAGTATGGTGTTACCCTGTACTGACAATGAAGAAAACCATTTTACACTTTCCTAATTTTCCGGAATTTTCACTTATCTCAATGGCTAGCTTAAGGAGTTCAGCAATGTGAAATGAAAAAGTCATTGTACTTCATTTTGGAAGGAGCAATATCACTTGTGCAGAGGTGCTCTGACACATGGAAAAAAAATTTGCCATGGAAGACAACAGAGAAAGGCATAATACATATCACCTACCTAATGCCAAATATATATCTAAATACTTTTAAAATTAAAGAATGACTTCTTCAGTGAGTTTTGTTATTCATCCTTTAGGACAGGGGTCCCTATCCCTCGGGCCACGGACCGGTACTGGTCTGTGGCCTGTTAGGAAGTGGGCCACACAGCAGGAGGTGAGTGGCGGGTGAGTGAGCGAAGTTTCATCTGTATTTACAGCTGCTCCCCATCACTCGCATTACCACCTGAGCCCTGCCTCCTGTCAGATCAGCGGTGGCATTGGATTCTCATAGGAGCACGAACCCTACTGTGAACTGTGTATGCGTGGGATCTAGGTTGCATGCTCCTTATGAGAATCTAATGCCTGATGATCTGAGGCAGTGATGCTAGCGCTGGGGAGTGGCTACAAATACAGATTATCATTAGCAGAGAGGTCTGACTGCACAGAGACCATAATCAATTGCTTGCAGACTCAAATCAAAACTGTATCAGTGAGTGGCAAGTGAAGACAAGCTCAGGGCTCCCACTGATTCTGCATTATGGTGAGTTGTATAATTATTTCATTGTATATTACAATGTAATAATAATAGAAATAAAGTGCCCAATAAATGTAATGTGCTTGAATCATCCCGAAACCATTCCCCCCACCTTGCCCCCTGACCAAGTCTGTGGAAAAATTGTCTTCCGTGAAACCGGTCCCTGGTGCCAAAAAGGTTGGGGACCGCTGCTTTAGGAGGAGGCATTACTTTAAAAAGCACGATGTAGAACCCTGTGTGTGTATACTGTGGTTTGTGTGAAAACTGCGTGTATAGAGATGAAAGCACATGTTACATGCACAGACACTCTGAAATACAATAGGATTGGGGACAGTTTCTGGGAAGGAGGACTTATTCTACACTGAGTGTCCTTTAGTACAGTTTGCTTTTTGTTTTTGTTTTACCATGTGTATTACCTTTAGAAAAAATACCAAAAAACCAAACAAGATAACTACAGAGAATGCAATCATTGTGGCAAGATGTGCTACCAGACCCCACGTGGGATAACATTTTAAAACAAGTATTCAAAGCGTTCTATATTCCACGACATTCCACAGCATTTTCCTTAAACTTGTATCACCAAAAAAAGATTTTATCTGGCAATAGTGCTGCTCACATTCAGTCTCCGCTCCTTCACCACTCCCTCTGAATAATCTCTGTTCTCACTGCTTTTGTAAGCAGATACGCAGATCAATGGAAAAGAGATGAAATGAGCCAGCCCTGACTGGAGTGGTGGCCGCCATCTTCTCCTGACCTGCTTTTCTGAGGCCTCTGCAGAGCATGCTACCCAGGGCTCAGTTCCTTTTCCCCATCCCCACTCCTGTCCTACCTGATGGCTTCAAATCTGGGTTACTCTCGGAGACCAGCCACACAGCTCATCCCAGCTGTTCCCCACACTTCTGCCCTCAGTAAGCCATGTTCACAATTTTCGCCAGATTTGAGTGGCAGTTATTTACTTAATATTTTCTTTAAATTAACTAATTAAAAATCCATATGTATATATTACAGCATTTTACTTATAAAATTATTTAAAGGCATCAAGGCATTGAGGTGATGTGACTAAGAGCACAGGCTTGAGAGGCAGCCTGTCTTGGTTCAAGTCCTGGCTCTGCCATTTCTAAGTAACTTTGTCAAATTACTTCTCTTTAATGCAGTTTCCCTCTTTATAAATAGGGGATAATAACGGTACCTACCACGTGGGGCAGGCTACGTGGGCGGAGGCATGAAGTCAACCTCTCCCTCCCATGGCCGTAAGTGACAGCAATTTCCTGCAGGGATGCAGTCCCGATCTGGTTGGGTGGGTGAGAGGCTGCTGCCCAGTGCCTGCCTAATGTGCTGTGCCGCTGCCAGCCTGGGGCAGGCCAGTGCATACCTGGCCCCGCCCTGAGAGTCGGACAGCATAACCCCAACCCTCCCTGGGGCAGCATTGGTCATGCAGTGTGGTCAGGGAGGGGTAGGGAGAAGCCCCAGGGCAGTTCAAGTGGACCAGAGAGGCCGAGAACCTGTCCCAGGAAGACAGTGGAAGATGGGACCACACAAAAGCCCGGCTCCAAGGCCCCCGCACATGCTCCTTTGTCCCATCAGACTTCACTTAATACAAATTCAAAGATAAAATTAGTAAGAATTTCTATCATGGGGCACTTCTGAGTACCTGGCCCTGCACAATCACACTGATTAAAGCCTGCATTGATTGCACATCATGAAGCCAGTTCAGCGATCACCTAGGATTATTGTGAAGATTAAATGAACTAATGTATGTACAGACCTAAGACTAATATCTGGCACCTAGGAAGCACAATATAAGTGCTGGGTATTATTTATAGCATTACCATAAATAGAAAATAAGTATTTTTCAAATATGCATTTGTTCAACAAATATTTATTATTCTGTGCTAGGCACAGTTCTAGGCAATGGCATATTTTATTTATCACCAAACAGCTAACATGTATTATTTGCTTACTAAGAAGCCTCCAGAAGACCCCATGCCTTGACTCTCAGGACTGACCACCAATGGTGGGCATACAGTCAAACACCCATTGATGTGTGTAAAGGTGGCGACCTAGTGGGAACTAGATTCCTGAGTTAAACAGGCTCCTTCATTACCTTCTAGTCCTAGTTTCCATCGCCAAAGAAATATTGTTTTCTATCTCAAGTCAGATTTTAAACTTTACTCATTAATCTTTCTTAACCAATGAAACTCTCACAATTCACCATCCTGGTGCCAGTGCTGACTTCTACATCAAATATACATCGGACAGGATGGAATCAAGAAACCTCAAACGCAGGGACTTCCCTGGTGGTCCAGCGGTAAAGAATCCGCCTTCCAACGCAGGGGACGCTGGTTGGATCCCTGGCTGGGGAACTAAGATCCCACATGCTGCGGGGCAACTAAGCCCGTATGCCTCAATGAGAGAGCCCCCATGCTGCAAACCACTAAGCCCAGGCGCCCTGGAGTCTGCGCGCCACAACTAGAGAGAATCGTGTGCGCCTCAATGAAGATCTCAAGTGCTGCAACTAAGACCTGACGCAGCCAAAAAAATAAATTAAATAAATATTAAAAAAGAGTACTTGTTTAAAAAAAAAAGGAACCTCAAAGGCACACTATAATATAATGCTTCTTAGAGAGCACTCCACAGTCTTTAGTGAACTCTGCCCCACAGCACTTTGTGTGATGAAAATGTTCTCACTGCACAATCCAATACAGTAGCCACTAGCCACGTGTAGACTACTGAGCACTTCAAATGTGGCTGTTGTGACTGAGGAACTGAATTTTTAACAGTTAAACATCACATGTGGGTAGTGGCTACTGTATTGGTTGGCACAGCTCTAAATATTTGGCTTTACAGGGCTAAGTCACACTCTAAATATCATAATCATTTAATGTTTCCATTCTCACTCATTTGCTGAAACTCTATTATAGATGACAAAGGCTTAAAAGGACTATAAGAGATCATTGGGTGGACCACAAAGTTCCTATTTAACAGGCTGGGAAATGTGATGACTTTTCTGCATGACACAGCTAGTTGGTTGTAGAGCTCACCTGGAACCCTCACCCCCTTAATTCCGCATTGGTGCTTTGACTCCCCGGTGAGTCGAGATGCGCCGTCAATAACTGGAGGTGTGAGCCAGGATGGCATTTTGAGATTTAAAGCAGAGAACAGTACGGTTTCATTTCTTAAGTAAGTCCTTTAAAAATTAATAAGGACTACCTAAGCTTAAACTCGTACATTTTAAAGTATAAAGTTCACCAGTGAGAATAAGAATGCTGCCTGGGGAACACAACTAGAAGTGAAGTCGCCCCAATCTCAGGCCACCCACGCCCACGTATTTATCTTGGCATGGACACACGGTATAAAGAAAACAGACGAGTAGTTACGCGAGTTAACAGGCTGTTTTTTTAACAACCTGTCTAACAGGCTGAGTTGGTTAAGCACCCTTGCCAGCCTGGCTCCCACCGTAAAACGGCCACCCGTCCCACGGAAACATCGTGGGTCGCGCCCGGCCGGAGCCTACCTGCGCGCGCCGCGCCGTCCGCGCCGCCGTCCGCGCCGCCGTCCGCACCGCCCAGCCCAGCGGCTGCGCGCAGCGCGCTCCCGCAGCTCGCCGACAGGTTGCCAGTGGCCCTCCGCGCCAGGGTCAGGATGGGCGCCGACCAGCCTTCCGTCGCCGCACGCGGCTTCGCCGCCCTCCGCAGTTCGCCTGGGCCCGGCAGCTGGCTCCGGTCCACGATCTCAAACTCTTCTCCCGGCTCCGGCCCCGGCTCCTGCCCCGCCCGGCAGCGGTCTTCCCCGTCGGCCATCTTGGTTTTGTCACGTGGCCCCAGCAGGCAGCGGACTCGGCGCGGGCGGGCGCTTTTGCGCCCTTGCTACTAGTTTTTCGTGTTCGCGACGGGACTTCCTTCTTACCGCCCTCCTTTCTTTTCTTTCATTTTAAAAAAGCTCGGGAAAGTGCAAATCATAAGAAGCACCCACGTTCTCATCACCTGGGAGGACTTGTTTTCGTGGAAGTTATTCTTGGGCTTTCTCCTTTTGTTGTGGTGCATCCAACCTGGCTTGGGCACAGCCCACATGGCCGTAGTTTTTTTGGTGACACTATTTCCTCTTTTTCATTTTCATTTCATGCTTTACTTCTACTTAGTGATTTTTCTGCAGCAGTTTTCAGAACAAGCCCTAAAAGAGCGGGTAAGGAAACTGTGGGACAGGTGAGGCAGGAAAGCAGGACTTTTTAAAAAAAATAACTAAAATCTACAACTTGGCAGGAAAGAGCACACTGTGGTGGACTGGGAATCAGAAGATCCGGACTCTGCTATTAATTAGTTAAATGGCGATAATAATAAAAATAATAAAACCAATTAAATAAGGAGCACATGGCAGACATGAATAATTGTGATGATTATCTGTTACTCAACCATGTGGCTTGGGCCAGACGCTCCCAGCAACTAGAGAAAGCCCGCGCGCAGCAGTGAGGACCCAACACAGCCAAAAATAAAAATAAATAAATAAAATTTTAAAAAAAAGAATTTAAGTTGAAGATATTTAGAAATCAAAAAATTTTTACATTAAAATTTGGATATTGGCCTTCTCTTGAGACATAAGAAGTCTTTTGCAACTCAGTATATTCTCTGATGGCAACAAACTGGTGGATTAGATGTTGGCTGCCCTTTTTTTTTTTTTAATTAAAAAAATTTTTTTTATCAGAGTGTAGTTGATTTGCAATGTTGTGTTAGTTTCAAGTGTACAACAAAGTGATTTAGTTATACATATATGTATTCTTTTTCAGATTCTTTTCCAATTTAGGTTATTACAGAGTATTGAGTAGACTTCCCTGTGCTATGCAGTAGGTCCTTATTGATTATCTATTCTATATATAGTATTGTGTATATATGTTAATTTATTTTGGCTGCATTGGGTCTTTGTTGCTGCATGTGGGCTTTCTCTAGTGGCAGCGAGTGGAGGATACTCTTTGTTGTGGTGTGTGGGCTTTGCATTGCGGTGGCTTCTCTTGTTGCAGAGCACCTCTTGGCACGTGGGGCTTCAGTAGTCGCAGCACACCGGCTCAGTAGTTGTGGCTCATGGGCTTAGTTGCTCCGTGGCATATGGGATCTTCCTGGCCTAGGGGTCGAACCTGTATTCCCTGCATTGGCAGGCAGAGTCTTAACCATTGCGCCACCAGAGAAGTCCCCATAAGTTTGTTTTCTGAGTCTGTGAGTCTGTTTCTATTTCGTAAATAAGTTCATTTGTATCATTTTTTTAGATTTCACATATAAGTGATATCATATGATATTTGTCTTTGTTTTACTTCAATTAGTATGATAATCTCTAGGTCCATCCATCTTGCTGCAAATGGCATTACTTTATTTTTATGGCTGAGTAATATTCCATTGTATATATGTACCACATCTTCTTTATCCATTCATCTGTTGATGGACATTTAGGTTGCTTCTATGTCTTGGCTGTTGTAAATAGTGCTGCAATGAACATTGGGGTACATGTATCTTTTTGAAGTATGGTTTTCTCCAGGTATATGCCCGGGAGTGGGATTGCTGGATAATATGGTATTGGGTTGGCCAAAAAGTGCCTTCGGTTTTTAAGTAAAAATAAAAGACACTTTTCATTTTCACCAAGAACTTTATTGAACAATATTCACCCGTTTGTTCCACTACCCTCTGCCATTTTTCAGGCAACTTCGTAATTCCATCTTCCCAAAACTTTTATCTTTTTGAGCAAAGAACTGTTCCAGGTACCGTTTACAGTCTTCCAGGGAATCGAAATTTTTTCTATTAAGAGAATTTTGTAAAGACCGAAATAAATGTAAATCCGAAGGTGCAATGTCTGGTGAATACAGCGGATGGATCAGAACTTCCCAGCCAAGATGTGACAGTTTTTGCCTGGTCATCAAAGAAACGTGTGGTCTTCTGTTATCCTGATGGAAGATGATGAGTTTTCTGTTGACTAATCGTGGACGCTTTTCATCGAGTGCTGCTTTCAGTTGGTCTAATTGGGAGCAGTACTTGTTGGAATTAATCATTTGGTTTTCCAGAAGGAGCTTATAATAGAGGACTCCCTTCCAATCCCACCATATACAAAACATCACCTTCTTTGGATGAAGACCAGCCTTTGGTGTGGTTGGTGGTAGTTTACTTCACTTGCCCCACGATCTCTTCCAATCCATATTATTGTGCAGTATCCACTTTTCATCGCCCTTCACAATTTGTTTTAAAAAAACAGAACTTTTTCATTATGTTTAAGTAGAGAATCGCATGCGGAAATATGGTCGAGAAGGTTTTTTTCACTTAACTTTTGTGGAACCCAAACATCAAAGTGATTAACATAACCAAGCTGGTGCAAATGATTTTCAATGCTTGATTTCGATATTTTGAGTAGGTAGGCTATCTCCCACGTGGTATAATGTTGATCTCAATTAATGTGTCGATTTGATCGCTATCAACTTCAACCGGTCTACCTGACCGTGGTGCATCATCCAGTGAGAAATCTCCATCGTGATACTTCGCAAACCACTTTTGACATGTTCGATTGTTTCGAATGAAGTTAAAGACAACTAAGTGCTACTAGAGCCATCTTACAGAAAAAACTGAAAGAACATTTTGGCCAACCCAATAGCTCTATTTTTAGTTTTTTAAGGAACCTCCATACTGTTCTCCGTAGTGGCTGTACCAATTTACATTCCCACCAACAGTGTAGGAGGGGGTTCCCTTTTCTCCACGCTCTCTCCAGCATTTATTGTTTGTAGATGGCTGCCCTTTTAGAAGCCAGGTTCTTCTGGCATCTTGGTCTAGCTCCTTTAACTAGTTTTTATTATCTGTCTGGTCCCTGGAGGCCAGTTGTTTTCTGTGGGGAGAGTGGGGTGGGGAGTGACTGAGGAATCTGTGGGCTTGCTGTTTGAATTTTCACAATGTTTGAGGGGATGCTACTGGTCTTTACTGGAATAGGGTAGACGGGGTATTGGGTAGTCTGGAAGAACTGTCTGCATCCTTCATTACTTTCCAGTGTCGCTGGACAATCATGTAGGTGAAAAGCTTGTTTATAATGATCAGAGGCTGGAACCTAATTCCATTTTGCATAAAAACGTAAACTTTTTGGGGGGAGTAGTTTTAATATTCTGTCAGGCTAGGTTATGCTGCAGTAACAAATAACCCCCAAATCTTCGTGGTTTAACGTAACAGAAGTCCTTTTCTTATCGAGATATTGAATATAGTTTGCTGTGCTATACAGTAAATCATTGTTATTTATCTGTTTTATATATGGTAGTGTGTATCTGTTAATCCCATACTCCTAATTTATCCCTCCCCCTCTGCTTCTCCTGTGGTAACCATAAGTTTGTTTTCTATGTCTGTGAGTCTGTATTTGTTTGTACATAAGTTCATTTGTACTATTTTTTAGATTCCGCATATAAGTGCTATCATATAATATTTGTCTTTGTCTGACTTATGTCACTTAGTATGATAATCTCTAGGTCCATCCATGTTGCTGCAAATGGCAATATTTCACTCATTTTTATGGCTGAGTAATATTCTATTTCATATATATATATATATCTATATATCTATATATCTATATATATATATATATATATATCTCACATCTTCTTTATCCATTCATCTGTTGATGGACACTTAGGTTGCTTCCATGACTTGGCTATTGTAAACAGTCCTGCTATGAATATGGGGTGCACGTATCTTTTCAGATTAGAGTTTTTGTCTGTTCTGGATATATGCCCAGAAGAGCATTTTAACAAATGCCTTCTGTGTGGTTGGACCTAGTCCTTTTCTCCTCTCTTCTCAGACTTCTTTCTCGTGTCTTGGATTTCATTGGTCTGCTGCCTCCTGCTGAGTGTGATTCCTTCCTCTGCCCATTGCCATCACTCTCACTTAAAAAAAAATCTTCTGAAAAAAAAAAAATCTTTTGGAGGATTCTCAGACTCCATCTCTCAAATCAGGTCCTGCCCGTCTATGCCCAGTACCACTGCCTGAGTGGATTCTTGCCTGGTTTGTAGTCACTCTCCAGGACACCTCCTTGTGCCTTGCAGCTTTACCTCCTCCATCTGTTCTAGACACCTCAGCCAAGGACTTCCAAGACCCAGGGCTGATCCTTTCACCTTCCTGCTTTCAAGTCTCCCTTTGCTTCCCTGTGGCAGGAGGCTTTGTCTTGTCTTTGTGCTGCAGTTGCAGATTGCTCATTTTCTCCTTGATGTGGACTAGAGATTGAGTTATGCAGCATCCCAGGATGTTCGGGTGACTTGCTTGAGACCAAAGTGGTAGCCAAAGAGATGGATCCTCGTGGCTTCATTGGGATTGTGAGTTGACCTATCAGTAGGGAGTACTTTACTAATTTTGTCTCATATGTATATATTTTGTACACTTTGACTTGCATTTCATAATCTAGGAGAGTTTCACTATCTGGACATAGTTGGTACCCTGGAGCCAAGAATGGCCAATTAAGGTCAAATCATTTTTCTGAGCAATGCAATATGAAGCACACACAATTGGCTATGGTCTTCTGCCATAAGTGTTTACCTATAAACAAAACAAGCTTTTAGAACAGCACTGTCTGATAGAACCCTTGGATGTAAATGCTCTAGATCTGTGCTGTTCTGTACGGTGGCCAGGAGCCACAGGTGGCCACTGAGCACTTGCAATGAAGCGCGTGTGACTGGGTTTTAGGAAACCTAGGGGAGAAAGGAAGAAGGGAGACAGCACCTGTAGTAAGCAGTGAGACACTCCCGGAAGGGGCAGCACCCCCTGGACCTGGTGGAACAGGCAACCCTGATGAGACTGGAACTACCTGCTGGAAAGACTTCTTTTTGTCAGTTGGGAACATTTGAATACAGATTGCATATTAGATATTATGGAATTATTGTTAATTTTGTTCAATGTGATAATGGGTTTTGGGTATGCCCGGAAACGCCTTTATTTTTTAGAGCTGATTTAGAGTATCAAGTGGTAACACCTCATGATGTCTGTAATTTACTTTAAAATACTTCAGCACAAGAAAATATTTGTTGCAAACATGGCAAGATCTTGACAGTTTTGAAATCTAGGTAATGAGTGTAGGAGAGTTATTATGTATTCTCTCTACTTTTCTGAATGTCTGACTTTTCATAATAAAAAGTAAAAAGACATATAAAAAAGTGAATCCATATGAAATAGAAGCCAATGTTTCATAAAGACTGAAAAATCCTAGGGAGTTCCCTGGTGGTCCAGTGGTTAGGACTCAGTGCTTTCACTGCCGAGGAGCTGGGTTCAATCCCTGGTCAGGGTAATAAGATCCCGCAAGCCGCACAGTGTGGCCACAAAACAAAAAGACTGAAAAATCCTCACAAAAGGCTTGATTGAGATTTTATTTTGAATAATGAAAACAAAAATATGTTACCTTTATCATATATTTATCAAAATTTACAATGTGTTTGCAGCCATGTACTATTTTTATAATGAGTAAAGAATGAATAAGTGCTAATTTTTTTTGCACAACTTTTCTGAAGAAAATCACATTATATAGCTTTATTCATTTCACATCTGACTCACAGTGGAGTCAGAAAGAGGGTCCAAAAATATTTAGGCTTCACATTTTTTCTCAAGGCCTCTTTAATCCTGCGATAGATAAACCATACCTTATTTTGGCTACCTTTTCATTTTATTTGTATCTCTTTTCATGTAGCTAGTACTCAAGCTAGTTGGCCCAAAGTGGAAAAGTAATTATCCCATTCACCATGCTATCGTCCTTCTAGATATTTTTGTGGGATGTCTCATAGGAACAAACAAGCTATTTTGCAATATTATTACTCTATGTTTGAGCCCATCTAAGCTCACTCTTCACTTTTAATATGTTCTAAATTTACTATTGTTTTCAACCATTCTGTTTTGAAGCTCCTGTTGGATCAGCAGCATTGGTTTTCTTTTCTGCCGATCTTATGTGTCAGTGGCTTTGTGTGGGATTGGGTGGGACTTGAGCATCACTTTTGTTTACTCTGTGAATTCTTGCATCGTGTGCAGATTTACGGCTTCACTGTACAATTGATTTGCATTGTAGACATCTGACATTCAGCTAGAGACTGGCTAGCCATTGGCCCAGTACATGAGGTATGATGCTTTGGGGTTCAGCAGGAAATGAGCTTTGAGTAGGGATGGATTTTATAAGTGGTAGTATATTTTATAAGTGATAATATTAATATACTCATTAGTGAATATTTTAACATTACCAAGACTTCTGCTTCTCTGAATGGCCTTGTAACTGCAGGGACTTGGGTAAAATATTCTCAGATGATGAGTTTAGAACTGTAGAACTTGTTGTGGGGGTTGGTTATAACTGAGTGGGATGTAGGTGCTGTTGCTGAGATGGCGTCAAAGTATGGCAGTTGAAAGGGTAACCAGCTGAAAGGAAAACTCAGTTTTCCTACTCACAATACTTCTGATGCTAACTGCCCAGAGTTAGTGCAGATCCCACAGGGTAAGGGCTCAGTCCTACAAGACTGTTCCCTCAATTCAGATGCCAATCTAGGCCTCCAGTGAACTGAGTCCCCCTAAGACTGATATCATCATTAATGTACAAACTCAGGTTGTTTCTCCAGGGCAAGATGAGCTAACAGACCCCCAAGCCATGGACCACCTGGCTAGAGAATTTCAAACTGGAGACATCCTGACCCCTGAAATTACGATTAAGAAATGTCACAAGACGATGATTAATCCCAGCTTCTTTGTTCTTCCCCTTCAAAAACACCCCCAACTCAAAGGTAAGGTTGGAGTGGATCTGAGGCTTGTCTCCCACTCCCTTGCTTGATGCCCTGCAAATAAACCCTTACTTTGCTGCAAACACCTGCTGTCGGAGTTTGGCTTTCTGTGCTGAGGGCATAAGAGCCCTTGCTTAGTGACACAGGTACTTCTGACTGACTGGCTATAAATAGGCAGTTCCCACAACCCCCTCCTCAGGTTTCATAACTTGCTAGAATGATGGAACTGAGGAAAATGCCTAACTTAATTACTGTTTATGGTAAAGATATAACTCAGAAACAGCCAAATGGAAGAGATGCATAGGGCAAGGTATGTGGGAAGGGGTTTGGAGCTTCCACGCCCTCTCTGGGTGCATTACCCTGTCAGCACCTTGATGTGAACCCTATTGTTTAGGGTTTTAATGAAGGTTCAATTACATGATTGATTATTGACCATAGGTGACTGAACTCAATCTCCAGCTCCTTCCCCCTCCCAGGAGGTGGGGGTGGGGTGGGCATGAAAGTTCCAACTCTCTAATCACAGGGTTGGTTCTTCTGGCAACCAGCCCTTATCCTCTAAGGGTCACCTCATTAACATAAACTCAGGTATGTTTGAAAGGGGCTTATTAGGAATAACAAAAGATGCTCCCATCTCTCTTTCATTCAGGAAATTACATGAGTTTTAAGTGCTCTGTGCTGGGAACCAGGAGCAGAGATCAAATATAACTTTCTTATTATGTATCACAGTTATTTTATGAAAATAATCTTGTATTAATTAAAAATAGATAGCTTACTTATAAAAAAGTTAACCTGAGCATTTGCATAATGAATTTGCATAATGTGTCCCTAAGGGAGAGAGCCCTCATTATGTCAGTGAGTGACCTGTCCTTTCCCTGCTTAGCACCTTGCAGTCACCATGGAACAGTGGAGAGAATCTTGAGTGCAGCCCAGCTCATGCTTTCGGAGGAAATACCAAGGGCCAGAAAGGTGGGCTTTAAAGCGCCTGCCAGGGACTTCAAAAACAATGGACTTTCTGTTTTGGTAACATTTTTCCATAACAGATCATATAAATTTACCTAGTACTCTCCCCTGCCCCACATTTTATTATGAAAAAATTTAAACATAGAGTACGTATAACACTTACCATGTCTATGTATTTATCCCTGTGTCCATCCATTAATCCATCTTATTTTTTGATGTACTTTAAAGGAGATTCCAGATCCTAATACTTAAAAAACCTTTTTATCTAGAAATAATTTCAATCTTAAGGAAAGTTGCAAAGAATAAAGATGGCACAGAGTACAACTGTATACCCTTTACCCAGATTCACCTGTGGTTAACATTTCACTCTATATGCATTATCATTTGCATGTGCTGTCTCTCTATCTGTATTTATACATGTACATTTTTACCCTGAACTTTTTTGAGGGTATATTACATACAATTATGACCTGTTACACTTAAATCCTTCAGGATATATTTCTTAAGAACTGGGATATTCTCTTATATAACCATGGTAAAGTTATCATATTTAACACTGAACATTTATATCAATTCCTAACTTGAAAAAATGATTGTACAGGGACTTCCCTGGTGGTCCAGTGGTTAAGAGTCTGCCTTCCAGGGCTTCCCTGGTGGCGCAGTGGTTGAGAATCTGCCTGCCAATGCAGGGGACATGGGTTCGAGCCCTGGTCTGGGAAGATCCCACATGCCGTGGAGCAACGAGGCCCGTGAGCCACAACTGCTGAGCCTGCGCGTCTGGAGCCTGTGCTCCGCAACAAGAGAGGCCGCGATAGTGAGAGGCCCGCGCACCGCGATGAAGAATGGCCCCCACTTGCCGCAACTGGAGAAAGCCCTCACACAGAAACGAAGACCCAACACAGCCATAAATAAATAAATAAATAAATAAAATATTAAAAAAAGAGTCTGCCTTCCAATGCAGGCGGCGCAGGTTCGATCCCTGGTTGGGGAACTAAGATCCCACATGCTGCGTGGCAACTAAGCATCCTCACTGCAATGAAGAGTCAGTGTGCAGCAACAAAAAACGATCCCACATGCAGGCAACCCGATGTAGCCAGATTAATTAATTAATTAATTAATTAAAAAAATTGATCACACAACATGGTATGGATGTTATTGAATGAAAGTTTGTGTGCCCGACGCACAGTGAGGCCAAACAAACTGAAATGTTGGAGTTTGGAGCAGAGGAAGGTTTATTGCAGGCCTGAGCAAGGAGAATGGGTTACTCCTAAACTCCTCAAAGTGTTTCAGCAAAGCATTTTTTTTAAATTAATTAATTTTATTTTATTTATTTATTTTTGGCTGTGCTGGGTCTTTGTTGCTGAGGGCAGGCTTCTTCTAGTTGCGGCGAACGGGGGCTACTCTTCGTTGCGGTGCACGGGCTTTTCGTTGCGGTGGCTTCTCTTGTTGCAGAGCATGGGCCCTAGGCGCGCGGGCTTCAGTAGTTGTGGCTCGCGGGCTCTAGAGCGCAGCCTTAGTAGTGGTGGCGCGTGGTCTTAGTTGCTCCGCGGCATGTGGGATCTTCCCTGACCAGGGCTCGAGCCCATGCCCCCTGCATTGGCAGGCGGATTCTTAGCCGCTGCGCCACCAGGGAAGCCCTCAGCAAAGCATTTTAAAAGGCAAGGTGAGGGAGGGGCATCCCAGGGTACGTGATCAGATCGTGTACAATCCTCTGATTGGTTGATGTAACAAGGTGGTTAATGTTATCAGTCCTTAGGCTCCTGAAGTTCTGGGGGCTGCTATGTGCTCATGATCATCAAGTAATTAATTGCTTCCATTCCCTGGTGGCTTTAGCATCTGAAAAACTCAGGAAATATTCATCATGTGCATCAGATACTATTATCTGGGTACTTCAGAGAGGAGCTAAAGCAGAGGATATGGGGGAGGGGGTCTGTCCCCATAAGTTCCAGCTCAATTACATGGAGGTATCTTCATTTATTTTATCAATTCCCTACTGTTGGATATGTGGATAGTTTCCTAATTTTCAATATTTAAATACCACTCTATCTTTGTGTACTTACCTCCTAGATAACTTTCTGGGAATGGAATTTTGGGTCAAAATATTAACATTAAAAAAATCTTGATTTGCAGTAGATGGTCAAATGAAGATTGTACACTGCTACCAAGGAGTTATGAAAATGTTCACTTTCCTCCATCTTTCCAACACTAGATATTTATCAGCCTTTAGAAAAGTGGGCCAATTTGATAAATGAGAAAGATGTCTCATCTTAAGTTGCATTTCTTTGATTATTAAGTATAGATGCACTGTTAATTGCATGCCCAATATCAATTCCCTCTTCTTTTTTGCTAATTGAATGCTGATTTTGTTAGTAGGCTAAGCCCTGCACGGGATACTCATGTTTATTACCTCCCTGGTAGCCAGGGGTGCCATGCGGCATAGTTCTGACCAATGAGCTGTAACTAATGTATTGGGGCTTTTGGGAAGTCTTTTGCTTTTCCTGATAAGTGGGAAAAACCTATAACATTTACCATGTCTGTCTATGTATTCATCAGCTGATGATCCCCTTCCTTTCTCTTTTTTTCCTGCCTTGAATGTAGACATGATGCCTGGAGCTATGGCAGCTATTTTGGCATCATAATGTGACAAGCATGAGGGAATAGTCAAGTAAATAACTCTATTTGTTTAAGCCACAGTAAATCTCTTACTTGCAGCTGCAAGTATTTCTAAATGATGTATACCTAGTGAACCTGAACTTCATTTTGTGTGCTAGTTGCACAGTTTGTTTACTGCTGTATGATAATCCTTGGTTTGCCTGTCTGGCTCCTCTCTATAGTGGGAGCTCCTTGAGAAAAGCGACCACCTGACAATAACACTCACTTCTGTATGACAGAGCAGACACAGATTGAGTGCTTATTAAGTGTGTCTTGAAGGAATGAGTGATATCATTTAATTCCATATGCAAATTATTTTTATTTAAAAAAATGATTATTTTTTTTATTTATTTGGCTGTATCGGGTCTTAGTTGCAGCATGCAGGATCTTCATTGTGGCATGTGGGATCTTTCGTTGTGGTGTGCAGGCTCTCTAGTTGTGACGCATGGGCTCTAAAGCACGTGGGCTCAGTAGTTGCTGTGCATGGGCTTAGTTGCCCTGCAGCATGTGGGATCTTAGTTCCCCGACCAGGGATCAAACCCCCGTCCCCTGCATTGGAAGGCAGATTCTTAACCACTGGACCACCAGGGAAGTCCCCCATATGCAAATTATTTTTAAAATGGAGAGTCCAGGATGGATATTTACTTGTTAGGGTAGATGGCTCCTCCAGGTCATTTCCTGAACCAGTATTCTCAAACTCTTTGGTCTTTTTATTCCTTTACCAGTATGAGAGATTCTCATTCTCTAAGGCTGTGCCTCCTAATCTTTTTCATATCATGACTCACTTAGAACATGATAATGTTTGTTGTACAACACAGCATTGTAAACGGATGGAGGGCTTTTTGCTACAGAAGTAGCACTTGGGGAGTCGGGCTTCTCCAGACTTCACTGGGTCACCCCTGGGCCAAAAGCATCAGCATCTCTGAACAGCTACTTGCCCAATAGCTTCACTAGTCTGGAAGCTCTGCTCTGCTCTAAGGAGAGGTGAAGGCTTTTCTACTTCCCAGTGAGAAATATCATGAATACTTTAAAATTTATACCAAAAGAAAGACACACACGACTATGTAACAAATATCAATGTTTGGCTCCATCTAGAGGTCTAAAATGGATTTGGGTTTCTAACAATCCAGGATTTGACAGTTTGCATCCATCCATCCATTCTTACCCACCCATTTATCTTTATCCATCCTCCATTCATCCATATCCGTCTTCCCATCCATCCATCCATTCATCCTCCCATCCAACCTTCAATCCATTCATATCCATTTTTCCATCCATGTAGCCATCACAGTCTACAAGGCCCTATGTGATCTGATACTTGCGAATCTTTCTGATCCCATTTTGTATCATTATATGTGGATTTGTTAAGTTATACATGAATTTTTTGTTCCTTAAACACATCAAGCTTATTCTTTGCATATGCTTTTCTCCCTCTGCTTGGAATGATTTTTCTCCCAGGCTTAGCCTTACTGACTTTTGATCATCATCCTTCATATCCAAGCTCAATTCAACTTTTCAGAGAGACCTTTCCTAATCACTCTAAAATATATACACCCTTCCAGCCTCCAGTCCTTCTTTGTCACTTCACACAGTTTTACTTCCTTCATAACATTAATACTTATGACATTTTCAGACATCTTCCTGTTTTTTCGGTATTGTTTTTTTTGGTATTGTTTCCTCCCCTCACTGGAATGTAGCTCCGAGGGAAGCTCATTTCTCTTGTTCACTGCTGTATCCCCAGTGCTCAGAACAAACTACCCCTATATGTTAGTGATTTTGAACAACAAAAATTATTGTTATTTCATGCTTACATCACACAGCCACCTTGATTGGCAGAGTTGTCCTCTGTTCTTCTCACTTAGAGTTCTCCCAGTTGGCTGAGCGCCCCTGACTCTGGAACTTCCTTTATTACCTCCGCAGGAGGAAGGGAACAGAGAGAAAAGTGACCAAGTGACCTGCTCCTAAAGGCTTCCTCACAGAAGTGACCCATATGCTCTTCTGCTCATATTTCATCTGTGAGAGTGGATGCATGCCATGGTTCTAGAAGAACCAGAACTGGAGGTGACCAAGACTGATGATTTCCACCTTAGTGAGATAGACACAAACAAAAAGTGCCATGAGGGGCTCTGCTAGGAGGGGTAGCAGAGCACAATACCTCCTGATCCACAGAGGAGCAGTGGTCACCCTCTTGGGCCGTGGTGGGGAAGTGCCAAAAAGGATGCACAGGGAGCTAATATGGCCTGAGTCTTGAAAGACGAGCAGTTGCTCACCTCCATCAGAGCTGGGGGTAGGCAGAGGAAGCAGTCAGAGTAAAGCACAGAGGCCTGAAATAGCTCTAAGACCTGCAACTTGTGCAGAATGGGATGTGGGCTTTGACTGATGGAATGGGTAATGGTGGGTCTGGAAAAATGCCTGAGTGCAGACCTTGGAGGATGCTGATGTTATCCTGTGAGTAACAGGGACAGTGATGCTTGTAAAGCAGGGGAGTGACTTGTTCAGGATTGTGCTCTAGAAATTAAAGTATGATGGCAGGCAGCGTGGTTTGAGGGCATATGAGATCAAAGACAGGTAGGCCAGTTGGAACACCATTCATGGTCATCCAGGTGAGAGATGAGGAGATCTGAAATGAGACAGAAACAGTGGGGATTACAAAAAGCAGTCTAACGTCAGAGATGTTTGAGAAGGAGGGTTTAGAGGACTTGGATATTGGTGAGACATGGGGGTGAGGGGGAGGGAGAATTGAAGGATATGCTCAGCTTTCTGACCCAGGTGAGTGGATGTGTGGTGGAGTGGGAGAGAAGAAATGTTCAGGTGGAGCAGTCCAGAATGGGGTAGGACGTGTGGACCCAGAGCTCAGGAGAGCCTGGCCGAGTGTGTCTCCTGCCATGTGAATAGTAGCGAAGGAATGCTGGTGTTAAATGTTAACTCCAGCTACTTGTGAAGGAGTGGGGCTGTGGGAGATGTGATGAACCCACTTGAGGCCTTTCCATCAAGGTCTCTTTACCTGCGGGATCACAGGACCGGGTTCTCGTTCCTGATCTCCAGTCTCTCTGGGAACCTTGCATGGACCACTACATCCATCTAGCCCTAGATTTGCTCTTCTGTGCCGGAATGATACCTGCAATGTGAGTTTATGGGAAGCTCACATGGTGATTTTTTTCTTAAAAAAATTACACATGGTTACATGTCTATATGTTCACTGTAAAAAATCAAAACACGAAAAAGAAAAAGTTCCACTTTTTGTCTCCCCCATCCTTCCTTCTCCAGCAATAACCACTCTTAAAAGCTTTCTGGGTGTCCATATAGACTGTTTCCTTTGCATTTACTTATATGTGTATAGACTGAGATACACAAATAGTTTTGTTTTTGGTGTTTCCTCCCAACATTTTATTTTGAAAAATTTCAAATGTACAGAAAAGTTGAGAGAATTATAGAATCAACACCCTCAAACCACCTAGATTCTAGAATTTACATTTTGCTATATCGCTTTATCACATGTTGATCCATTTATCCTTATTTCCCCTTATTCATCCATCAATTCATCTTTTTTTAAAAAGTATATTTTAAAGTAAGTTTTTGGTATCAGGACACTTCATTCGTAAACACTTTAGCATACAGTGAATTGCACCAATCTAGAGTTTCCATTCTGTAAGTTTTGACAAATGAATACACTCATGTAACCTAAACCTGTATCAAGAACAGTATCATCACCTTCATGCCCCTTTCTGGTCAATCTCTGTCCCCACACTTCAGGGGCAGCAACCATTCTCTCCTCCTCCTTCTTATTAGTATAGATCAGTTTTTGTCTTTTGGCTGTGTTGGGTCTTCGTTGCTCTGTGCAGGCTTTCTCTAGTTGCAGTGAACGGGGGCTACTCTTAGTTGCAGTGTGCAGACTTCTCATTGCAGTGGCGATCTTCTTGAACCAGGGATCGAACCTGTGTCCCCTGCATTGGCAGGCAGATTCTTAACCACTGCACCACCAGGGAGGTCCTAGATCAGTTTTTCCTGTCTAGAATGTTGTGTAAATGGAATTATACAGCATGTATTCTTTTATATGTGGCTTCTTTCACTCAGCATGATATTTTTGAGATTCATCCATATGAATGAATTAGTAATTACTTTAAATTTTGACATAATGCAAATACCTTTGAAACTATCACCATGATCAAGATAATGAACATCACCCCCCCATATTTTCCCCATGCCTCATTATAATCCCTTTCTCCAGTCATTCCTGCATAATCCTCCCAGCCCTGGCTTTCTGTCACTATAGGTAGTTTGCATTTTCTAGAGCTTTATATAAATGGAATCATACACTATGTACACTTTTTTTTTTAAACTTTGGAAGTAGGCAGTCACCTTTCTCTGCCTCACAGATTTTTTTTTAATATTTATTTATTTATTTATTTTATTTATGGCTGTGTTGGGTCTTCGTTTCTGTGCGAGGGCTTTCTCTAGTTGTGGCAAGTGGGGACCACTCTTCATCGCGGTGCGCGGGCCTCTCATTATCGCGGCCTCTCCTGTTGTGGAGCACAGGCTCCAGACGCGCAGGCTCAGTAATTGTGGCTCACGGGCCTAGTTGCTCCCAGGCATGTGGGATCTTCCCAGACCAGGGCTCGAAGCCATGTCCCCTGCATTGGCAGGCAGATTCTCAACCACTGCGCCACCAGGGAAGCCCCACTATGTACACTTTTATGTCTGGCGTTTTTCACTCGGCATAATTATTCTGAGATTTATCTTTGTTGTTGTGTGCATCAACAGTTCCTTCCTTATTATTGCTGAGCAGTTTTCCATTGTATGAATACACCAAAATTTACCTATTCACCCTGTTGATGGACACTTGGATTATTTCCAGTTTTTGCAAATAAATCTGCTATTAGAAATTCCAGTCATTTGGATAATTGTTTCCCTTTACATTGTGTGTCTTTTTTATGGCTGCTTTAAAATTTTTTGTCTTTGATTTTTAGCAGTTTGATTTTTATATTTCTGAGCATGGATTTCTTTGGGTTTATCCAGCTTGGGTCTTCACTGAGGTTCCTGAATCTGTAGATTTAGGTCTTTCACCAAATTTGGGAAATTTTCAATCATTATTTATTCAAATATTTTTTCAGTAGTGCATCCTTTTGCCTCTCCTGTAATTCCAATGACATGGATTTTAGGCCACTAGGTATTGTCTTATTGTCTCACAGGTCCCTGAGGCTCTGTTCATTTATATCAATCTTTTTTAGTTTCTGCTCTTCAGATTGGGTAACATCTATTGGTCTGTCGTTAAGTTCACTGATTCTTTCCACTTTCTTCTACAATCTGCTCTTGAGCTCATCCAGTAAATTTTCATTTCAGTGATTATATTTTTTCGTTATAAAAATTTTACTTGGCTTCTTTTCTTTAAGCTTCTGTTTATCTGCTGAGATAGTCTGCGTTCTCTTTGTTTCAAGAATGCTTGCCCTTACATCTTGGAACCTGGTTATAATAACTGTTTTAAGATCTGATAATTCCAGCACCTGGGTCATCATGAATTGGTGTGTTAATTGCCCTTTTTTTGGAAAATTGATCACAATTTGCTGGTTCTTTGTGTATTAAACAATTTTGGATTGTATCCTGGGCGTTTCGAGTATAATATCCTATGAGACTCTGAGTATTATTTAAATCTTTTGGAGATTTATTTTTTCTTAGCAGGCAATTCACTTGGTTAGGTTTAGACTACAAGTTCCAACGTGCCCTCTATGGGTTCTGATATCTGTTCAGTTTTCATAGCTGACTTGAGCCCTGGTCACTGACCTAACTTGTAATTCAGTTCTCAAAGCCTTTGGTATCCTGTTTGGGGTCAGATCCACGCATGTGCACCTTGGGGGGTGAGCCTAGGAGTTCATATACCACTTTAGGGGACCCCTATTCACAATCTCCTCTACACTCTCTCACTCCTAGGAGCCCCCTTCCTTGTCCTCTGGCTAGAATATCAGGACTGCAGTCTCCCTTCTCTGCACACTTTCTGTGAAGAAGTCTGTCTTCATGGTTAAGTGGTGGAAGGAGAGAGAGGAATAAAAAAAGCACAGGACTGCAGCTTCAAGACTGAAATCACTTGGGGCCAGGGCCATGATAGAAAACCAACCAACCAACCTGGGTGTACTCTCCATTCTCTCTTTCCATTAGGGATTCTCTTCCTGCTCCTCAGATAAGAAAAGGAGGGCTTCTCTTGGAGCAATTTCTGTTGGTGCCCAGTATCCAGTTCCAGGATTTGTGCTGCCTTTGAATCCAGACCAGGAGCTATGGAGGCCAAGAACCCCAGGCAATCCACCTCCAGATCATTTGTACTTGAGTTCTGGATTCTTCAATCTGTCCATCACCACTTATTTTTCAGACCCTCAGAGAGCCGCCCCACAGATTGTATCCAGAGTTTTTAGCTTCATTCAGTGGGAGAGACAGAGAGGGCTGTGCTGACTCTATCTTACTTGGAATCAGAATCTCTTAATTGTTTTAAAGAAGATTTAAGAAATATTTGAAGTTGCATTATAATTTTTCCTGGTGGGAAGCTTTATTTGAATAAACTGCCATTACTAGTATCAAAATATTTCAGAGTAAGTTTAAGTTCTGTAATAAATTCAACTGAAGTTATAATGGAATTGCATTAAATTTATAGATTAATATGAAGGAGACGTTGGTGTGTTTCTTCACTTCTTCAGGTGATCTTTTATGTCTTTTAAAAGAGTGTTTAAATTTCCTTCATAGTGGTCTTGTACATACTTGTACCACGTGGTTAATTTATAAATAATTTTTATATCCACAATATATCTTTGCCATTGTGTGTGATATCTTATTTACATTAATTTTGTGTTGGTTTAAGCTAGTGTGAACAAATGTAATTAATTTGTATATTTTTATAAGAAATATATGATCTGTATTTAGATTTCATAAATTTATAATTGAAAAAGTAGATCCACATACCTGAGTTATTTCAGACGTCCGTAAAAGCTTTCTAATAGGTACATCCGTAGGTTACATGCTTATTATTCCACTTACAGGACATTCTGGAAAAGGCAAAACTATGAGAACAGAGAACAGATTAGTGGTTGCCGGAGGTGAGGGGTGGAGGAAGGGTTTAACTAAAAAGGAGATGTATGAGGGACAGTTTTGGGGCAAGAGAACTGTCTTGTATCGGAATTGTGGTGTTGGTTATACTGCTCTGTGCATGTATCAAAACTCACAGAACTGTACACCAAAAGCAGTAAATTTTAATTAGCTTCATGTAAATTAAAAAAAAATAAAAAAGACTCCACAACTGAATAAGTTTAATAAATGCTGAACTTAACAACATTAAAAAAAGTTTTCCTATAATGGAATTGAGTATCAGTTGTTCAGTTTGAACTTAAAATTAATTAAGGTGAAATAAAACTAAAAAATTCAGTTCCCCAGTCATACTAGCCACATTTCAAGGGCCCATAACCACAGGTGGCTAGTGGCTACTGTATTAGAAATGCAGTTCTAGAACAACTAGTATAAGGAGAAGAACCAGTTCTGCCTTGCAAATTTGGAAGGACTCACCTATAAAATAGGTTTTTTTTTTTTTTGGTCTAGTCTTGAGTTGGAGGAGGTCTTTGATGACCATTTCAATTAAAAAATAATTACCAATTTATTCAAATTATCTTTCCTCTTGTGCAGTTTTGGTATCTTAAATTTTGTCTCTGGATTTATCCATTTTGTTTATGTTTAAAAATTATTAGCATTTTATAAGCTATAAATATCTGTTCCTTTACTAATCTTTCCTATTATCTTTTAATCTACAATTATCTCTATTGTATTCCCCCTCTCATTTCTTCGGATTTGGTCTATTGTTCTTTTGCCAACTTTTTGAGTTGAATGCTCATCTCATTTATTTTTAACATTACTTGTTTCCCAATAAATGTATCTAGAGATATATATTTTCCTTCAAGTACTGTGTTAGTTGAGTCCCACAAATTTTAACATCTCTATGGTTCAGTTTTAAATATTTCTTAGTTTGCTTTCTGCTAAGTTATTTAGTAATACATTATTTACTTTCTTTCTTTCTTTGTTTTTCCTTTTCTTTTTTCCCTCCCAGCTCCCTTCCTCCTCCTTCTCTCTCTCCCTTCCTTCTTCTCTTTCTTTCTTTCTTTCCATTTCCATTAGAGTTGGAGAACACAGTTGGTATGATATTGAATTTTTGGAATTATTAAAGTGTCCTTTACGGTGCAATCATATGTTTAATTCTTATAAATGTTCTGAATGTACTTGAAAATTATAAGATTCGGTTTATTGTGGCTATAGACACATACACACATATACATTTAAAAAGCATTGTGCAGGTCTTTCATATCTCTGCTTATATTTTTTATCTGCTGGGTTTATTGGTTTCCGAGAGAGGTGTGTTAAAATTATTGATTCTATTACTTCCTACCGTTCTCTCAGTTTCTGAGAATGTATGCTAGCATTATTGACTTATTATTTCTCTTAAAAATTCTTCCAGTTGTGGCTTTCCATAACTCAAGATTCTAAGTTTTGGGCCAAATATGTCTGTGTGGATATATTTTTTTCTATTAGGGTAAATATGTATGTAATTTTGCTAGATATTGTCAATTTCTGCTCCACAGGGTTATAAAATGTGGGCTTCCTACCCAAAGTATATGAGAGTGACAGTTTCCCCAAAACCTTGCCAATAGGGTGTATGGTTAAGTTTTTAGATTTTTGTTACCATGATGGATGAGAAATTATATCTCAATGTAGTTTTAAGTTGCACTCCTCTTATTATAAGCTAAGTTGAGTGTTTTTCATAGATTTGAGTGGCATTTCCATTTCTTTTTCTGTGACCTGTCTCTTCAGTTCTTTTGTCCATTTCTCTATTGGGTTGTTGATATTTTTTCTTTTCAACATTTAGAAGATCCTCATATATTAACCATAATAATCCCTTGTATTATAAGTTTTAATTTTTTTTCTCATTTATCTTTTCACTTTGTGGTGGTTTTTGCCATGCAATTCATACTTTAATGTAATCAAATATATACGTCTTTGTCCTTATTGGTTTTAGATTTTGAGTCATATTTAGGAAATCAGAATTTTGTTTCAGATGGGAATCATTGTATGAGAAAACCTCTGAGGACCTTTGCCTGAAATGATTTCTTTTTTTTGTTACTCTCTCATATTGGAGTGAAAATTTGCCTGGATATTTGGCTAGGTTCAAGTTTCTTTTACTTTGAAAAATTTGACTTGCTCGTTTTGTGTCACTCAGTGTTCTATTGAAAAGTCTGATGTCAATCAGATTCTTATTCAGTAGTAGGTGAACTGTTCTTTTGTTTAGAAGTTTTCAAATATTCTCATTGTCTTTGATCTGCTTAAATGTCATTATACTGTATCTAGCGTGGTGTTTTTCCTTACATCTCCTCTGTGTCATCCTGTGACTTTTTCAGTTCAAGAACTTCCATCTTGGGCTTCCCTGGTGGTGCAGTGGTTGAGAATCTGCCTGCTAATACAGGGGACACGGGTTCGAGCCCTGGTCTGGGAAGACCCCACATGCCGCAGAGCAACTGGACCCGTGAGCCACAATTACTGAGCCTGCGCGTCTGGAGCCTGTGCTCCGCAACAAGAGAGGCTGCGATAGTGAGAGGTCCGCGCACCGCGATGAAGAGTGGCCCCCGCTCGCCGCAACTAGAGAAAGCCCTGGCACAGAAACGAAGACCCAACACAGCCAAAAATAAATAAATAAATTAAAAAAAAAAAAAAAAAAGAACTTCCATCTTGCTTTGATTCTGGGAAATTTATATCCATTTTTGTTTTCAGGAATTTCTTCTGATTCCTTCTTATCTTTCTTTTGTGGGTCTGTTATCATCTAAATATTGACATTTCTACCTCTATCCTCTAAATCTCTTTCTGTTCCTTTTAATATTTTCTAACCCATTACCCTTTCCAGCTTCCTTCTGGGAGAACTCCTTCATCTGATATTCCAAATGACCAATTCTCTTTTCAGTACTACCTCTTGTATTATTTACACCATCTATTGTGATCTTTATTTCTACTATTACATTTTTGATACCTAATATTTCCACTTATGTTTTATAGTACTTTTTGTTCTCATTTCCTGTTGCTAATATAGTCCCCTGAAGTTTCCTTAAGCTTATTTAAAGTCTCTGTTTGTCCTCTCTAACACTTTTGCTTCAGATGATATATGTTATCCGTCTCTCTCTCTCTCTCTAGTACATGTTGGTGCCTTTTGAGCTGGTTGTACTCCTTGAATGTCTAGCTATTTTGAGGGTATCGGACACTTAAGCTGGCCATGAGATTGAAGAAGGGCTGGCTGAAGGTGAGGTTCTAGATTGGTGATTAAGGAGTGAAAGGGGATGGGCCCCAAGATGGACTCTGAGATACCACAGAACCACCACTGATCACTCCTTGTTTGCTGCCACCACCGGGCATCTCCTCAGCTCTGAATTTTACCTTCGAATCCCCATGTTTAAAGGCAGCACCAAGAAGAGGCAGTTTCTATAGGTTGTAATCCTCTAGCCATGAGGACTGGAGCGGAAAAGTGGAGGAGTAATGCCCTGTGAGCCTACACCTCTCTTCATCAATTTTTTTTCCTAGCAATATGTTTCTTATTGTGATAAAATATACACAATATTTTATAATGTGATAACAGTTATCATTTTAACCATTTGTAAGCATAGAATTCATTGGCCTTAAATAATTAAATACATTCACAATGTTGTATATCCAGCACCAGTATCTATACCACAAATTTTTTCATCATCGCCAACATAAACTCTGTACCCATTAAACACTAGTTTCCCTCTCCCCCTCCGCACAGCCGCTGATAACCTCTATTCCACTTTCTGTCTCTATGAATTTGCCTATTCTAGGTACCTGATGTAAGTGGAATCAGATAATATTTGTCCTTCTGTGTCTGGCGTATTTCACTAAGCATATTTTCAAGATCCATCCATGTCAAAATTTAACTAAATTGATTGTGGCAATCATTTTGCAATATATATGTATTTCAAGCCATTATGTTATACACCTTAAACTAATACAATGTTATATATCAATAATGTTTCAATACTGCTGGAAAATTTTCATTCCTTTTTATGGTGGAATAGTATTTCTCCACCAGCTTTTATCTCAGCAGAGTTTTACACTGCCCTGACACCACCTCACGATCTGTAGCACCCATGGTCCAGGTAGTTACCACGGGTTTCTAGGGAGGACGTGGTGTCCCAAGAAAATGGGTGGGTTGGGGGCTGGGGGATGAAGTAAAAAGCTCTCTCCAACCTGCCTTCTCATTGCAACTTCTGGCTTTACTTAAGTTTTTGTCTTTTCAGAGCTTTCTCAGAGATTTTTTTGGGGGAGGGGGATGGTTAGTTCCTGGTATTCATGCTTCCTTCTCCATTCTTGGGAGCAAGTCTGCAGCTTTGGCTTGCCAAGTTGGCAGGAAGCAGGGCCATTGTGGCCTCTGGATTTTTTCTTTATCTTTAAAATTCCAATTTTATTTTATTTTTTTAATTTCAGTTTTATTGAGATATAATTGACATACTGCATTGTATAAGTTTAAGGTATACAATGTGATGACTTACATATATTGCAAAATAATAAGTTTACTTAACATCCATCATCTCATATAGATAGAAGAAAAAAAGAGAAAAAAAAATTTTTTTCTTGTGATGAAAACTTTAGGATCTACTCTCTTATCTTAGCTTTCAAATAGACCATACAGCAGTGTAAACTATAGTCATCATGTTGTATATTTCATCCCCAGTGGATTTTGAATTATGGTTTGAAAGGCCTTTCTTCCATCTAGTGGACACTTTTAATCTGGAAACTCGTATCCTGCTTTTCTGGGAATGGTTTCAGATTATATCTTTGATAATCCTGCCTGCTTAGTTTTCTTGGATTTCTGTTTCTGGAATTTATATTATTCTTTTATTTTATGTCTTTGGGGTTTTCTTAAAATCCATCCCCCTGCCCCACCATCTCAAGATTCTAAACACTCCTATATTTTGCTTTAGTACTATTATAGTTTTATTCTTTATATTGATATATTGATCTGCCTGAAATTTATTTTTGTGTCTGATATGATACAAGATATAAACTTCTCCCCCAAATGTTAGCCATTTATTCAAAACATTTGTTCAATAGTCCATCTTTCTTCCACTTACTTGAAATGCAAAATATTGATATTTTGTATGTTGAGATTATAGCTCTCTATTTTATTCTTTTATTAATTCTTCACTTACCAGTTGATTCTCTTGAACTTTCTAGGCAGGCAATCACATCTTCTGCAAAATATTGTCAATTTTTTTTATTTTCCAACATTTATATCTTTGTCTTTTGCTGATTGAATACTTCAGGCTATGGCATTTGTTTCTTGCTATAGGTTTGTGGGGAGACATTTTTTAATTTTATGAAGTTAAACAAGCTTCTTTCTATTCTTCAACTTTAAAATAAAATCAGGAATGGGATCCACCGGTATAAAATGCCTTATAGACACAGGTATCCCCCGCTTTACACCACTTCACTTTTACAAAGATTTGCATTACAAAGACCTGTTTTTGCTTTGAACTGAAAGAAATCTGAAGAGGATTTTTGCTTTTACAAAACAGGCAAGAATCGAAAATAGCATTCAGCATTTGTTTTGCAGCCAGATGAGCTGGTATAGAGGCAGCTGCTTCCCTGAGCATAGAACGGCCCCACCAAGCTCCCTCCCTGGGAAAGATATTCAGCACCTCAGCATGGAGCTGCTGAAGCTGTGAACCACGTCTGTGAGCATCTGTGCTTTTTTTAAAAAAATTTTATTTATTTATTTATTTTTGGCTGTGTTGGGTCTTCGTTTTTGTGCGAGGGCTTTCTCTTGTTGCGGAGCACAAGCTCCAGACGCGCAGGCTCAGCAGTTGTGGCTCACAGGCCCAGTTGCTCCGCAGCATGTGGGATCTTCCCAGACCAGGGCTTGAACCCGTGTCCCCTGCATTGGCAGGCAGATTCCCAACCACTGCGCCACCAGGGAAGCCCAGCATCTGTGCTTTATCTCGATTTATTCTGTGCGTCCTTTAGCAAGATGTATCCTAAGGTAATCGCTTCCTAGCTTTATTGCCCCCTTTTTTTGTTTTACGAAAGGTTTCATAGGAATGCTCTACTTTTGGATAGTAGGAGAAACCTGTGTTTATCAAGATAGTAATGGAATTTTTCTCACTGATCTGTTAATGTGGTAAGAAGAGATTTTTAACTCTTGAACCATTCTTTTTTTTTTTTTTTTTTTTAAAAGCCTGTTGCCTTTTTGTACAACAGCTGCCATCATTTCAGGAAACACAGATAGCTTTTAATTAATTAATTAATTAATTAATTTATTTATTTTTGGCTGTGCTGGGTCTTCGTTTCTGTGCGAGGGCTTTCTCTAGTTGTGGCAAGTGGGGGCCACTCTTCATCGCGCTGCGCAGGCCTCTCACCATCGCGGCCTCTCCCGCTGCGGAGCACAGGCTCCAGACGCGCAGGCTCAGCAACTGTGGCTCACGGGCCCAGCCGCTCCGCGGCACGTGGGATCTTCCCAGGCCAGGGCCCGAACCTGCGTCTCCTGCATTAGCAGGCAGGTTCTCAACCACTGCGCCACCAGGGAAGCCCCTTGAACCATTCTTATATTCCTTTTTTTTAAAAAAATTAATTTATTTTTGGCTGCGTTGGGTCTTTGTT
The DNA here is from genome assembly GCF_949987535.1 of Balaenoptera acutorostrata. Taxonomy (NCBI): domain Eukaryota; kingdom Metazoa; phylum Chordata; class Mammalia; order Artiodactyla; family Balaenopteridae; genus Balaenoptera; species Balaenoptera acutorostrata. Next base: position 167,993,614 of record NC_080065.1, read on the forward strand.
GCTGTGCATGGGCTTTCTCTAGTTGAGGCAAGTGGGGGCTACTCTTCGTTGCGGTGCGCGGGCTTCTCATCGTGGTGGCTTCTCGTTGCAGAGCACAGGCTCTAGGCGCGCGAGCTTCAGTGGTTGTGGCATGCGGGCTCAGTAGTTGTGGCGCACGGGCTTAGTTGCTCCACGGCATGTGGGATCTTCCCGGACCAGGGCTTGAACCCATGTCCCCTGCATTGGCAGGTGGATTCTTAACCACTGCGCCACCAGGGAAGCCCCATCCTTATATTCTTGAAATAAGTTCCACTTGGTTATTACTATTATTCTTTTAATAGAATGCTGGATTCTATTTACTAATATTTTATTTAGAAATTTTGCATTTGGTTTGTAAGGAGATTTGTTTTTCCTCCTTTCCCTTTCTTCCTCCCTTCCTCCTGTCTTCCCTTTCTTCCTTCCTTCCCTCCTTCCTTCTTCTCTTTCTTTTCTTCCCTCTGTCCATCTTACTTCCTTTTAAAAAACATCTTTGTTTGTCTAGTTTTGGTGTCATGATTATGGCAGCCTCCAAGAATCTTGTGGTCAGGGAAGGCAAATTTATACCCCAAATATGTGTCTGTCTCTGTTAGGACAAATCTCTGTCCCCTCCATGATAGAAGTGCCCAGTGTAATCACCTGGCGTGGGCTGAGTGGTCTCCCTGGGAAGTGGTACCATCATTGCATCTGCCTTTGGCAGGGTAGGCACTCAGCAGTGTCTGTGGCCAGAGCAGTCTCTATGAAGGGAAGTCTACACAAGAGCCTGCACCTTGCTTCCATGGCCACTTTGTACCTAGACCTAATGAACAAGCACTGGGCGGCTGGGGAAGAGGCTGACTGACATCCATAGAAGGGTTATGAGAACATTCTCTTCAGGGGATGGGTGCCGTCTTCTAGGTAGTCTGCTTCATTCCAAGTCCCTGACCAGCTGACCAGTCTGTTAGCCACTGCCCATGAACCACTGTAGACCCATATCATAGGCCATCTTTCCTTCCATACAACATGGACCACCAGATGCCTTGTCTGAAATTCTGCCTTTGGGAAGATCTCCCCTCCCTACTGTCTTTCAGAGTTTTCCCTGAGCGGCTGTCCACTTCAGGCTGGTGCTGGCATATTGTGCTTTTTTCCTCTTCATTTTATGGTCACAGGGAGTCCCCATGAGATCCTGGAATAGCTGCAGGCATGGCAGCAAAGCAGTAGGGGCAGGTCCTGTGGGATGTGACCCATAGGTAGTTTATTTGGGACTTCTGGAGCCACTCAGACCTGTCTAGTATGTACCACTTCCATGTTATAATGGAATGCTTCTGGGAACACCCAATTTTATGATTTGGTGGGTCAGATAGCACCCAGTTCCTAATGGGCAGTTTGGTAAAATTATTTCATAAAGAGGTTATATTTTTAATTAGATTTATCATTCACTGATATTTCTTGTATAGTTTGGCTTCTCCTATCTTGAGGTCATTGTTCTGATTTAATTTTCATGTTCATGAGACTATTCTTGAGTTATTTCCTCAGAAAGGGCATATTTATGGTGGACTTTATGAGAAATATGTTGGAAGTGTGTGATTATCTTTGGCAAGTATCCTGTTCTTTCTTCCTGAAAACTCCTAAGATTTTCTTTTGACAATCATAGTTCAAAAATTTTACAGGAAATGTCTATACTTATTACTTTAAAAATTAACTCTGCTTGGTACTTAGCTTGGCATTTTCAATCAAAAAATTCAAGCCTTTTTTTCAGATAAGGGAAGTTTTCATGTATTATATCTTATTATTTTCTCTACTGTTCCTTTCTTTCATTTTGGAACTACTATTATTCATTGTTTGTTCTCCATGTTTCTTTTCTTTTCATGAATGATTTCTTTACCTTTTATTGTGTTTGTGGAGTTATTTATTTATGTATTTACTTAACAAACATTTTTGAGCACTCCTCTTTGCCCAAATTCAGGCACTTGGGTTATATCATGAACAGTACAGAGAACCCTGCCTTCACGGAACTTACATTTTAGTGGGAAGAGACAGGTGATAAGTAAAGAAGTAGATTCCATAATATATTCAATATTTGAAGATGATAGGTACTAAGGAAGAAAGAGACAAGTAGGGGAGGGTAAGGATGGTTGGGATTGGTGATATAGGGATGATCTGCAATTTAAAACGGGGTGTTCAGGGTAGGCCTCTTGAGACGGTGAGAGTTAATAAAACAAGGTGAGGGAGTGAGCCTTGCAGGACCTGGGGGAAGAACATTCTATGAGGCAGCTAGCGCAAAGGCCCTAAGAAGGGAGTGTACCTTGTGTGTTGGATGAAGAGCAAGGATGCTGGTGTGACTGATACAGAGTGGGTATGGGGGTTCTGATGGGTAACAGAACCTGTAGGGTCTTGTAGGCCACAGTAAAGACTTTGCATTTACTCTGGCTAAAATGGGAAGCCATTGTAGTGTTTTGAGACAGAAGAATAACTTGATCTGACTTATTATAAAAGGGGGAGGAGATTAGGGGAGGGATGGAGTGGGAGGTAGGGGTTAGCAGATGTAAGCTATTATATATAGAATGGATAAACAACAAGGTCCTACTGTATAGCACAGAAAACTATATTCAATATCCTATGATAAACCATAATGGAAAAGAATATAAAAAAAGAATGCATATATGTGTATAACTGAGTCACTTTGCTGTACAGCAGAAATTAACACAACATTGTAAATCAACTACACTTCAGTAAAAAAAACTTTGTAGTATAGATTCATAAAAAAATCAGAGGATCTCTCTGGCTAACATATTAGGCATAGACTGTACAAGTATAGATTGTATAGGAATAGATTGTAAAGGTAGAAGCAGGAGACCTAATAGAAAGTGCTTCTTTAACAATAGGTGATAGTGGCTGGGATCAGGGTGGTAGCTGTGGAGGTTGGTAGCAGTGGACTCTAATGGTTAGTAGAGTTGCCACCAGCTGAAATGCGGAATGCTATGAGAGTAAATCAATAATTAAAAAATAAATAAATTTATTTATTTAATTTTTGGCTGCGTTGGGTCTTTGTTGCTGTGCGCGGGCTTTCTCTAGTTGCAGCGAGCGGGGGTTACTCTTCGCTGTGGTGCGCGTGCTTCTCATTGCAGTGGCTTCTCTTGTTGCGGAGCATGGACTGTAGGCGTGCGGGCTTCAGTAGTTGTGGCACGTGGGCTCAGTAGTTGTGGCATGTGGGCTTCAGAGTGCAGGCTCAGTAGTTGTGGCACATGGGCTTAGTTGTTCAAAGGCATGTGGGATCATCCCGGACCAGGGCTTGAACCTATGTTCCCTGTGTTGGCAGGCGGATTCTTAACCACTGCGCCACCAGGGAAGCCCAAGAATTTGGTTTTGAATATGTTAAGTTTGAGAAGTCTAACATCCCAAGTGGAGATGTTGAGTAGGTAGTTGGATATTTGAGTCTAGAATCCAGGAGACAAATTTGGCTGAATCTACAAATTTGGGAGTTATTGGCATAGAGATAGTATTTAAAGCTATAAAACTGGATGAGGTAACTTTATTGCTCAGGATAGGCTAGGCTTCTGCCTTGGTAACAAATAGCTCCCAAATCCCAGTGGCTGACACACAGATGTTTATTGCTCAATGATATGAAGCTTGATGCAGGTCTGGACTCACTTCCAGGACATCTGTCTTATAGAGTGACTCAGTGATCAGGCTGCTTTGGTTATTTGGTCCTACACGTCAACATGAGGATTTCTCTATATAGCTGCAGCGGGAGAAAAGACAGCTGGAGAGTTGTATGCCAGGCTTTGCTGGGAAGTGACCCATCTCTTCTGCTCAGTCTATTGGCCAGAACCAGTCCCATATGGTTTTCTATTTGCTGGGAAGATGTGGGAGGAGATGTGGATATCCCCAGGGAAGGCAAGTAGATAGAGGGAAAAGAAGGTCATGGAGAGGAAGAGGAACCAGCAAAGGAGACAGAGAAGAAATGTTCAGGGGGTGGAAGGAGTTCCAGGAGATGGTATCCTGGAACCCAAGGATGAAAATGTTACAAGGAGATGGTATCCTGGAACCCAAGGATGAAAATGTTACAAGGAGGAGGGGGTGACCAAGATGGGACAGTAAGATGAGGACAGGCCATTGGATCTAGGTGGAAATGATCTGTAACCTTGAGGAGAGAAATTTATTACTGCCGTGTGCAAAAGCCTGGTTGAAGTGAGTTAAAGAGAGATGGTGGGTGGGGAGGAGTTTGAGACAAGTATAGACAAGAAATGGGACAGATGTTGGCAGCAGAAGTAAGTTCAAGACTAGGGTGTTTTGGGGACTTCCCTGGTGGTCCAGTGGTTAAGACTCCTCGCTTCCACTGCAGTGGGTGTGGGTTTGATCCCCGGTCGGGGAACTAAGATCCCTCATGCCGTGCTGCGTGGCCAAAATAAAAACCCCAAAAAACAAAACAAAACAAAACAAACCAAAAAGACTAGGGTGTTTTTGCTGGTTCTTTTCAGCTGGGAGAGGTAACAGCATTTTTATATACCGTTGAAGAAGATCTAGTAGAATGAAAGAATGAGAACTGATGATGTAGCAGAGAGAGAGCAATGTTGTTGGAACAGGGCACTTGAATAGGTAAGGAGGGACTGTCTGTGGGTGGCAGCCTGGACAGTCCATCTCAGGGAGTGGGTGGAAGGTAGAAAAGTTGGACAGACTCTGGTGGAAGGGGGCTGGCAAAGGCAGAATATTGGGGGTTTGGGAAGAGAGGGGAAAGTGTGAAACAGCCTCTGGAGACTGGGGATTGGACAGACCAGGGAAATGCAACGTGACCTGAGCAGGACAAATTGCCTCTTGAGGTTCACAGTCTGGAATTGGAGTGAAGCCCGTCAGGTCCATGTGGCTTGTGATTTTCCCAGCCATCTTCTGCTGGAGAGTTGGATTTAACATGGTTAAGGTTTCATCAAGAGAGTTCAAGGAAGTGAGGAGGGGCAGGAGTTTGGGGTGCATGCAAGGGAGTGATAATCATGATGTTAGCTCTTCTTTTTGACCTTTGGATCATGAATTATGTTGCCAGCAGCATCCATTTTATTTTACATTACCTCTACTGAATTTTATAATTTGAATGTATGTATATATGTTATGTATGTATGTATATAGAATAAAAACTGTATTAAAAATAAAATATAGGGCTTCCCTGGTGGCGCAGTGGTTGAGAATCTGCCTGCCAATGCAGGGGACATGGGTTCGAGCCCTGGTCTGGGAAGATCCCACATGCCGCAGAGCAACTAGGCCCGTGAGCCACAACTACTGAGCCTGCGCGTCTGGAGCCTGTGCTCTGCAACAAGAGAGGCCGCGATAGTGAGAGGCCCGCGCACCGTGATGAAGAGTGGCCCCCGCTTGCCGCAACTAGAGAAAGCCCTCGCACATAAATGAAGACCCAACACAGCCAAAAATAAAAATAAATAAATAAAATAAAATAAAATATAAAGTATACAAATATATAAAAATGTATAAATAAAGTTAAAATTGTAATAAAAATCTAAAAAATAATTGTAATGAGAACTCTTAAGGAGAGTCAAGAAGATATCACAAAGAAACAATAAGAAAAAACAAAGATTTTGGAATATATCTATTCCAAATCTATATCTAATTTCTGTCTCTATCTCTATCTACCTATATAGACATAACTGTCTTCTTAAGGGTTCTCATTATAGTGTTTCTCGTGTTTCTCTCAAAGCTATTTTTGTTTCCTCTCTGAAGTCTGCCTCTCCTGGAGCCACCTGCTCTGATGGTGGGCCTCTGTCCCCTTCCCTCAAGCCACTGGGTCCTTTGTATCAGTGCTCTCGCTGTGGTCCTGGACCGGGACATTAGCATCACTTGGGAGCTTGTTGGGAATGCGGATGCTCAGGCTCCGCTGGAGACCCCCTGAATCAAATCTCTGGGGGCGGGGCCCAGGAATGTGCATATTTACTAGCTCCCCAGGGATTCTGTTGAGAACTGCTGCTTATATCCCTGTGGCCTTTACTCTCCTACTCATGTGAGGAATGTGGGCCCCTCCAGACCTGCACTAGTGAGGATCGGGGGCTCTTGGCCAGCTGCACTGGGGAGCTGGCATGAAGCATGGAAGCAAGTCCTTCCTTCTCTTAGGGGTGTGGGGACAAGAGAATGGTGAGTGAGCTGGCCAACAAAGGTCTGGCTCCCCATTTCTCCACTTCTCCATGTGTATGTTTTGGGTTGAGTTGGCATCCAGCCAGCCCTGTGCATGTTAATTACTGTTCTTACCTCACTGTTCTCACTGTGATCCTTGAGGGCTTTCTCAGGCCTCTTCCTGGCCCAACAAAGGTAGGACACTGAGGTCTCAGACCCAGATATAACACAAAGTCAGCTGAGTTTCAAAATGGATTTAAAGAACTTACGGGCTTCCCTGGTGGCACAGTGGTTAAGAATCCGCCTGCCAATGTAGGGGACATAGGTTCGAGCCCTGGTCCGGGAAGATCCCACATGCCACGGAGCAACTAAGCCCATGCGCCACAACTACTGAGCCTGTACTCTAGAGCCCACGAGCCACAACTACTGAGCCACGTGCCACAACTACTGAAGCCCAGGCGCCTAGAGCCCATGCTCCACAACAAGAGAAGCCACTGCAATGAGAAGCCCCCGCACTGCAACGAAGAGTAGCCCCCACTCGCCGCAACTAGAGAAAGCCCGCACGCAGCAATGAAGACCCAACGCAGCCAAAATAAATAGATAAAATAAATTAAAAAAAAAAAAAAGAACTTACAACCGAGGAAAGACTAATTTGAAAATCAAGTTGTTTTTTTTTTTTTGATTTGCTTAGGCTAATCCTGACGGACTCTTGTCTAAACATTTTTCTGTGTGAAGAACTGAGTGGGGAAGATAGCAGGCTGATGTAGGAGCTGAGAGATAAGTCCACTGGCTGGGAGCCTGGCGGGACTGTATGTGGGCTGTGAGTGTGTGCAAGAAGTGCCATGAGCCTGGAAAGCCTGCTGGCTGCAGGGTCCCAGCACTCCAGCACCCCAAGGGCTGGGGACAGGGAGAGCAGCTGAACAGCCTGGGTCTCTTGAGAGAGAACCTCAGGGACGTTCTCAGTGGTGACAAAACACGAAGAGTGCTTCCCCAGCAGGAGGCCATGGCTGGGGGTGAGCTTCAGTGGATGCAGTGGGCACAGATACCAGTCCATCTTGTGCTGCCTTGGAGGATGCTGGCGGAGCTGGGACCAGGCATCCATGTCCTTGCAGCCGGGGCTCCACCTGAGGAAAGGGGGACAGGGTGGGATCAATCTGCCTGAAATGTCTGAGTAATCTTAGATGGGACTGAGTTTTCCTTCAGGGGACTAGATGAGGTGTACAGAAACTGGAATCAGAAATTCAGATTGCATTATGAAAAATAGAGCGTTAGGTTTTGAACATGTAACTTTGAGACTGAGAATTTGTACTTGTTATATTTATACTTGAATGTGAAAATATCATGCATACAATTGGTGCCCAGTAGGTGCTAGTTAATGTCTTTTCATTTATGCACAGAGCCTAGATATGTGCCCACACATCAGTGGAAAGGGTAATGGAGCAGAGAAAATGCCCAGGTGATGCTGTCATACTATTTTTTTTAAATAAATTTATTTATTTTATTATTTATTTATTTATTTATTTTGGCTGCATTGGGTCTTTTGTTGCTGTGCACAGGCTTTCTCTAGTTGCGGTGAGCGGGGGCCACTCTTCGTTGTGGTGCATGGGCTTCCCATTGTGATGGCTTCTCTTGTTGTGGATCACAGGCTCTAGGCATGCGGGCTTCAGTAGTTGTGGCACGCGAGCTCAGTAGTTGTGGCTCACGGGCTCTGGAGCACAGGCTCAGTAGTTGTGGCGCACGGGCTTAGTTGTTCCGCAGCATGTGGGATCTTCCTGGACCAGGGCTCAAACCCGTGTCCCCTGCATTGGCAGGCGGATTCTTAACCACTGCGCCACCAGGGAAGCCCCTGTCATACTATTTTCATTCAGAAATTTGTTTGCCTTTTAGCACATTTTGGATCATACCGTGTAGATGATTTTTATAACTTAGAGGTAATCATTAGTACAGATGATTAAATTCCTAGTTGATCAGAAGACCTAGGTCTGAATCCTGGGCTCACCACTCACTAGGTGTGGAACCTTGAGCAAGTACTTTATCTCCAAAAGGCTTCCTTCAATGGAGATAATGCCTGATTCACGAAGCTGGTGGACAGCAATGAATGTCTCTTGATGACTTATACCTACCTACCTGGAGCTGTGCTAGGCAATTTAATAGGAGTTTTTGAAACAGTAGAGCAACTAGCATAGGACCAGGCACACATGCAGAAGACAGTGAAAGAGTAATTCTGTTCTCCCATGTACACACACAACACACACACCACATACACACAGCACGTGCACCCCAGCAGTACACACTGCAGGCACACATACCACAAACATGCATACTATAGACATGGTGCATGTGCATACACAGACACCACATACATGCATGCACACACAGACACCTAGATATACAATACATGCACACACACCACACACATGCAACACATGCACACATGCCACAACCTCACATATATCACATACCACCCACCCACACACTTGTATCACATGCACACACAGTACACATCACACATATGACCTATGTGAACACACACACGCACATACTCCACCACACACACGTACATACACTCCATACACTCCATGCATACACACAAGTGTGGTAACCAGGAATTGCAATAATTAGAGATACCACCAAGTGGCATCATGACACTTTTAATCAGGCATTTTTGCTTGTCTGTTTTTATATAGTTGTGATTATACTCTCTATTAGTTCTCAAATGTGGCCAAAACTATTTTCCTAATAACACTAAGATGCCATTTGCCTTTTTTCACTGTTTCTCCCAGGAGTATACAGTGGAATTTTCCAGAGACTCCATGTTGTGTGACATTGCAACAGATTGAAGGCTGAGGCAGATCTGAGAATCCAGCTGTCTTCTACTAAGCCAGACATTAAAGAGGTTTGTAAATGTAAAACAATGCCACCCTTCTCACTACATTTTTAGAAGACATAGTTATTTTTCATAAAAGTGTTATTTATATTAACATGTACCGGGTTTATTATTGATATTTTAAAATAAATAAATAAATATTTCAAAATCTCCTCAGTTTTACTAATACAGTTAAAATTGATAGATATAACTCACATAAACAAAAGTTATTTAGGGGGTCTGCAATATATTTTTTTAAGAGTATAAATGTATCCTGAGGCAAAAACATTTGACAGTCACTGTTCTATATGTAATCACACATCCATAGATACATTTCAAGGTTTTTTTTTTTTAAATTTATTTATTTTATTTATTTATTTATTTATTTTTGGCTGTGTTGGGTCTTCGTTTCTGTGCGAGGGCTTTGTCCAGTTGCGGCAAGCGGGGGCCACTCTTCATCGCGGTGCGCGGGCCTCTCACTATTGCGGCCTCTCTTGTTGCGGAGCACAGGCTCCAGACGCGCAGGCTCAGTCGTTGTGGCTCACGGGCCCAGTTGCTCCGCGGCATGTGGGATCTTCCCAGACCAGGGCTCGAACCCGTGTCCCCTGCATTGGCAGGCAGATCCTCAACCACTGCGCCACCAGGGAAGCCCCAAGGTTTTTCTTTTATTATAAATTTATAAAGTACCAACACATTACAGAGAAAGGGAAAATCACTTTTAAAAAATACATATATCATTCTTTATTACCAATCAAAAATAAATTCCATATATTGTCTAGCAAATATTATCATTGTTTTGTGACAAAAGACACAAGGGTTGTAACAACAAAACTCCCTGAGAATCAAACTCATAACAATGCCAAAATAAATCACAAAAATATACAAATTAAGATCGTATGCAAAATTAATATGAGTTATTTGCTATGATGGCTGTGACTTGCCTACCCATTTGGAGGCCACTTGGAAAGGTCTCCTGTTCATGGGAAGACACACAGGGGTGGACTGGTTCTAGGGTATGGCCAAGAGATGAGAGACAATTGCTATTGATGTTTTGCCATGTTTTGACCCAGTGTTTCTGCACATATTTCTGCACAGCTGAGGTGTTCTGGATATAAGCTCAGAGTCCCAGGTTGCATCAGCCAAGTCCCGTCTTGTTGATGTTGACATGTGCATGTGGCAGCTTGGAGCCTTCACCTGCTCAAGCTGCAGCCCAGGATCCTAGGCGGGCCATGCCCCTCCGTATTTTAATGGCCTTCAATGGGTCTTACTTGAATAACCCTAGTTGCCTCTAGGTTGTCACCTGTGCGTTCTGGCTAAGGCGTGTCCCCAGGTGTTTTTACCTGTAGGCAGCAGCCCTCAGGCCCCCTGCCTTTGTCCCTCTTGGCCTCTGTGGGGTGTGGAGGGTGTCTGCCATCCTGTGAGGGGGCCATGGCCTTGTGGTGCCCTGTTCCTGATCCTCTGACCTCTGCTCACTCTGCCCTCCCGGGTCGGGGCCCCTGCCATGACCTGCTGCTCCACTGATGCTATTTTCAGGCTCTGTGTGGGCCCCATGGTGTCCACTTCTTTAGCACCTGTGGCAGGGCCAGCTCCCAGGACCTTCCCATGCATCTCTCTTCTATGACAGAGCTGAGAAAAGCCTGCCTGGCCCACATTCACCTCTCAGAAGGTATAGATTGCTGGAACTGCAGAGTTACATAAGACTCTTGGCGAGCCAAGGTGGGAAGGAGGTTCCTTGAACAGAGCAGCCAGTGAAGGGGGACTCCACCCTGCCTCCCCAGGGCCCATGGGACTCCAGGCAGGGCTGCCCAGGAGGGTTCAGGGCCAACTTCCTGCTATTGATACTCTGCTCTCCAGCACATGCCCTGTTGTTCCCTCTGCTCACCTGCCTTCTTCAGCCTCCTTCCCTACCATGCAGCAGACATGTTTCAATGTGATTGTGAGCCCAGTTGAAGTTCTTCCCTATGATTCGTCTGGGCCCTCAGAAAAATCTAGAGATGGGCCCAGACCCTGAACCCCACGAAAAGTGTTCCAGACTCTTCACGAGAGCACCGAGCTTTGTCTGCTGAGAGCCCGCTGTGTGTTGGGGGCTGTCCAGCTCCACAGATGGGCCTGTCTGTCCCTCAGCTTCAGCCGGATACCATATCCAACTCCACACATATACATTTTAAAATTGAGGTATAGTTCAGTCAAATGCACAGATCTTAAGTGTATAGATAGATGATTTTTGACAAATATTTATATATCTATGTAGCCAACTCCCCAATCAAGATACAGAACATTGTCATCACTCTAGAAAAATTTCCATCAGCCCCTTTCCAGTGTATCCATCTCCCCCCTGCCCCCATCCTGCTCCCCAAGCCACCACTATTCTGATTTCTTTTCCAAAAGATTAGTTTTTTTTTTCCTGGTTTGAACTTCATATTAATGTATCATAAAGTATGTACTCTTTTGGATCTGACTCCTTTAGCTCAAAACACTGTTTTTTTTATGTTCTTCCTTGTTTTTGCTTGTATCAGTAAACGATTCCTTTTTAAAATTGTCAAGTAGTGTTCCATCGTATGAATATACCACAATTTGTTTATCCATTTTCTTGTTGAGGAGCATTTGAGTTGTTTTCAATTTTTTCTATTATGAATAAAGTTGCAATCAACATTCTTGTACAGGATTTGTGTGGACACATGTTTTCATTTCTCTTGGGTCAACACCTAGGGGTGGAATTGCTGGGTCATAAGGTAAGAGAATGTTTAACAGTATAAGAAGCTGTCAAACTTTTCCACAATACTTGTATCAATTTATACATCTTTTTTAAAAAATATTTTTAACGAGATTCTTGTCTGCTTACATTCTTTTATTTATGTATGTATGTATGGCTGTGTTGGGTCTTCGTTTCTGTGCGAGGGCTTTCTCTAGTTGTGGCAAGCGGGGGCCACTCTTCATCGTGGTGCGCGGGGCTCTCACTATCACGGCCTCTCGTTGCGGAGGCACAGGCTCCAGACGCGCAGGCTCAGTAGTTGTGGCACACGGGCCTAGTTGCTCCGCGGCATGTGGGATCTTCCCAGACCTGGGCTCGAACCCGTGTCCCCTGCATTGGCAGGCAGATTCTCAACCACTGCGCCACCAGGGAAGCCCCTATACATCTTTTTAATGTGAACATCTTAGTGTGTGTGTAGTAATATCCTATAGTTTTAAATTGCACATATGTTCAATTTTATATATATATATTTTACTTATTAGTGTATTTAAACTCTGCCTTATTCTAAGAAGGATTTCAGGCAGTTAATTTGAATTCTATATTTTTTCTATAATATACTGCCTTATATCATAATGTATTTTCAAAGTATTTAAAAAATGATTGTGTACTTTTTAGAACAGTTTGTACCTCTTAATCCCCTGTAATGCTCCTCCCCCCTTCCCTCTTCCCAATGGTAACCACTAGTTTGTTCTCTGTATTTGTGAGTCTACTTCTTTTTTGTTATATTCACTAGTTTATTGTATTTTTTAGATTCCACATATAAGTGATATCATACAGTATTTGTCTTTCTCTGTCTGACTTATTTCACCTAGCATAAGAACGTCCAAGTCCATCCATTTTGCTGCAAATGGTAATATTTCATTCCTTTTTAACGGCTGAGTAGTATTCCATTGTATATATACGCCACATCTTCTTGATCCATTCATCTGTTGATGGACACTAAGGTTGCTTCCATATCTTTGCAATTGTAAATAATGCTGCTATGAACATTGTGGTGCACGTATCTTTTTGAATTAGTGTTTTTTTTTTCATATATATACCCAGGAGTAGAATTGCTGGGTCATATGGTATTTCTATTTTTAGTTTCTTGAGAAACCTCCATACTGTTTTTCACAGTGGCTGCACCACTTTACACTCCCACCAACAGTGTACAAGGGTTCCCTTTTCTCCACATCCTCGTCAACATTTGTTATCTTTGGTCTTTTTGATGATAGCCATTCTGACAGGTGTGAGGTGATATATCATTGTGGTTTTGATTTACATTTCCCTGATGATTAGCGATGTTGAGGATCTTTTCATGTGCCTGTTGGCCATCTGCATTTCCTCTTTGGAAAAATGTCTATTCACTTCTTCAGTCCATTTTAAAATCAGTTTTTTTTTTGATGTTGAGTTTTATGAGCTGTTGTATTAGGGGTTAATATGTTGGATATTAACTTCTTATAGGTCATATCATTTGCAAATATTTTCTCCCATTCATTAGGTTATCTTTTCATTTTGTTGGTGGTTTCCTTTGCTGTGCAAAAGCTTTTAAGTTTAATTAGGTCCCATTTGTTTATTTTTGCTTTTATTTCCTTTGCTTTAGGAGACAGATCCAAAAAAATATTCCTACAATTTATGTCAGAAAGTGTTCTGCCTATGTTTTCTTCTAGGAGTTTTATAGTATTTGGCCTTATATTTAGGTCTTTAATCCATTGTGAGTTCATTTTTTATATGGTATTAGAGAATGTTCTAATTTTATTCTTTTACATGTGGCTGTCCAGTTTTTCCAGCACCACTTATCTTTTTTTAAAGATTTATTTATTTATTTTATATTTTATTTTTTTTTGTCTGCATTGGGTCTTTGTTGCTGAGCGCAGGCTTTCTCTAGTTGTGGTGAGCAGGGGCTACTCTTCTTTGCAGTGTGCGGGATTCTCATTGTGGTGGCTTCTCTTGTTGCGGAGCACGGGCTCTAGGCATGTGGGCTTCAGTAGTTGTGGCATGTGGGCTTAGTAGTTGAGGCTCGCAGGCTCTAGAGCGCAGGCTCAGTAGTTGTGACGCATAGGCTTAGTTGCTCCGCAGCATGTGGGATCTTCCCAGACCAGGGCTCAAACCTGTGTCCCCTGCATTGGCAGGTGGATTGTTAACCACTGTGCCAGCAGGGAAGTCCCTATTTTGTTTTTTTGATAAATTTATTTATTTATTTTTGGCTGTGTTGGGTCTTTGTTGCTGCATGCGGGCTTTTTCTAGTTGTGGCGAGCGGGGGCTACTCTTCATTGTGGGGCATGGGCTTCTCATTGCGGTGGCTTCTCTTGTTGCAGAGCACAGGCTCTAGGTGCTCAGGCTTCAGTAGTTGTGGCTCACGGGCTCTAGAGCACAGGCTCAGTAGTTGTGGCGCACGGGCTTAGTTGCTCCACAGCATGTGGGATCTTCCCAGACCAGGGCTCGAACCCGTGTCCCCTGCATTGGCAGGCAGATTCTCAACCACTGCGCCACCAGGGAAGTCCCGAGCACCACTTATTGAAGAGACTGTCTTTTCTCCATTGTATATTTTTGCCTTCTTTGTTGTAGATTAATTGACCATAAGTGTGTGGATTTATTTCTGGGGTCTCTATTCTGTTCCATTGATCTATGGGTCTGTTTTTGTGCCAGTACCATTCTGTTTTGCTTACTGTAGTGTTGTAGTATAGTCTGAAGTCAGGGAGTGTGATTCCTCTAGCTCTGTTCTTTCTCAAGATGTTTTGGCTATTCGGGGTTTTTTGTGCTTCCATACAAATTTTAAAATTATTTGTTCTAGTTTTGTGAAAAATGCCATTGGTATTTTGATAGGAATTGCATTGAATCTGTAGATTGCCTTGGGTAGTATGGTCATTTTAACAATATTAATTCTTCTAATCCAAGAACATGGTTTATCCTTCCATCTGTTTGTGTCAATTTATTTCATCAGTGTCTTATACTTTTCCGAGTACAGGTCCTTTACCTCCTTAGATAGGTCTATTCTTAGGTATTCCCAGGGATGCAAGGAATTTTTAATATCCACAAATCAATTAATGTGATACACCACATTAACAAATTGAAGAATAAAAACCATATGATCATCACAATAGATGCAGAAAAAGCTTTTGATTTTGACAAAATTCAAAGTCCATTTATGATAAAAACTCTCCAGAAAGTGAGCATAGAGGAAACATACCTCAACATAATAAAGGCCACAGATAACAAACCCACAGCTAACATCATACTCAGTGGTGAAAAGCTGAAAGCATTTCCTCTAAGATCAGGAATAGGACAACGATGCCTATTCTCACCACTTTTATTCAACATAGTTTTGGAAGTCCTAGCCACAGCAATCAGAGAAGAAAAAGAAATAAAAGGAATCTAAGTGGGAAAGGAAGAAGCAAAACTGTCACTCTTTGCAGATGACATGACACTGTACATAGAAAATCCTAAAGATGCCACCAGAAAGCTACTAGAGCTCATCAATAAATTTGGTAAAGTTGCAGGTTACAAAATTAATATACTGAAATTTGTTGTGTTTCTATACACTAACAACGAACTATCAGAAAGAGAAATTAAGGAAACAATCCCATTTACCATTGCATCAAAAAGAACAAAATTATTGTGCATTTTTAAATGGTTGCATAATAATCCAGAATATGAGTGAATAGTATACTTTCTTTTGGCTGTTTTAGGCAGTATGCGTGGAGGTTAGAACAATGGGCCCTGGAAACAGCAGTCTGGGTTTGAAGGGAAAGTGACTCAATCTCTCTGAGCCTCTACAGAGAGCATGTTGTGAGCATAGAATAAGAAAATGCATGTGAAAACCTTAGTGGAGTAATGTGCAGTAAATTCTTTCTGTTATAACCCACATTACCCTTGTGCACAAAGCTTTTCCCCTTATTTAAGATTACTCCTTTAGGATCAATATTCAAAAGTGAAATTACTGGGTCAGTAGATGTGAGCATTTTTAAGAATCTTGATATCTATGCCCAAATTGCTCTCTAAAAGGAACCCATTTACCCTCCCACCAGCAGCATATGAGAGTGTCTTTGTCACCACAACATTCCTAGAAGTGTTGACTTTTTACTATAGTGGAATGTTCTATCTACAGTGGGAGAAGTCATGTTAATAGGCAGTGACTCAGGAATTACTCCCTCCATTTTCTGCAGTGACACCTGACACCTGTTCAGTATCAGTTAGCTATTGCCACAGTTAAGCTGCTTAACAAAACATCCCTACATGTCAATGACATACAGTAATAAGTATTTCCTACTGATTAGTTTGCAAATCGGCTTGTGTGGCTCCGTTTCATTCTTCCTGGGACTCTCACCCTCCTCCTGGGACTAACAGGGACATATTCATCACAGGCACCTGAGAAAGGGCACACCTGACCACTCAAACACATTTGAAAATTTTGCTTGTGTCATAGCTGCTAATATCTCATTGGCTGAGCCCAAAGTCAAGTGGTGGGAAAGTGGATCTCACTCACAAGGAGACTGTGGCAAGGGTATGGATGCAGGGAGGGTGAAGAACTGGGGCCAGTAGTTCAATTTACCACTCCCTGCTTCCTGTTGTTGTAAGTTAAAAGAAACTTCTTTATTGGATTTAAAAGGATAAAGGATAGATTTCTTTTAAGCTTAATATGTTGATATATTAGTAATATATATAATATATATTAGTTATTTTAGAAGTTTTTCATACATCAGCAATTCAACATTCTCTTTAAGAGAACCTGTCAGGATACAACTTTTCCTGTACAGTTCCTGATCATATATGATCCCAGGCAGCTCTCCACCTAGCATGATCTGATTTACTGAAAAGGATATGTGATAATTTAAATGAATATCTTAGATGTACTCCCCACCTTACTTCTGGCCTTGAGTGAGTTCAAAGACAAAATTTATAAACACGTTCATTAGCTTAAAAGAGCAAACCTGGTTTACTAGTCCAATTATTTAGTAAATCAGAACAATTTATTGAAAATCAAAAATTGAGTTATTTTTACAGAGCATGGCAGTTATAATTGGATGCTTTGTAAAAGATTTGTTCTTGCAGTCGGTCAGTATCATATGAACTTTGAGAATGATTTCACTTCTTTCTCTCCTAGCTGCTCCCATTAACCCTGCAACCAGTTCCCTACCACAGTGAGCTCATTTGAGATTTTAATTCCAGATTGAAATTTAACTTTTTGTTAAACCTAGTGCACCAACTCTAAGTTTTTACTTTACTTCCCCCTCCACTATTTATTGGATTCTATATCTTCCACTTTCTTTGATTCTTTGGGGCAAGCTTTAAATAGTATGAACTGACACATGCTTGAAGATGTCTTTATTTAGCATCCCCACTTGAATGCTAGTTTGGCTGGGTATTAGATTCTAGGTTAAAAATGATTTTTCCTTCAGATTATTAGAGAAATTGCCCTACCATCTTCTAGCATTCAGGGTTGATAATGGAGATGTCTGATGTCAAGCAGATTTTCATTCTATTGGGATAACCTATTTTCTCTCTTTGGAAGCTAGTAGGATTTTCCTTCCACCCTTGGTGTTCCAAAATTTTACCACAATATGTCTAGATTTTTGAAATTCTATTTTACTTTTCATTCACTCTGCTTAGCACTCAATGAACCCTATTAGTCTGAAGATGGATGTCTTTCTTCAGCTGTTGAATTGTCACCCATCATCCCATTATTTCTTTGAGTATTTCTTCACTTCCATTTTACCTGTTCTTTCCTTTTGGTACTCCTGTTACACACATACTGGAATTTCTGGGTCTACTTTTCATATCTCATGACTTCTGACTCATATTTTCTGTTTTTTTGTCCTTCAAACTTAGCTTTAGGAGAATTCCTTTGTTTGATCTTCATGTCACTAGTTTCTTCTGAGCTGTGGTATTCTGGTAACACCCTATTTTTTTTTTAAAGGTATAATTCAGTTTGCCTATTTTTCAAAATTTATTTATTTAATTTATTTATTTTTGGCTGCATTGGGTCTTCGTTGCTGTGTGTGGGCTTTCTCTAGTTGCGGAGAGCAGGGGCTACTCTTCGTTGCAGTGCATGGGTTTCTCATTGTGGTGGCTTCTCTTGTTGCAGAGCATGGGCTCTAGGCAAGCAGGCTTCAGTAGTTGTAGCATGCGGGCTCAGTAGTTGTGGCTTGTGGGCTTTAGAGTGCAGGCTCAGTAGTTGTGGCACACGGGGCTTAGTTGCTCTGCGACATGTGGGATCTTCCCGGACCAGGGCTCAAACCCATGTCCTCTGCATTGGCAGGCGGATTCTTTTTTTTTTTTTAACATCTTTATTGGAGTATAATTGCTCTACAATGGTGTGTTAGTTTCTGTTTTATAACAAAGTGAATTAGCCATACATATACATATATCCCCATATCTCCTCCCTCTTGTGTCTCCCTCCCACGCTCCCTATCCCACCCCTCTAGGTGGTCACAAAGCACCAAGCTGATCTCCCTGTGCTATGTGGCTGCTTCCCACTAGCTATTGATTTTACATTTGATAGTGTATATATGTCCGTGCCACTCTCTCACTTCGTCCTAGCTTACACTTCCCCCTCCCTGTGTCCTCAAGTCCATTCTCTATGTCTGCGTCTTTATTCCTGTCCTGCCCCTGGGTTCCTCAGAATCATTGTTTTTTTTTTTAGATTCCATATATATGTGTTAGCATACAGTATTTATGTTTCTCTTTCTGACTTCACTCTGTATGACAGACTCTAGGTCCATCCACCTCACTACAAATAACTCAATTTCGTTTCTTTTTATGGCTGAGTAATATTCCATTGTATATATGTACCACATCTTCTTTATCCATTCATCTGTTGATGGACACTTAGATTGCTTCCATTTCCTGGCTATTGTAAATAGAGCTGCAATGAACATTGTGGTACATGACTCTTTTTGAATTATGGTTTTCTCAAGGTATATGCCCAGTAGTGGGATTGCTGGGTCATATGGTAGTTCTATTTTTAGTTTTCTAAGGAACCTCCATACTGTTCTCCATAGTGGCTGTATCAGTTTACTTTCTCACCAACAGTGCAAGAGGGTTCCCTTTTCTCCACACCCTCTCCAGCATTTATAGTTTCTAGATTTTTTGATGAGGGCCATTCTGACTGGTGTGAGGTGATACCTCATTGTAGTTTTGATTTGCATTTCTCTAATGATTAGTGATGTTGAGCATCCTTTTACGTGTTTGTTGGCAATCTGTATATCTTCTTTGGAGAAATGTCTATTTAGGTCTTCTGCCCATTTTTTAAATTATTTATTTATTTATGGCTGTGTTGGGTCTTCGTTTCTGTGCGAGGGCTCTCTCTAGTTGCGGCGAGCGGGGGCCACTCTTCATCGCGGTGCACAGGCCTCTCACCATCGCGGCCTCTCTTGTTGCGGAGCACAGGCTCCAGACGCGCAGGCTCAGTAGTTGTGGCTCACGGGCCTAGTTGCTCCGCGGCATGTGGGATCTTCCCAGACCAAGGCTCGAACCCGTGTCCCCTGCATTAGCAGGCAGACTTTCAACCACTGCGCCACCAGGGAAGCCCTTCTGCCCATTTTTGGATTGGGTTGTTTGTTTTTTTGATATTGAGCTGCATGAGCTGCTTGTAAAATTTGGAGATTAATCCTTTGTCAGTTGCTTCACTTGCAAATATTTTCTCCCATTCTGTGGGTTGTCTTTTCGTCTTGTTTATGGTTTCCTTTGCTGTGCAAAAGCTTTTAAGTTTCATTAGGTCCCATTTGTTTATTTTTGTTTTTATTTCCATTTCTCTATGAGGTGGGTCAAAAAGGATCGGCAGGCGGATTCTTAACCACTTCACCACCAGGGAAGTCCCAACACCCTATTTTTGAACTTAATCTTCAGTTTTTACTATTTGCAATTAATTTTTATGGGTAAAATATCCTCTCTTATCTCTCTGAAGATAGAAATTATAGTTATTATAATGTCTTTACTTTCCCTATTGACTGGTTGTAGTTCTTCTATGTTATATTTGATATCTTTTTATCATGGTGTTGATTTTTCTCAAATGTTTGGAGATTCTTGGTTACCATTATGTATTTCTTTTTCCTTTCCTTTTCTTCCCCCCCCCCTTTTTTGCTTCTTTTAATTAAACAAGTCTTTTCTGTCATTTATGGGATTTTGATTAGGAAGGAGGTCAAATGGGGGTGCTTGGTCCTCCATCTGGGTCTGATCTGCATTTTTAGCAAAACAACTAAGTTTGGAAGGTTGAAACTAACGACACTAGGGCTGAGAGATTTCTTAATGTAAATATATTTCAGCAGAGTTAATGAAAACTTGGAGTGCTTACAAAGTTGGATATATTACATGTGTGACAAATTATATATAAACCAGATTTCATTTCCTGTTTTTTTTTTTTTTAATCAGCAAAGGAAAAATGGCAAGAAAACCAAAGCTCTTATATTTTAGCTACACATTTTAAGGGATAATACATATTTAAACATTTTCAGCATTTGCTGTTAAAATGAATAAAACTTTACAATAAAATCCCCCCAAAGCATAAGTTCTAGCCAGCGATTAGCCCCTCATTCGAATGCTGTCCAGGTTTTGCCTCACAGGGCCTGCCGGCCTCAGGCTGCTGCTGTTAGCAACCACAGAGCCATTTCTCTCACTTGTCTCTCATCACTATGGAGATTCTCATTAAATAAAGTGAACAGTCCTAATCATGTGAATGGCCCTTCTTTGGCATTTTATCTGTGGCTGTCAGTTTCCACAAAACAACTGCCATCTAACCAATAAATACTTGTTGAATGCCTACTATGTGCTTGGACCGAGAGACACAAAGATCAATAGGACAAAATGCTTTCCCTCAAGGGAAGAAAATGCAAAATGCGTAGATTCCATGGATCATCAGCAAGTGCAGCCCAACTTGACACATTTTTGTGGTTCCTGAATTTAAAAATGTTTTGTTTGTGTAGGTATAATCCTTTAAAAATAATGTTTAATTTTCAAATGGGAGGTACCTTACAGGGTTCAAAAATCAAAATGACATGAAAAGTTATCCCCATCCACTCTTTCCTCATCTTCCACTCCCTCTAGCTAACCGTTTTTATTAGATTCTTATTTCTACTCTAATATTTCCTTATGCATAATATATGGAAACGTATTTTAATTTTCCCTTCCTAACAAGGGTGACATGCAATATACTTACCAAAATACCCTGCAGATCTTTTCATATCGGTCCACAGAGATCTCCCTTGTTGTCTTTCACAGCTCCTAGTAGTCCCCTTGTTGGATGTATCATAGTACATTAACCAGCCCCCTATTGAGGGCCACTTGGGATGTTTCCAGTCTTTTGCAATTACAGTGAACACCCCAATGAATAATCTTGTGTCTGTCATTTGTATGTGTGCAGGGGTAATTGCAGAATTGATTTCCGGAAGTGGGATTGGTGCATTAAAATGTACTTGCATCTATACTTTGGCAGGTTTTGCCAGCTGTCCCTTCAGAGCTGTCCCTTTACATCTTCCCCTCTCCCAGCAATGTCTGACAGCACCTCTTTCTCCTGGGTGAGAATATTTCTAATCCTTTCTTGTCATCTAGTACCAAATAATACCTTTTCCCCTTTGCCTCGCAGTGTTGTCTTTGTTCTCCAGTATTGTCCAGGTTTCTTTTAGTACAAGTTTCTTATAGCTGCTCATAAGTAGACAATGTGTTATATTTGCTTTGTGGTACACCAGATGAGGAATTGTTGAACTCAGAATATTTAAGGGATGATGTGGAGTTCAGGGTGGCTGGGGTCCATGTTCAAGCTGCTGAGTAGTGAGAAGGAAGCTCAGGGACAGATTGTGGAGAACCTGGGCTGCCAGACACCAAAAGCTTTGGATTTTTCCTGCAGGCAACAGGCAGTCATGGAAGGTTTCACAGTAGAGGGAGGAGACGGTTAGAGCCATGTCAAGGCAGATTTTAATTCCAGTGGCCTCAGGATTGGGGAAGAGACTAAAGACTGCAATTCTTAATTCTTACATGTACCTGCTGTGGCTTGCTATGGTAAGAAATGTGTAATATTGCTATTTAGCAGTTGTCTGGTACATCACATGCAGGGGGTTCGGGGAGAATTCATTAGTCAGGAGGGGTAATTTCTCTATTATGCTTTCTGACTGGAAGGGGCAAGGGGCCACTTTCCCACTTGGCCCCTCAAGGGTTGGCCTCATCATTGTCATTCAATGCATAATAATCGAAACACTGAGTCCCTTTAAGCTCACAGAGCAGCTGGTGCCTTTGAATCAGGATTTCTTATCCGCTCTTCTTTTGATATTATTTCCCATCCTCCAGGGAGAGGCGGTCCTCCTGATGGGCCAATCCCTCGTTCCAGACATAAGAAGAGAGGGTGTCAGACCGGAGAAAAGAAGGCCAGCTTCCCAAGGTTTCGCTCAGCTCTTTTCTATCCACCGAGTGGCCTTGCCAAACACTGTCGCCTGCTCCATGAGGGTGCGAGAAGCCGCGATGCTGTGTGCGGTTTCCATGGCAGTGGGCTGCGGAGGCCCGCGGGGACAGGCCAGGTGGCTGGCTCGTTCCGCTCGGAGCTGGCTCACCTGCTTTGCTGTTGGTAGCCGCCCTCTTCGCTCCTCTTAGTTCCTGGAGCTTTAGAATTTCTTTTGTTACTCCTTTTATAAGTCTGGTCTCTGTGTGAGAGAACCTTAAAGTTCTGAGCTTATAAAAAGTGCGACTTTAAGCGATTGAATGGCAGGAATTCAGAATGCGAGGGTGGAAAAGTACCGGGAGATAGCACGTCTCTCTGAATGGAGGCTGGAACTCCGAGGTGAGGCCGATTCTGAGGGCTGAGCTTCCAGCAAAGGGTGGCAGGAAAGACAGGGTCGCCCCCAAAGGGCCACGGGATTCTCTTCACAGATGTCATTGGCACGTGGGCTGTTAGAATTAAGAGTCTGGCCATCTTTGTTTCATAGGATCTCTTCATTTAATTAACTTCAGGGAATTCCCTGGCGGTCCAGTGGTTAGGAC
Organism: Balaenoptera acutorostrata; assembly: GCF_949987535.1. Lineage (NCBI taxonomy): Eukaryota > Metazoa > Chordata > Mammalia > Artiodactyla > Balaenopteridae > Balaenoptera > Balaenoptera acutorostrata. The sequence goes on from NC_080065.1 coordinate 168,016,281, forward strand.
CCCGTGCTTCCACTGCAGGGGGCCTGAGTTAGATCTCTGGTCAGGGAACTGGGATCCCTCAGGCCCCGCGGCTAGGCAAGGCAAGGCAAGGCAAGGCAAGGCAAAAAAAAAAAAAAAATTAACTTCAGAAGATTGTATGTGTTGCAGTTACTTGCTGACAGAAATGTCAGTTCAATCATTGTCCATAATTTTCCAGTGAGGAAACATTATCACAGGATTACTAGGAACTCAGGGTCATGCAAGGGAAATGAAGGATCTCAAATGGAGAAGGATGTCAAAGTCAGGTCCCAGTTCCCCAACACTTTTTCAGCAAGTGCTTCTGGTTTCCACGTCGGCAGGCTGCAGTTGCTATGTTTTCAGCCCTGTGGTGTCTGGGACCAGCCAGCTCTGCAGGCATGGGACCCTGTGGGCTCTGCCCAGCAAGGACACCAGGCTCAGGGCTCTGCCCTTGGGGTAAGATCTGGTGGACCAGGCTTTATCTGATGAGTTAATGCTTAAAAGAATTCCATGATGGGGATGGAGACAAAGGCTTGAGGTAAGGGACAAGACTTTGGCTTGGGAAATGAAGATGGAATGGGTTCCATCCAAAACAGTCACGGTGGCACAAACAGCAGGGACCTTCAGGACATGGAGCAGAACAAAGCTCTTCTCAACTGCTTAAGACCCTAAAGAAGTGGCCCTGAAGCCACATATTCTCCTTGGACATACTGAAGAATCACTGAACAGAGTGGAACATATTTTAGTATCAAGTGCCACTGGGAAACAAAAAATTAAACTCATTTTAAGCCCATATATGAGTCAAAGCAATTTATTTAGTTTTCTTCAGGGACAAAATATTCTTCATCCTAAATCATCTGCAGTTAGGTCATGAACAGAGACAATGAAATTCCCTTTGGTAACCCCCTAAACTAATTAAACACATTTCTTTGGTTCTGTATCATGACCAGTAAAAGGAAAATGAGACAAGGGAAGAGCGAGTAAATTAGTCCATTTGATGACTCCTTGGGTAGACATTTTTTGAGCCCTTACTGTGGTTCTTGGCTCTGAAGTAGGAACTGAGTGAAGCCAGCCCAAGCCCTTGCCACCAGGGGCTGAGTTTGCTGGGGATTCAGGGAAGTAAGCAACCAGCCAGGTGATAGCCCAAGGCCTGATAACTTGGTCTTAGACCCGTGGAGCAGTTGGGGAGGCGGGAAAGTTGAAGAAAAGGTGCAGAGGTGAGAGAGGGAGGCCCATTCCAGGCACGGAACTGAAGCGGGCAGCAGCTGAAGTAGGAGGTGTGGTGAGAGATGGGCAGAGCTCACTGGCTTAGGGGTGTGGACTCCATGCTGTGCAAGGGAGGTGTCTTTAAACAGGGAAAGTGGGTCTCTCAGAGGCCACTGTGGCTGGTGGGTGGATGGGGAGGGTGAAGCTGTCATGGGGGCAGGGAGCCCAGTGAGACGGCTACTGCCGGAGCCAGAGGGAAAAGAGGCTGGGGTAGGGGTGGAGGTGTGGGCACAGATTCGAGAGAACCACGCTCCCTCACCACCTCCCTCTGCCCGGCTGACTGGGTATATGAGGTGCGGGAGGGAGGAGTCAGGTCACACCCCAGGGCTTCTGACTTGGGGAGCTGCCAAGCAGGCCGTGCAGTCCATCAGGATAGGACCGTGGGAGCGCACCTGGGTGGGAGCAGTGGTGGGGCAGAGGGAGTGAGAATAATGAGTTTGAGTTTAATTAATGGTATTAAACAGTGTACCAGTCAGGGTTCTGCCAGAGAAACAGAATCAGCAAGATATTAAAGAGAGAGAGAGAGAGAGAGAGGTCGATTTATTGCAAGGCTTACATGTAGAGCTGCCTAGGCAAGTCTGAAATCTGTAGGGCAGGCTGTGAGGAACGGCAGGCTGCAACCATCAGGGAGGAGCTGACGCTGCATCCACAGGCAGAATTTCTTCCTCAGGGAAACTTCAGTTTTACTCTAAAGACTTCCATCCGATTGGATGAGGCCCATCCAGGTTATCAAGGATAATCCCCTTTACTTAAAGTCACTTGATTGTAGAAGTGAATCATATCTGCAAAATATTTTCACAGCAATATCTCAATTAGTGTTGGGTTGAATAACTGGATACTACAGCTTAGCCAAGTTGATACATAACACTAACCTTCATAGATGGCAAACCACAGAATCGTGAAATATTCAAGTAGTAGGGAATGAGTAAAGTAAAAAGGGTGTTCTTCCCATCCCAAACTCCTGGAACTTCTCCCCAGAGGAAACCACAGTTAAAAGTCCCTGTATATCCATCTACAGGTGGGAGAGGGACCTGGGCAGAAAATAGAGGTCTTTAGTATTTGGGTAGGATGCGAAGCCATAGGACTGGGTAGGAGCACCTAAGGAGAGTGTGAAAGTCATAGACACAGGAAGAGAAGGGCAGACTCTGAGGATACCACAGGTGGGGACTTGACAGGCAGGGGACCAAGAGAGGGGGCATCATGGAGCAGAATTCCAATCAGCTTGTGCATGGCGAGCAAGTCCAGAGCAAGTACCCAAGAAACCAGGCCGGGTGAGCAGCAGAAGGACAGACAGAAGAGCCCCTGAGAGGATGGTGTTATTTGTCTCTGGTCTGGCTGGTAAAGTGGGAGGAAACACCTCACCCTAGCCCACCCTTGCAGTGGGGACCCTGCTAAGAACAGACCCAGGTGTGTTGAAGGAGGAGGGGTCAAATCTTCCTTTCTGTACTGCTGAGGGCAGAGACCAAGGGTCCTTGGTGTTTTGCTTACGGTTCAGCTTAGTGAGTTCATAGTTGAGTAGAGGTTGTCCTGGAGCCTCATTTGGGGTTGTGTACAGGAATTTGAGGATAAGAGGCTGATACTGTGGGAGAAGAAGAGAGTAGACCCAGACCATGGCAAGAGGAGGTGTGAGGAGGAAAGATGGCCAGTGAGCTCTGCTCAGAGGGGCTTTTGCAGATAATGCAATTTTTTTTTTTTTTAATAAATTTATTTATTTATTTATTTATGGCTGTGTTGGGTCTTCGTTTCTGTGCGAGGGCTTTCTCTAGTTGCGGCAAGCGGGGGCCACTCTTCTTCGCGGTGCGCGGGCCTCTCACTATCGTGGCCTCTCTTGTTGCGGAGCACAGGCTCCAGACGCGCAGGCTCAGTAGTTGTGGCGCACGGGCCCAGTTGCCCCGCGGCATGTGGGATCTTCCCAGACCAGGGCTCAAACCCGTGTCCCCTGCATTGGCAGGCAGACTGTCAACCACTGCACCACCAGGGAAGCCCCGATAATGCAATTTTGATGCTGCATCCTGTTGTATACAACAGTGGCTCCCCCATTACTCCACCCTCCCCCATTACTCCACCCTCCCCCATTACTCCAAAAGCTGGAGGGGCAGGTTAGCACAGACTAACAAAACGTTTACTGAGTGTGCATTGAGGTCTGGGCACTGTGCGGGACCCCTGTGAGTTTCAGTGATCCTTAGAGGTCACCTGGTTCCTTTCCTAAAGAAGGGTCTTTTCTAGCCTCCCATCACATGGGAGCCCAGAGATGGCAGCCACTGGCTTACATGCTAGTCCACTGTTGTCTCAGAGGGGTTCAAGTAGGAGGGACATTTTCTCCTAGTGACCAGCCTGTTTCCTAGGCCTGGAATTGCCTGTTCTTCTGAGCCCAGAGGAATAAGTCCCTTGTAGCTTCTTATGGACACAGCTCTCTGGTCTGCCATCCTCTCTTTCCCAGGCCTTCTTTCTTGGTCCCCTCGACTGCTCTGAAGACAGGTTTCAGCTTCTCACTGTCTTGGGCACACTTATCTGGTAGCCCTTATGTTCTATGATAAAGAATTTGTCTGGTTTTTGTCTTGGGTTTCTGGGATGAAGCTTCTAAACTCTTGAAATTTTCCAAATGACAGGAGAGTCTTTGTTATTAATGGTGGCCCTTGAACCACACCTGAGTTTATGCTAATAAGATGACTCAGGGAACTTCCCTGGTGGCGCAGTGGTTAAGAATCCGCCTGCCAATGCAGGGGACATGGGTTTGAGCCTTGGTCCGGGAAGATCCCACATGCCGTGGAGCAACTAAGCTCGTGCGCCACAACTACTGAGCCCACACTCTGCAACTACTGAAGCCTGTGCACCTAGAGCCAGTGCTCTGCAACAAGAGAAGCCACCACAATGAGAAGCCTGGGCACTGCAACGAAGAGTAGCCCCTGCTTGCCGCAACTAGAGAAAGCCCGCGTGCAGCAACGAAGACCCAATGCAGCCAAAATAAAAAACAAACAAACAAACAAAAACTTAAAAAATAAAAAGATGACTCAGGATGGGCTGGTCATGGCAGGAAGACCATGGAATTGGGGCTTTGAGCCATGGGATATTAGCCCAAACTCCCAACCTCCGGGGATGGAAGAGGGGCTGGAGACTGAGTTTAATCACATGGCCAATGATTCAGTCAACCATCCCTATGTAATGAAACCCCAGTAAAAACACTGGACACTGAAGTTCAGGTGAACTTCCTGGTTGGTGAACACCTTGATGTGACAGGAGGGTGATGTGTCCTGATTCCAGGGGAAAGGCTATGGAAGCTCTGCATTTGAGCCTCTCCCAGACCTTGTTTTATGTGTCTCTTCATTTGGCTGATCCTGATTTGTATCCTTTATAATAAAACTATAAGTCTAGTGCTTTCCTGAGATCTGAGTCATTCTAGTAAATTACTGAAACTGAGGGGGTCATGAGAACCCCCAAATTTGTAGCCAGCTTGTGTCTGAAGTAAGGAAAGGCTTATGGAATCTGATGCTAGCTCTTGGTGGTTGGCATCAGAACTTAACTGAAGTATTGCACTCTGGCTCAATAATCCCAGTAAAAATGTGGCATTGAGCATGCAGGGGGACAGTAGCCTCTCTTCCTTGGTGTGGGAGCCATGTTAGTGTAACCTAGGGTACCCCCAATACCATGGGCTGGGACAGCCCCCTGTTCCCTCTCACATGAGCTGTGGTCAAGACTGAGTTATGTGGGGATAAAGCTCCTTGGAACACCTGCAGGGGCTCAGGCAGGAGTTTGGCAGCAGCTTAGTTCCAGACCTTCACACTTTTTTGGGGGGGGGCTCACTTTAGCTTTATTTATTTATTTTGAGCTGTTCAGAACATTTATTACTCCAGAAATGATTTCTTTTATGAGTATACACTTAGCGGACTTTGAAAATTAAAAAAAAAGAAAAAAAAGAAAAAACTTTGGTTTGCCATAAATAAATGAGAGGTTATAGGGAATTCTCTGGTGGTCCAGAGATTAGGACTTGGCGCTTTCACTGCAGGGCCCAGGTTTTTTTTTTTTTTTATGTAATGTCTGAAACATTTATATTGACATATTTCCATACATATTTCCATACAAATACAAATATAAGATTTTTAGAAATTTCATGCAATGTCTGAAACATTTATATTAACATATTTCCATACAAATAACCCAATGAAAGTTTAGTATTAGTTGTTTTGTTTGTTTTTTTATACTGCAGGTTCTTATTAGGCATCAATTTTATACACATCAGTGTATACATGTCAATCCCAATCGCCCAATTCAGCACACCACCATCCCCACCTCACTGCAGTTTTCCCCCCTTGGTGTCCATATGTCCATTCTCTACATCTGTGTCTCAACTTCTGCCCGGCAAACTGGCTCATCTGTACCATTTTTCTAGGTTCCACATACATGCATTAATATACGATATTTGTTTTTCTCTTTCTGACTTACTTCACTCTGTATGACAGTCTCTAGATCCATCCACGTCTCAACAAATGACTCAATTTCGTTCCTTTTTATGGCTGAGTAATATTCCATTGTATATATGTACCACAACTTCTTTATCCATTCGTCTGTTGATGGGCATTTAGGTTGCTTCCATGACCTGGCTATTGTAAATAGTGCTGCAATGAACATTCGGGTGCATGTGTCTTTTTGAATTATGGTTTTCTCTGGGTATATGCCCAGTAGTGGGATTGCTGGGTCATATGGTAATTCTATTTTTAGTTTTTTAAGGAACCTCCATATTGTTCTCCATAGTGGCTGTATCAATTTACATTCCCACCAACAGTGCAAGAGGGTTCCCTTTTCTCCACACCCTCTCCAGCATTTGTTGTTTGTAGATTTTCTGATGATGCCCATTCTAACTGGTGTGAGGTGATACCTCATTGTAGCTTGGATTTGCATTTCTCTCATGATTAGTGATGTTGAGCATTCTTTCATGTGTTTGTTGGTAATCTGTATAACTTCTTTGGAGAAATGTCTATTTAGGTCTTCTGCCCATTTTTGGATTGGGTTGTTTGTTTCTTTAATATTGAGCTGCATGAGCTGTTTATATATTTTGGAGATTAATCCTTCGTCCGTTGATTCGTTTGCAAATATTTTCTCCCATTCTGAGGGTTCAGACCTTCACACTTTTTGTCCTAAAAACCATGCAGAACAGTGTAGACCCTGAACTTTCCCCCATCCCCCAATAACAAAACAAAGCTCCACCTTCGGTGAATCTAGGAGACTGAGTGAGGTAGGAGATAGATGGGCCCCTGGGCCAGACAGCTGGTGTTTGTCAGGTGGAGTAAAATTGAAGCTTTGTTCTCACCCAGACTCTCCAAGGACAAAGCTAGTGGCAGAAGCTGAACTCTGCTAAAGTAAAGAGATAAGGTGCCCACCCCTGGGGTCAAGGAAAACTTCCCTGTCTGCACATGTGCAGGAAGGCTCCTTGGGGATCAGAAAGGGAGGTGGTGCCACCCCATAATATGTATGGACATACACCCATAGGCCTCTGCAGTGGGATTCATCTTAGAAAAGAGTTGTGCAGGCATCTTGGGGAGGGTCCTAAGACTAGTCAGATGTGAAAAAAAGAAACAAGATAATTGGCCAAATGTAAAAAAAGACCCAGAAGAACTGTCCTATGTAAGTGATTTAAATCACCTCTTCATATGCACTCTTCATTCAGGACGCTCGCACTCCTCTCCGGGTGTGCATTTCTGCTTTAAATAAATAAACTGTTTCTCTGTGTGCTCTCCCATATGTTGATTGCCTGTTTCTAAATAATAAACTTTGTACCTGTTTTGCAGTTTTTGCCTCCTTGAAACATTTTTGCTTTCAAATGGGGTAAGAATCAGGGAACTTTGCTTCTAGCCTCTAGCCCCTGGTAGACTGGCAGCTAGGTTCAATCCCTAAACAGGGAAGTAAGATCCTTCTTCAAGACCACTGTCCCTCCAAGAACAAGAAGAAAGCTCCAAGCCTCAAACTGCATTTAACTGTGACCAAAAGCTCTCACAGTGGAGCACTAGGACTGACAGAGAAGCAGGGGGAGTGGGGAAGAGTCTAACAAGCAGGTCCTAGAAAGAGAAGGCCTCACCCTGAGGAGAAGCTGCTGTGATAAAGATTGAAAATCAGCTGGAGGAGGTTGAGAGAAGATGTGGATGGGCCTGGAGGAGGCCCAGATGTGGCCAACCTAGAGATAACTGCTTTGGAGAAAGAGTAGATCTCTGGAAGGCAGGCTCAGTATCCCTTGGAAACAGCAGCTGCTGGTGAAGGAACTGAAGGAGCTCAGAGGCTGGGAAGACACCCTTCCTTAGGATGGTTTGCTCTCCTTTTTCCAGTGTCTTAATGTAAACCATTAGGTTATTGATTTTAGATCTTTCTTCTTTCTTAATATAGGCAGTAATAGGTATACATTTCCCTCTAAGCACGCTTTAGCTGCATACCATAAGTTGTGGTATGTTGTGTCTTCATTTTTATTCATCTCGAAGTACTTTCTGATTTTACTTTCAATTCCTTCTTTGACCCATTGGTTATCTGGGAGTGTGTTGTTTAGTTGTATTTGTGAGCTTGGGGGAGCCCTTCTAGTCTGGTGTCCTGGCTCTGCAGAGATATAGGTGAAAGAAACTGTCCTTTGTAGTCACAGAGGAGGGAGCCCTGGAGCCATGTCCCCCAATCCCACTAACACCCAGGACTCCCCTGCTAATAGCTAGTCCAAGAAAATAGAACTCACCTAAATATCAGCAACATAATAGGTATTGCAGCACATTCATAAGAATACCATAAGGAAAATCCTGAAAAGGGACAACAGAATTATTCTGCAGATGAAGAAAATACATCAGAAAAAATGCTGCTAAAGGAGGGGGAAAATTGTACCCTAACCTTACAACATATATTAATAATAATAACAATACCTCAATGAAGTATTTGCAGCTTTGAAGAAAGACAGCAAAGCAGAAATTTAAGACCTTAGGAAAGAAAAAGCCAGACAAGAGGAAGAGATGGGCCGATAGTCAGTGGACATTAGGGCCTGGTAGAAGTTAGGAGAGAAGCAGAAGAAAATACAAAATCAGAAATGAACACAAAATTAAAAGGAGCTCAAAGGAGAATAGAGCAGAAAGCATGATAAGGCATATAGAGGTTATCAATGAGGAAAGAACTTGAAACAGAAATAAAGTGATAAAACAGATTAGAGAATCAGTACAAACTGTGAAAGACTTTGAAATGGGCCAAAAGAATTATTGGGTATCTTCAATGGAAAACTATGCTTTGGAGTGGGATAGAAAACTAAGCACTACCTTCTGGATTATTACCTCTTGTGTCTGCGCCTTTCATTGTCTTTGTGCTATTTTATAATTTTGTAAATTAAAGATAACCAATAGCAATGCAAATGATTTTAATCTGTACATATGCAAATTAATTCTTTATGATGGAAGGAACAATTGACTCCCCATTTTGGTAGGCAGAATAATGCCCCCCCCAAATGTTCATGTCCTAATCCTTGTAACCTGTGAATGTGTTACTTTCCATAGCCGAAGCGGTTTTGCAGATGTGATAAGTTAATGATCTTGAGATGAGGAGAGTCTCCTGAATTATCCAGGAGGGCCCAATGTAATCATAAGGGTCCTTTTGACTGGTAGGGTCAGTGTTAGAGAAGGAGACATGACAATGGAAGCTGAGGTTGGAGTGATGCACAGGCATGAGCCAAAGAATGAAGGCAACCTGCCTAAGCTGGAAAGGGCAGGAAACAGATTCTCCCCTAGAGCCTCCAGAGGGAAAAAGACCTGTCCACCCATTTTAGACTTCTTGACCTCTGGAATTGTAAGATAATAAATTTGTTGTTTTAAGCCAGTAAATTTGTGACAGCAGCAGTAAGAAACTAATACATACACCCCTAAAAAGGTCAATTTTATATCTATTTGTAGATTCATTTCATGCTCTATGTATGTCTCTGTCCTTTGAATTCTCCTTTAAACTGGTTGTAACATCTTATCTATTTTATCATTAGTCAATGAGTTAAATTAAATATTTTAAATGTATTTATTTTATATTTTTATGAATTCATGATTTCAGTCTTTTAAAAAAGTTATTTTTGACAATGTTGCCAAGACCATTCAATTGGGGAAAGGGCAGTCTTTTCAGTAGTGTTGTGAAATGGTGCTGGGAAAATTGGATATCAACATGAAAAAGAATGAACTCTACCCTTACCTAACATAGGCAAAAATTAAGTCAAAATGGATAAAAGACCTAAATGTAAGAACTAAAACTATAAAACTCTTATTTATTTTTTTGGCTGCATGGCTTGTGGGATCTCAGTTCCCTGACCAGGAATTGAACCTGGGTCACAGCAGTGGAAGCAAAGATTCCTAACCACTAGACCACCAGGGAACTCCCAACTATAAAACTCTTAGATGAAAACATAGGGAGAATTTTCATGACATGGGATTTGGTAATGATTTCTTGGATATGAGACCAAAGGAACAGGCAACAAAAGAAAAAAATGGACAAATTAGATTTCATCAGAATTAAAAACTTTTATGCATCAAAGGATACCACCAACAAAGTAAAAAAGTAATGGGATGGGAGAAAATATTTGCAAGCACTGGTTTGATAAAAGATTGATATCCAGAACGTATGGAGAACTCCTAAAATTCAATAACAAAACCCCCAAACAAACCAATTCAAAAATAAGCAAAAGACTTGAATAGACATTTATCCAAAGAAGATATATAAATGACCAGTAAGCACATGGAAAGATGCTTAATATCAGTAATCATAAGGGAAATGCAAATAAAAATCACAATGAGATATCACTTTACACCTATTAGAATGGCTATGATCGAAAAAACAGAAAACAAGTGTTAGTATGGACATGGAGAAAATGCAACCCTTGTACATTGCTGGTAGGAATGTAAAATACATTTGACAATATTAAAACAGTCTTCCAGTCTGCTTCTGGAAAGATGGAGTAGATATAATTTTCCCTACTCCTCCTGCTAAGTACAACTAAAACTCCTGGAAGTTATTTATAAAACAGATGTAAGAAAACTCTGAAAGGTGGAGAGATAAAAGCAGACTGACTAAAAGACAAAACAAAGCCTGCTCTCTGTGGCCAAAGGACTAGAAAGAGACAGCCTAGCAAGACAGAAAACTTTTAGACAATAACCCCTTACTTCAGCCAAACTCCACAGAAAAAAAATGATGGCCTCACCCCCACCTCCATCATTAAAGGCTGTGAAGAAAGCCTAGACTTCATTCTTGCCAGGCTGTAATGAGATAGCTCGATCTATGCCCCCATCAGAAGCTTCGTGGCAGAGAAGGCCAAGTGAGGAGCCAGGACTTCTATCCTTGTTGGGTGAAAACAAAGCATTACCACCCCAACACCCTGCTTGTCAGTGGAGACCACATGGGGAGCCTGGACTTCCACCTCCATTTCAGCAGTAACAGGGCACACCTTTGCCTCCTTGTTGGGGTGTTGTCAGAGGAGGCCTGAGGGAGGGTCAGGAATTTAACAACTTCTCAGCAGTAATGAGGCCGCCTCCTCAAGGGATCAGATGTGGGTTGCAGTAATGAGGTAATCCTTGCCCTCCTGGCAGGGTGGTTCATTGGAGGCTTAGTAAGGAGCTTGAACTCCCATCCCTGCCCAGCAGTAACAAGGAGCCCCTTCTCCAACCTGGGTGTCAATGGAGGCTGAGTGGAGAACCTGAACTTTTACCCCACTTGGTATTAATGAGGCAGCATTCCCTTCCCCACTGGAGTAGTGTCAGAGGCAATCTGCTAAAATACAATATTTAAATAAGATCCAGAGCCCTATAGCATAATCACCAAAACATCCAAGTTTCAACAGAAAATCATTCATCACACCAAGAAACAATAAAATCTCAACACGAGTGAGAAAAGCCAATCAACAGACACCAACACCAAGATGACATGGATGTTAGAATTATCTGACAAGAAATTTAAAGCAGCCTTCATAAAAATGCTGCAGTGTGCAAATTATGAATATGCTTGAAACAAATGAGAAAATAGGAAGCCTCAACAAAGAAATAGAAGATATAAAGGAGAACTAAGTGCAAAATTTTATAACTAAAATATACAATAACAACAGCAACAAAAACCTCAATGGATGGGTTTAATAGCAGATTGGAGAGGATAGGGGAAAGAATCAATTAAATCAGTTAACTTAAAGATAGAATGATATAGTGCTCACTTCAGCAACACATATACTAAAATTGGAATGATACAGGGAAGATTAGCATGGCCCCTGTGCAAGGATGACGTGCAAATTCCTGAAGTGCTCCATATTAAAAAAAAAAAAGATAGAATGACATATATTACCCAATTGAAATAACAGAGAGAAAATACAGAAGGAAAAAAAAGAACAGAGCTTCAGGGACATGTGGGACTATAACATCAGAGTCCCAGGAGAGGAAAAGGCATGGGACTGAAAAGTATTTGAAGAAATAATGGCTGAAAAATCCCCATACTTGGCAAAAAACATACATCTAGATGTAAGAAACAACTCTAAATAAGATAAACCTGAAGAAAACCATGTCAATACACATTAGAGTCAAACATCTGAAAAATAAAGACAAATAAAAAATCTTGAAAGCAGCTAGAGAGAAACAATGTATTACCTGTGGAGAAAAACAATTCAAATTACAGCAGATTTCTCACCAGAAACCATGGAGACTAGAAGAAAGTGGTACAATATTTTTCAAGAGCTGAAAAAAAATAACTGTCAACCCAGAATTCTGTCAACCCAATGAAAATATGCTTCAGGAATAGAGGGATAATCAAGATATTCTCAGACGAAGGAAAACTAAGAGAATTTGTTGCCAGCAGACCTAACATAAAAGAATGGCTAAGGAAGTTCCCCAAACAGAAAGGAAATTAAAAATGATGGAATCTTGGAACATCGAAAAACAAGAACAATGGAAAGAACAAAAATATAGATAAATACAATAGACTTTCCTTCTTGAGTTTTCCAAATTAGTTTTGATGGTTGAAGTAAAAATTATAACACTGTCTAATGTGGGTCTCAATATATATAGAGGTAACAGTTAAGACAACTATAAATGGTGGAGGGTAAAGGAACTTTAAAGGAGGTAAGGTTTCTTTCACTCAAACTGGTAAAATGGCAATACCATTAGACTGTGATAAATTATGTATATATAATGTAATACTTACAGCAACCACCAAAGGGCTCTATAAAAGTATACATTCAAAAACATCAGAGATATATCAAAATGGAATTCTAAAAAACAAAAAACAAAAAAGTCCTGGTAACCCAAAGGAAAATGGGAACAGGAAAACAGAAATGTAAAAGAGAGAATAAACAGAAAAAATAAACTGACAGACCTAAGCCCTAACATGTAAATAGTTACATTAAATATAAATGGTCTAAATATACCAACTACAAGGCAGAGATTGGCAAAGTGGATTAAAAAACATGACCCAACTATATCTATTTACAAGAAACTCACTTCAGCTATAATGATATAGTTGAAAGTAAAAGTGTAGAAAAATATATACCATGCAAACATTAATTAAAAAAAAAGCAAGAGTGGCTATATTTACATTAAATAAAGTAGAGTTCAGAGCAAATAAAATTACCAGGGACAGAGAGAGAAATCACATAATGATAATAAAGCCAATCCACCAAACAAAAGGACCAATCTGTCAAGAAGACATATCAGTCCTAAATGTGTATGCATCAAATAACAGAACTGTAAAACATGCATAGCAAAAACTGAAAAAATGGAAAGAATAGACAACACCACAATTACAGTTAGAGACATCAACACCCCTTCTGAACAATTAATAGAACAGTTAGACAGAAAAGCATTAAAGATATAGAAGAATTCAGTAATACCATCAACAAATAAGATCTAATTGACATTTATACAACCTTTCACCCAACAACAGCAGAATACACATTCTTCTCAAGCACCCACAGATTATATACCAAGATAGACCATATCTTGTGTCATAAAATAAACCTCAACAAATGTAAAATAACTGAAATCATACAGAGTATGTTCTCCAACTATGCTGGAATCAAACTAGAGATCAGTAACAGAAAAATAACAGGAAAATCTCCAAACACTTAGAAACTAAACAACACACTTGTAAATAATCCATGGATTAAAGAGGGAATCTTAAAGCAAATTAAAAAAATACATTGAAAATGAAAATATAGCATCAACATTCATGGGATGCTGCTAAAGCAGTGATGAAAAGGAAATTTGTAGCACCAAATGCTTACATTAGAAAAGAGGGAAAGTCTCAGAGCAATAGTCTAAGTTTTCACTCAAGAACTTAGAAAACAAAGACAATGCCAAAAAAAAAATGGAAAAGAAAATGAAAAAGAAAAAGAAAAACCTACAGACTAGTGTATATATCCTTCATGCGTATAGACATAATATATATATCCCTCATGCATATAGATGCAAAAATTATTTTTTCTCTGCTAATTTAGTTTTATTTTACAATTTCAGTTTAATTGAGGTATAACTGACATATAGAATTGTAAGATATTTCAAAAATTCTTAACAAAATATTAGCAAACAGATTTCAACAATATATAAAAACAATTATACACCATGATCATATAAAGTTTGTTCTAAGGATGCAAGGTTGGTTCAACATTCAAAAATCAATTAATGTAATCTGCTATATCAATAAAATCACAAGATTGTATCAATTGATATAGAGAAGCATTTGACACATTTCAACATCTATTCATGATAAAAACTCCTAGGTAACTAGGAATAGAGGAGAACTTCTTCAACTTGAAAGAGAACATTTACAAAAAACCTGTAGCTAACATTGTATTTAACTGTGAAAGATTAGATCCTTTCCTCTTAAGATCAGGAACAAGGCAAAGATGTCTGCTCTCACCACTGCTATTCAACATAGTACCAGCAGTTCTAGCTACTAAGTGAAAAAACAAGGTGCAAGATAGTGTGTAAATTATATTATCTTTCTGTAAGGAAAGTATGGAAAACAGGAATAAATGTATTTGCATTTCCTTATGTTTGCATAAAGAAATACAGAAAAAATAAATAGAAAACTAATGAAATAATTACCTATAAAGAGGGGGTGGGAGTTAGAATTCTCTGTGTATATTTTTATACTTATTTTATACCACTTAATGTTTTTTGACTTTTGAACCAATGTAAACATTCAACATATTAAAAGCCAATTCAGGTGGTAAGGAGGGAGTGGGAATGGGGAATGACTGTTGATGTGAATGGGGTTTCTCTTAATGATATTGAAAATGTTCTAAAATTAGATGGTGGAGGTGGTTGCACTACTCTGTGAATATGCTAAAACCACAGAACTCTACACTTTAAATGGTGAATTTTATGCTATAGGAAATATATCCTGATAAAGTTGGAAAAAAAAGGCACACATGCACACCAAAAATTTCAGGAATGAAGAGACGATAAAGCAAAGACAATAGGAAAATAACATGGAAGATTTGATGCCCTTAAATCCAGAACTTTCTAAAAACATCTAGAAAATACAATTAAACAACACTGGCTCAAGGAGGAAGAAAAAAACCTAATAATACTTAAAGAAACTAAATTATTAGTAAACAATACTTTGTAAATGAAACAACAGACTGAGGTAAGTTTAAGAAAACTTTGAAGGAGAAGATCATTTCAGGGTTATATAAAATCTGGAAAAAAATACTCTCCAATTCAAATTTTAATACTAAAATAACGGAGATACTAAAACTAGACAAAATTAGAAGAAAAGTAAATCATAGGCCAATCTACTCCTGAACATGGGTGCAAAACCTGTCTAAGTAAAATATCAGCAAACTGACTCAAAGCAATATATATAAAAATATAAGCATGTCTAGGTTGTAATATTCCAGAAACTCAATGTTGAATTGGAAAGTCTACTAGTGAATTCAACACATTAATAGGCTGAGGGAGAAAATAGAAAATGATATTCTCAATAGATGCAGACAAAGAATTTGATAAAATTCAAAAGCTGCTCATGATTAAAAAAAAAAACCTGGGCTTTCCTGGTGGCGCGGTGGTTAAGAATCCACCTGCCAATGCAGGGGACACGGGTTTGAGCCCTGGTCCAGGGAGATCCCACATGCCACAGAGCAACTAAGCCCGTGAGCCACAGCTACTGAAGCCCATACGCCTAGAGCCCGTGCTCTGCAACAGGAGAGGCCGTGGTGGTGAGGGGCCCGTGCACCACAACAAGGGGTAGCCCCCGCTTGGCAACTAGAGAAAGTCCACGCACAGCAACGAAGACCCAACACAGCCAAAAATTAATAAATAAATAAATAGATTAAAAAAAAACCCTAATGAACTTCTGGCAAATTAGAAATAGAAGAAGCTATATACTATATGGCAAACATTACACTCCAGGGTGAAATGCTAGACGTAGTTCTTAGCCAATCAGGAATAAGATTGGATACCCAGTGTGCTCTTTCCATCCAGTATTGTCCTATAGGTCCCAGACAGGGCAGACAAAGAAGAAAAAGAAATTCAACATAAAGGATTAGAAAAAGGAAACCAAATAGTAATTATTGTCTGATGATATGCTTGTATAAATAGACCTCCTCCCTCCATTGACAGACAGAAGACTGGAATTAATAAGGTAGTTTAGCAAGCTGCTGGATATATAATCAATAAACAAAAATAAATTGCCTTTGTATATACTCCAAAAAAGAATGAAAATAAATAAATCTACTAAGGCAACAAAAATATGGGGTGGTTAACAATAAAGTCAACAAATATTTTGCAAGGGACTTTTAAATGTCACAGTTCCAACAGCCTTGGGTCCAACCCAAGCATGGCAATTTCTGGTACCAGCCTCCAAGATAGAGTCAGAATGTCTTGAGTTAAAGAGAATATTAAGTAGAGCAGCGGTCCCCAACCTTTTTGGCACCAGGGACCGGTTTCGTGGAAGACAATTTTTCCACGAACCTGGTGGCGGGGGGATATGATGGTTCAGGCGGTAATGCGAGTGATGGAGAGCGGCCGATGAAGCTTCGCTCACTCGCCCACCGCTCACCTCCTGCTGCGCAGCCAGTTCCTAACAGGCTGCGGGCCGGTATGGGGGTTGGGGATCCCTGAAGTAGAGGGTGTAGGAAGCTGCCCTGCAGCGACTATCCTAAAAACTGGACCACTTCATCCTGCTTTCCCCTAGTTGCAGCTGGTGGCGTTGACCCAGCAGGGGCATCTCCAATCATACCTAGACCACTCACCCTCACCAGACATGCCTGCCAGGCCCAAGGGCAACAAAGGGCTTTGGCAGCCGGCCTGGTATGTTCCAGCCTCAAGCTTCCACACATATTTTTAAGATAAATTTAATTTTGTGAATAGGTAATACATTTGTATTGTTAACCAAACCGAACCAAAAACCTTGGTGCTGGGTTACAGATGGGACCCAGAGCTTGGAGCAGGAACCAGCTTATTTGGAGTGAGCATCACTGGCTGTCTCAGGGCTGCTGTCCCAGTGTCCCTTTCCTTTGCAGTTATCTTCTGCCTCATTCTCTCACTCTTCCCTTTATCCTTTGATTCTGTCTCCTGTAAAAAACTGCATTCTCTGGCAGTCTCCTAGAGGAAGGAAGAACAAAGACAGCGTTTCCTTAAACTGCTCTTCCACTTGAGAAGACAGCCCAGCTCCTCCTGTTCCCTGGGCCTGATGTGACCAAGAGGCAGGTGATGGGTCTAGCTAACCTCCGGGGCAGATTTCTCCTTGTGTTCCTGACCCCAGCCCCACCCCGTGAGCCATTATTGCCTTCCCTACATGAGGGGACAGGCAACGGCTGACCATGGGAGCACGACTAGCCCATCAGGGCTGTCTACACCAGAGATGTGGGGGACCCCAGAATGGAGGTAGTTGATCTTCTTTGGTTGCTGGGGTGCAGGTGAGGGAAGCCACCATGAGGGGTGCAGTCCTGGTCTAGGGGCAGATGGGGAGGGGCATTTTGGTCCAACAGCAGCACTGCAAAGGCATGAAGGCAAAGTGTGCTTGGGGCCCACATTTCAGGCAGGGTTCAAAGCCTTCCTGGTCAGGAATGCACTGCCTGGCCTGCACAGACAGAAGAGGACTACTGCAGTCACAGTGTTTCCTTTCCACGTGGGCTCCCTCCTGGGGACCTGGGAGGGACTGGGGAGGAGGCCTGTGTGGGTGGCTGAAAGGCCAGGGTCCCAGGATAGGAGAGCCTGAGAGCAGAGATCTGGCAGAAAGCGAGGAGCCTCCCCCGCCCCCCCCCGCCCCCAGTCACTTGGATCCTGTTTGGGACCCTGGGATCCTGGGCAGAGGTGGCAGCTAGTTGTCACCGTGGTCTTGGGACTGAGCCTGGAGCAGGGCTGGGGGCTCTGCTCACCCAGTCTCCTGACCTTGTGTGGCCCAGTGAGTTTCTGAACTATATTCCAACTGCCCATTAAAAGCACCCCAAATTGTCCAGAGCAAGAAGGTGGTATGTTGTGATAATAGCCTCAAATTTCTGGAGTGGGCAGTGGCCTTGGGTTGTTGGCCTTGTCATTCCAAGGACAGGGAGAGGGGTAGTGATGGATTAATGACAAACCTTAGGAGTCTGGGTGTCCTTGCCCTTTAAATCAAGCCCCAACATAGAATTTAGCATTTTCATTCTGATTGGAATTTAGGGCTTATTACTGCCACTAGAACCATCCCAGAGAGTGTGGCTTAAATGTCAAGATATATTTTTCAGGTGCATAAGACACCAAAGATCACAGCTGTCTGGCAGAGTGAATTTTAATTAGCAAAGGGATCCCATAAAATCTCACCAGCCCTGATGAAACAGCCATGCCAGGCTTTGTTCAGCCCCGGTATTTATTACATGCTCAGATGGCTGGTGATAGTATCCAAAGGACCTCGGGACTGTGTTAGTGGGAACTGGTTTTAACTTTCAAACCTTATCTGTCAAGTCCCTTATGCCAAATACCTCTGGAGAAAGAAAGAGGGCTGCATAAAGGCACTTTATGAATACCTAATAGTGTAGTGTTGCCCCTAGGGCCTTCCATGCACTGTGCTTCCTTAGCAGTTAATTTATATGGTCTACAAAGAATTTGTTCTTTGAGGGCTTGGGGAACCACTCACATTTGGAAAGGAGCCCCCTTACTAGTTTTTACTTCATTTCCCCCCACACCTGATTTCTCTACTCCCACTCTTTGAGTCCTCAGCACTGCCAGAGAAAGCCAAGGATATCCCCTTCTTTGATGCCAGCAAAGACTCATCCAGTTCAGTGACGGTCCAGCCAGCACTGCCCTGGTAGCTGGGTACTCAGAGATGAGTGGGGATGTCTTATCCTTTGAAGAACTCACAGTCTCCTGATGTGTAAGCAAGCCGACTGTGACACTGAGTGACAAGGTGCCCTGGCTACAGTGTGACTGAGGTAGGCAGTGAACACAGAAGAACACTCAGGAAGGTGTGTGAGTGTGTGTGTTGGGAAGGTGGTGAACTCACTAAGTAAGAGCTGGATTTTACAAGATGAATAAGACTTTACTAAGCAAAAGAGGGGATGTTACTATCGACGTTACAGAAATAAAAAGATTATAAAGGAATACTATGAACAGCTATTTGTCAATAAATTAGATAACAGATGAGATGAACAAATTCTAGGAGACAAACTGCAAAAACTGACTCAGGAGGAACTCGAAAATCTGAATAGACCTATAGCACATAGACAGATTGACAACAAAGCACAGGCAGCAAAAGAGATAAGTTGTACTTTGTCAAGAACTTTTGTGTTGTGAAGGACACCATCAAACATGTAAAAATATTTGTATATATGATAGGGCCCTGTATTTAAAATATTGAAGAACTCTTACATTTTACTAAGAAAAGACAAATAACCCAATTAAAATGGGCAAATGGGGAATTCCCTGATGGTCCAGTGGTTAGGACTCCACGCTTCCACTGCAAGGGGCACAGGTTTGATCCCTGGTCGGGGAACTAAGATCCCGCGTGCTGCACTGCGTGGCAAAAAAAAAAAAAAAAAAAAGGACAAATGATCAGAATATACATTTCTTCAAAGAAGATATACAAGTGGCTAATAAACACATAAAAAGATGTTCAACATCATTAGCTATCATGGAAATGAGAGTAGCATCGACATATATACTCTACCAATGTAAAATAGATAGCTAGTGGGAAACAGCAACATAGCACAGCGAAATCAGCTTGGTGCTTTGCGACGACCTAGAGGGGTGGGATAGGGAGGGTGGGAGGGAGGCTCAAGAGGGAAGGGATATGGGGATATATGTATACATATAGCTGATTCACTTTGTTATACAGCAGAAACTAACACAACATTGTAAAGCAATTATACTCCAATAAAGATCTATCAAAAAAAAAAAAACCACAATGAGAACCACTTCATACTTGGCTTGGCTAGAATAAAAAAGTCATATAACAACAAGTGTTGGTGAGAATGTGGAGAAATTGGAACCCTCATATACTGATGGTGGGAACATAAAACAGTACAGTCATTTGGGAAGACAATATGGCAATTCCTTGAAAGGTGAAACATGGAGTTACAATATGACCCAACAATTCCACTCCTAGGTATATACCCAACAAAAATAAGACACGTTCACACAAAAGCTTGTACAGGCGTACCTTGGAGATATTGTGGGTTCAGTTCCTGAATATCATAATATAGTGAGTCACATGAATGTTTTGGTTTCCCAGTGCATATAAAAGTTATGTTAACACTATACTCTAGTCTATTAAGTGTGTAATAGCCTTACATTAAAAAAACAATGTCTATACCTTAATTGAAAAATACTTTAACACTAAGAAATGCTAACCATAATCTGAGTCTTCAGTGAATCGTAATCTTTTTGCAATAGTAACGTCAAAGATCACTGATCACAGGTCACCATAACAAACATAATAATGAAAAATTTTGAAATACTGGGAGAATTACTAAAATGTGACACAGAGACACGAAGTGAGCAAATGCTGTTGGAAAAATGACACCAATAGACTTGCTCAACACAGGTTGCCATAAACCTTCAATTTGTAAAAATTTCAAGATCCATGAAGGTAATAAAGTGAAGTACAATAAAATGAGGTATGCCTGTACAGAAATATTCATAGTAGTTTTATTCATAATAGCCCCAAAGTGGAAACAACTCCAAAATCCATCAACTGATGAATGGAACAAAATATGGTATACTCATACAGTAGAATATTATTTGGCAATAAAAAGGAATAAAGTTCTGATATATGTGACAGCATGGATAAACCTTGAAAACATTATGTTATGTGAAAGAAATCAGTCATAAAAGACCAATTATATGATTCCATTTATATGAAACGTTCAGAAGAGGCAAATTTACAGAGACAGAAAGTAGATTACTGGTTGTTTAGGACTGGAGGGGAAAAGGGGCTGAAGGCTAATGGGTATGGAGGTTTTGGGGAGAGTAATGAAAATGTTCTAAAATTGATTTTGCTGATGGTTCATAACTCTGTGACACACTAAAAACCATTGAATTGTATACTTTAAAAAGGTGAACTTCATGGTATGTTAATTGTATCTCAATAAAATTGTTAATAAAAAAAGAATTCACTCAGCAGTAAGAAGAGCATGCTGGGCTGGGGAACGGCATTATAAATGGGTGTGTTTGGGAACTTGGAACATTTGATGTGATGATGGCAGCTGGCAGTGAGTGGAGGGGCACTGGTGTGGCGGAAGACGAGAGCAGTGGGCATGGGCTGGAGCACACAAGCTGTGGTGCCTGGATTTTCTTTGAAGGCCATGATGGGCCAGTGAAAAACATGAACAGGAGGGTGGCAAGCAGAAGAAAGACTACTCCAGAATGAAGAGTGTGTGGCTGAGGCCAGGGCTGAACCGGGGCAGTGGGTGCCAGGCACGGGGAAAAGGAGGTGGATTTGAGAGCCAGGTGGAAGGTGCTTATCTTTTCACAGCTTTCTTGATTTTGTTTTAATTGGAAAAGATGACAGAAAAACTCAAAATGGAATTTGAAAACAAACCAACAAATGAAAAGCCTCTGAACAGTCCTCCCTACCTTCAATGAATGCTCCTTTTCCTTTGAGAGCTGTGGCTGGGGATCACCGTCAAGCTACTTAACTCTTTTCTTTACATTGATTTTTAAAATGGAAGTATGGTTGATTTACAATGTTGTGTTAATTTCTGCTGTATGCCAAGTGACTCAGTTATACACATATATACGTTATTTTTTTTTTAACTTTTTTAATTTTTAAAATAAATTTATTTATTTATTTTTGGCTGTGTTGGGTCTTCGTTTTTGTGCGAGGGCTTTCTCTAGTTGCGGCGAGCAGGGTCCACTCTTCATCACGGTGCACGCGTCTCTCACTGTCGCGGCCCCTCTTGTTGCGGAGCACAGGCTCCAGACGCGCAGGCTCAGTAGTTCTGGCTCACGGGCCTAGTTGCTCCGTGACATGTGGGATCTTCTCAGACCAGGGCTCGAACCCGTGTCCCCTGCATTGGCAGGCAGATTCTCAACCACTGTGCCACCAGGGAAGCCCAACATTATTTTTTATATTCTTTTCCATTATGGTTTATCCCAGAATATTGAATATAGTTCCCTGTGCTATACAGTAGGACCTTGCTGCTTATCCATTCTATATGTAATAGTTTGCAACTACTAACCCCAAACTCCCAGTCCATGCTGCCCTCAACTCCCACCGTTTGTAACCACAAGTCTGTTCTCTATGTCTGTGAGTCTGGTTCTGTTTTGTAGAGAGGTTCATTTGTGCCATGTTTTAGATTCCACATATAAGTGTGGTATCATATGGTATTTGATACCATGTCATATGGTATTTGTCTTTCTCTTCCAGACTTACTTCACTTAGTATGATAATCTCTGGTTGCATCCATGTTGCTGCAAATGGCATTATTTTATTCTTTTTTATGGCTGAGTAATATTCCATTGTATATATGTATCACATCTTCTTTATCCATTCATCTGTTGGTAGACATTTACATTGTTTCCATGTCTTGGCTATTGTGAATAGTGCTGCTATGAATATAGGGGTGCAGGTACCTTTTTGAATTATAGTTTTGTCCAGATATATGCCCAGGAGTGTAATTGCTGGATGATATGGCAATTCTATTTTTAGTTTTCTGAGGAAATTCCATACTGTTTTCCACAGTGGCTGCACCAACTGACATCCCCGCCAACAGTGTAGGAGGATTCCCTTTTCTCCACACCCTCTCCAGCATTTGTTATTTGTAGACTTTTTAATGATGGCCATTCTAACCAGTGTGAGGTGGTACTTCATTATAGTTTTGATTTGCATTTCTCTAATAATTAACCATGTTGAGCATCTTTTCATGTGCCTATTGACCATCTGTATGTCTTCTTTGGAGAAATGTCTATTTAGGTCTTCTGCCCATTTTTCGATTGGGTTGTTTGTTATTTTGTTGTTGAGTTGTATGAGCTGTTTGTATATTTTGTAAGTAAAGCCCTTGTTGGTCACATCATTTGCAAATATTTTTTCCCATTCCATTGGTTGTCTTTTCATTTTGTTGATGGTTTCCTTTGTTGTGCAAAAGCTTGTAAGTTTGATTAGGTCCCATTTGTTTATTTTTGTTTTTATTTTTACTGCCTTGGGAAACTGACCTAAGAAAATATTGATATGATTTATGTCAGAGAATATTTTGCTTATGATCTCTTCTAGGAGTTTTACGGTGTCTTGTCTTTAAGTCTTTAAGCCATTTTGAGTTTATTTTTGTGCATGGTGTGAGGGTGTGTTCTAACTTCATTGATTTACATGCAGCTGTCCAACTTTCTCAGCACCACTTGCTGAAGAGACTATCTTTTCCTGTTTTATATTCTTGTCTCCTTTGTCAAAGATTAATTGACCATAGGTGTGTGGGTTTATTTCTGGGCTTTCTATTCTGTTCCATTGATATATGCCTGTTTTTGTGCCAATATCATACTGTTTTAATTACTGTAGCTTTGTAGTATTGTCTGAAGTCTGGGGTTATGCCTCTTCCTTTGTTCTTTTCCCTCAGGATTGCTTTGGCAATTCTGGGTCTTTTACGGTTCCATGTAAATTTTAGGATTATTTGTTGTAGTTTTGTGAAAAATGTCATGGGTAATTTGATAGGGAACACTTTAATTCTGTAGATTGCTTTGGGTAGTATGGCCATTTTAACGATATTGTCTTCCAATCAAGAGCATGGGATATCTTTCCGTTTCTTTAAATCATCTTTAATTTCCATTATTAAAATTTTATAGTTCTCAGCATATAAGTCTTTCACCTCCTTGGTGAGGGTTATCCCTAAGGCTACTTCTTGAAGCCTCGGTGTCCTTGTTTGCAAAACCTACCTGCCTGAGAGCCGTAGTGAATGTTAAATGTGATAGTATATGTATGTCACTTAGCACTGGTCCTGGCATAAAATGAGGGCCAAATAAAGACCCATTCTTGCCCACACATGTGGTTACTTTTTGTATATTTGGAAGGATGAGATGGATCTCATTCTGAGTTCTTCTTTCCCTTAACTGGGCATCATGTGTGTTTTTTTATACTGTGTGTTTGTGTGTGTCTGTGTTTGTTTCTGTTTGTTGATATTGAGGAGGAGGTTTTTTTTTTTAAGTGGGAAGATGCACAAAAGAGACTATTTACTTTAAGCTTTTATTTATTTTAAAATAATTAATTAATCCTTATTTTGGTCTCCTGCACTGTCATGGAGAAGAGATGTGAGCTTAAGGTTTTAATATTCATGTGTCTATTATTCTTTATATCTTCTGTAATTTTTGCTTTATGAATATTGATGCTATGTTATTTGTTATTTAGGTATCATTATCTATGTTGAGAATTGCACCTTTGACCATAAAAAAGGGCCAGTCTTCATATTAATTAATGTTTTTCACCATGAACCCAACCTCCTTTATACTCTTTCTGCTGCATTTCTGATATAAGTTGTTCATACTTTTATGTTTATCTTTCCCAATTATTCTGTTTTAGTTATATCTCTTGTACCTAGAGTGGAGTGGGATGTTGCTTTTTGGGACATTTTTGATTGTATAGTTTTTTTTTTTAGAATTACAAAAAATTTATTTATTTATTTATTTATTTTTGGCTGCATTGGGTCTTTCTTTGTTGCTGTGTGCGGGCTTCCTCTAGTTGTGGTGAGCGGGGGCTACTCTTCATTGTGGTGCACGGGCTTCTCATTGTGGTGGCTTCTCTTTTTTTGGAGCACGGGCTCTAGGCATGCAGGCTTCAGTAGTTGTGGCTTGTGGGCTCTAGAGCACAGGCTCAGTAGTTATGGCTCATGGGCTTAGTTGCTCAGCAGCATGTGGAATCTTCCCGGACCAGGGCTTGAACCCATGTCCCCTGCATTGGCAGGTGGATTCTTAACCACTGCACCACCAGGGAAGTCCCAATTGTGTATTAATCTATGTACTAGCCTACATGGCAAGTGTGTTTTGTCTTAGTTCTGTCATATAATTTAGTTTTTAAGGCTGTTAAAAAACTCCGTATATTATCTGTCTTTTTATGTGTATTTCTTCCGATAATTAGAAAGGTATCTATTATTACTGTTGTTTTTATTGAGATATAATTGACATGTAACATTGTATGAGCTTTAGGTGTACAACATAATGATTTGATATACGTACTACTTAGTCTTTATATCATTTTAAGGCCACATCCGATTCTATTGTGCTGGTGTGTCATTGCTTTTTAGTAAATCTTGTGTGGTAGACTGAGATTGTCTCTAATTTTGCAGAGATGCTCTAAGCATCTCTGTGTTTAGTCCTGGTTTTAGTCAGGACTCTTTGGTTGTAAGTGACAAAGATGACTTGAGTAGCTGAGGGATATTGGTCCCTAGACCTCCTGGGAGAAGGGCCTTGCCCAGGAGCCTCATGTGCACCAGTGCACAGATTTCATCATGTCCTTGCCAGCATCCAGAGCAACCATTTAACTTTCCTATTCTTTGCTAATTTAATGGGTGTAAAATGAAACTTCAATGTTGCTTTAATTTTAATAGCAAGGGGTGAAGATGTCTATGGATTTGTTTGGTGTGGGCTCTTTCTCCTGTGGTGGGACTGTGTTTATTCCTTAGCTACTGCCCATGGGGCTGCTTTCAGACTGTGCCGGAGAATTGGGACACAGGGCCTGGCCTCCACGTGGTCTTCCCATTTCTCAAGAATATACAGAGCATGTCTCCAACTGTGTAGCAAAGGCCAGTGTGTTCTGCTCCCACCACGGGGCCAGCTCTGTTTCTGTGGGCTGCCTGAGAGGGGCCAAGGAGGTGATAAGTGAAAATCCATCACAACTTCTGGAACCAACTCAAAGGACACACTCGCTGCAGGAACACCAGCAGGACTCAGCCAAGCTCAGAGATGTTGTCAGGAGAATGATTCCATTTCAGCAGATGCAGTCCTTGTTGGGGGAGGTCTTTGGAGGATAGCTTACAAAAAGCCTAAAAACTGTCTGAACGGTATTTGTGTAGGAGGAGAGAAGGAGAAGGGAATTTGGCCTTTGCTTGAATCCAGTGTCCTTTGTGTTCTTCTCTTGTGGGGTGTTGCAGCAGCTTCACCCTCAATTGTTTATTTTCCTCTTTTGGACAGAGCTGTGAGCAAAACATGACAAGTGGTGCTCGGTGTGGCAGGAGTATAAATCAGTAGTGGGACCTTGGTTTACACAGTGTCTTATACAATGTCATCTATGTCTTATACATTGGTTTACTTGAATAACAACCTTTAGATTTCAGGAATTCCTGAGTTTGCTTCAGTTTTCTAAAATCTTTGAATGGAAAATGGTTTATAAGATGAATAGAAAATTTTATCTGATTAGTAATATTTTTCCTTATTAGAATGTTGGATTTCATCTCTGAGAATCCTTCTAAGTGTAACTGCAGGCACATGCCCTGGGTCTCAGGTACGTTTGGGTGTCGGGATCCCTTTGCAAGAGCAGCAAAGAGGTTTGGTGTGAAAAATAAATCCTCACCCAAAATGAAAGTTCCTCTGCACTGATTTCTCTCATAAGTTGGATCTTAGTTGCTTTCTATTTTTCAGAAATTCCTCAAAACATGTGGTCCATCAAGAGCATCATTTTTATTTCCCCATATTGTTGGGGGGACTTATTCATTTGAAAATGCTGTTTTCTCCTGCTATTTCTTAGCTATTTTGGAAGTAGGGGATATGATATGAATATGGGTCACCATCTTGAATTGGCCATATCTGTTTGACTCATTTAGCTTTATATATTTGATCCATGAGAACTTTATTTTAGTGAAAGGAGTATGGTTGTGACCTGGCATTAAATTTTTTTTTTTTTTAAATTATTAGCACCTTTAATTATTATTTATTTATTTATTTATTTTGGCTGTGTTGGGTCTTCGTTTCTGTGCGAGGGCTTTCTCTAGTTGTGGCAAGCGGGGGCCACTCTTCATCGCGGTGCGCGGGCCTCTCACTATCGCGGCCTCCCTTGTTGCGGAGCACAGGCTCCAGACGCGCAGGCTCAGTAGTTGTGGCTCACGGGCCCAGTTGCTCCGTGGCATGTGGGATCTTCCCAGACCAGGGCTCGAACCCGTGTCCCCTGCATTGGCAGGCAGATTCTCAACCACTGCGCCACCAGGGAAGCCCCGCATTAAATTTTTAGTATTATTTTTAACTGATTAAATTTCCAGTTGTCTTAATGCCTTTTATTGAATGAGCTATGTTTGCCCACTGATTCAATGGTTCTCCTCTAACACATATCAGATCCCTGCTTTTACTTATACTATTTCTGACCTCCCTTGTCTGCCCCGATTTCTCCTTCTTGGCAGTGGTGCCGGGTGGGTTTATCACATCCAGGAGAGAGTGCTAGTCCTGCTTTGTTACTTTTGGTTTCCAGAAATTTCCTGGTTATAACTTTATTTTCCTTCGGATAGACTGGCTTTTATTTATTTATTTATTTAAATGCCAACATTTTATTTATTTATTTTTTAATATTTATTTATTTATTTATTTGGTTGCACCAGGTCTTAGTTGTGGCAGGCAGGCTCCTTAGTTGTGGCTTGCGGGCTCCTTAGCTGCGGCTCACCAGCTCCTTAGTTGCAGCACGTGGGCTCCTTAGTTGCGGCTCCAGGGCTCCTTAGTTGCAGCAGGCGGGCTCCTTAGTTGTAGCATATGAACTCTCAGTTACAGCAGGCATGTGAGATCTAGTTCCCTGACCAGGGATTGAACCCAGGCCCCTGCACTGGAAGCATGGAGTCTTATCCACTGTGCTGCCAGGAAAGTCCCAAGATTGGCTTTTAAATCTCTTCCTTTTCCAAAAAAAAAAAAAGAGAAGAAAAAAATAGAGCAAGATACTATCCTAAACCAGAAAGAAAGAAAGGAAGGAAGGAAGGAAGGAAGGAAGGAAATGTCAAACCAAACCAAACTTCAAACCCAGCCAAATCCTGTTAAGAATTTGTTTAGGATTGAATTAAGCTTATAGTTAATATGGGAGAGAATTGATATCTGTATTAGTTTTCTAGACTTCAGTGACAGATTGCCACAAACTACATGGCTTAGAACAACAGAAATTTAATCTCTCACAGTTCTGGAGGCCAGAGGTTTGAAATCAAGGTGTCAGCAGGCCCTGCTCTTTCTGAAGTCTCTAGAAGAGAATCTGGTCCATGCCTTCCTCTTAGTGTCCGGTGGTTACTGGCAGTTCTTGGCATTTACTGACTGGTAGACATGATTCCAATCTCTGTCTCTGTCATCACATGGTGCTCTCCCTGTGTGTCTCTTGCCCTTTTCTTATGACACCAGTTGTTTTAGATTAAAGACACACCCTACTCCAGTATGACCTCATATTAACTAATTACATCTTCAGTAACCCTATTTCCTAATAAAGTCACACTCTGAGGATTCAGGAAGAACATGAATTTTGGGAGGACACTCAAACCCTGTAGAACATCTTTAAAATTTGTATCAGTATTGTATTCAGGAACAAGGTATGCCTATTTATTCAGGTCCTCCTTTACATCATTTAATATTTTTTTCATACAGTTCATTCCTAGTTGAAAATTCTTTTGTCCTTTTTGTGAATGATATAGTTTCTTGTGTTACACAGTCTAGTTGGTATTGTTTCTATTTCTTATAACAAACTATGGGAAATCAATCTTGTTTTGGGTATAGATTTTATAACTCAGTGAATTATCTTATTGTTTTTAGTAACTTTCAGTGAGTTCTCTTGAGTTTTTCAGGTTTGTAATTGTATCATCTACAAATGATGATACTATTGCCAACTCTTTATGAATACTTAAACTTTGTATTTTGTTCTCACATCTGATTGTGAGATTCCAGACTTTGGCTAAAGTGGTATTTTGAGGTCTCCACCTTCTAGAGTTACTTCTCATCTGGATGGAGCCTGGGGTGGTGAGAAGACAGCTCAGGTTTTCTGGGTGAGGCAGGCCACTCCTCAGGCCAAACACTGTCAGCATTAGAATCCACCAGGGCATCTGGGAGCTATTCCCACACCCCTGGAAGGCAAGTACCAGGGGTGGACAGCTGCTTATGCCTGCCCTGAATCTGTGGCCCCTACTTTTGTAGGGTAGTAGACCTCACTCCTCCCCGATCCAAGTCCATGGTTTAGGCTGACTCCAGTACTCTAGGTATGGCCAGTCACTGTATTCCATTCCCTGGGAATGACAATTCTTTTGGGGCAGGGGTGGGGGGTTGCACTCGACTCAAGCCAGGGCTGGGCAAGCTAATTTTGGGACTCTTTTTTTATGAGAACGTCTCTGCCTTGTGGACCTGAGGTGGGGAAGGAGTTGCCCTGAAACTATTAGGGCTACACACGAAGGACAGCCTGCCTGAGGCTCAAACTAGCAATAATGACACCAAGTTATAACAGCATCGTTTACTTATTTGGATACAGCCACACCTGCAGCTAGTTACTCTTAGATTTTTAAGGTACATGAGCCAATAAAGACCTTTTCAGTTATGTCATCTTGAGTTAAGTTTGCCACTTTCAACTGGAAGACACTTGAAAGATATTCACCCTATTAATCTCTTGTCTTAAGCTTGGGAGGTTAAACCCAGGGCTGTACTCACCTGCTGTTCAAAAACAGTGTGGTCATGAGGCATTTCGTATTTACTCACTCAAATAATATGTGTTGAGCACCTACTATGTACAAGTGCTGTTCAAGCCCTCGGGATACATCAGAGATCAAAACAGAAAATGATTCCTACCTTCCTGGAGCTCACTTTTTAGTGGGGAAAGTGGGTAATAAGCACTAAAAATTAATGAATAAATTATCTAAGATGCTCGAATATGATCAGTGCTGTGGAAAGGCAAAGAAGGATAAAGTAAGGGGGATGAAGAGGTGGTTTTCAGCATTAAAAAGGGTGGTCAGGTTAGGCCTCATGGAGAAGGTACTTTTTGGGCAACGGTAGGTGGGGCATGAGGTCTGTTACTGGAACACTCCCCCCACCCCCTGAACGTGGGGCAGGGAGGAGGTGGTAGAGATGGAGAAGCAGGTGGGTTTGCTGAGGATAATTAGGAGCTAGAGTTGGCAGGACTGTGTGATGAGCAGGACACCAGGGAGGAGGGCAAGGGAGGTTTGAGATGACTCCTAGGTCTGGACCATTTGTCAGATGGGTCTGGATAGAGCAGGGAACTACTGTCCTCAGGCAAGAGCTCAGTGTGTTGAATTGCGGTGTCCTGGAGACACCTAGGAGATCTGGACAGGCCCTGCCTCCCATGGGGCTGGTCCCATGGACTGGGCCCTGGTGTCCTTTCCATTATGTCTTGGCTGCTGGCTGCATGTGGTCAGCATCCCTCTATAAGCATGGTTGCTCGAGCTGGGAAGTGGGCTGGACAGTTGTGGGCCTGGTCTCAGGCCTGTCAGCTCCTGGTCCCCTCCCACTCTCCCTGCCCACTCCTGCGCTCAGCTGCGGGCCAGGCTCAGCTGCTACCCTTGTGTCTGGCCTTGGACAGGGACCCGGAGTCTGTTTCCCTCTTGGGCAGGCGAATCCAGAGCACCTGCGCTGAGAGTGCCAGGACAGCGCCGGGGGTCTCCCAGGCCTCCTTTCCCTCTCCTCTCTCATCCCTCAGCCAGCACCCACGAAGTCCACACACTCCTGTTCATGTTTGTTGTTCACATTTCTCTGATGGATTTATTTGCCCTCATTTGCATAAGAAATACCACACTCCCCAACTTAATGAGCAGGCCCATCTGGCAGTGCAGGCCTCCTCTCGGCTGAGAGCTGTGCGGCCTTGAGCTGTTATAATTAGGCTGTTCCCTTTCAGGATTGAGGAAGGACTGTCCGAGCGAGCAGGTTCTTGACACAGCCCCTGAACCAGGGCTCTCCGCAGCGGGCCAGAGCCGACTCCCTGGGCTGCCGGCTGTCTCGCCCGTACGCCCATCTGTTTGTGCCGTCTGGGTTGGCCCTGCTTCTCCCGAACTGTCCTTGGCTGGGCCAGGGCTTGGCCACCATCAAAGTAGGCATTTCATAGTAATATTGCAGAATCAAGCTGGGAGCAACCTCATGGCCACTTGGTTGAGCTTGTCCCAGGATGGAAGCACTGGAATCCTATAATATGATGTCTTGGAAGGGATGCTCTGGAAATTCAGCTCTGGGCAGTGCTTAACTGAGCTATGTCAGAGGCGACACTCCAGAGAATGTGCCCTAATCTCTCAGATGTCACTCTGATGACCTCCATACTAACCCCTCACCCACCCATGGCTTCCATCCACAATGGTTACTGCCCATTCCTCTGTGCCAAGCAGGCTCCGTGCTGGCCTCAGAAGAGGTGAGAGACTCTGGTTTCATGGTGGTGGGAGCCTTAGGACACAGGCACCCCCATGTGAAGATGTACTGCTAGAATAGGGTAAAGGTTGAGGGAACCCGGCCAGAAGAACATCTGTGTCTGACTTGAGCAGGTCATGCCTGGTCCAGCATTGGGGGGTGTCCCCCTGGTCTCCCTGCCTGAGTGCAGAGTGCCAAGCCACCCTTCTCTGCCCCAGGCTGCCTTAAAGCTCGGCTTCATCATGGCTATTCTGGCTCCACTCCTGCCCCCTGCTCACTCCAGGAGTCCTGTGTGCTTAGTGAGCACTTCTTGCCTTATTTCTAGTAATGAGATAAAAATTCATGCTGCTAAATGAGCAATTTCCAAGAAGGGGTGATGGAACCCCCAAGTATCCTAGGAGGGTGGGAAAAGGGAGAACAGTGGTTGGAGAAGGTGGCAGTGGGTGGCATGCTGCAGTTCATTTCCCCTCCTTTTTGCCTACAGGAAGGCTTAGGAGAAATAGTAAGTCAAAGGGAGAAATTGCTAAGTTCTCAACTGGCAGCTGCAGAGAGACTGAAGGGTTCCTGTGAGTGCACCAAGCTGCCTGAAGGATGGAAGGGGATGGAACTGTGCCTAGACCCCTGAGACTGAAATCTGAGCTTGAAGAGGAGGATTCTGATGCTGGAAAGAGCACGAGGCGCCTGAGTGGTGACCGGTGAGAGTTAGTAAGTTCCTTAGTCTTTGTGTTTCTTCCAACTGAATTCTATATTTGTATTTTTACAATATTGAGGTATCATGACAAAGTGCATAAAGTGCACTCATATAATGACCAAGCAGGACCCTATAGGGCCTTCCTGGGACAGATTCACCCCACCCCCCCAAACTCCGCCTACCTCATGTTTGTAGAAAAACTTTAGTCTCCTAGGCCTTCCAAAGAATAAATTTAATCAGAGAAGTGAGAAAATGCAGAAACAAAGGAAAACAGTCAAGCAAGACAAAATAATATTAGTTTAGCCATTAAACAAAGTCAAGGACATTTAGTTCCTCCTCAAGAGCTATAGATAATATTCTGAGCCATATCCTTTGAGCTGTTTTGCAGATACTGAAACCCCCACCATGTGGAAGAAGTTAACTGTATGCTGCTCACAAGCGCTTGGATCCCAGAATGGTTGGAACTGGAAGGTTGATGATGTTGACTCCCAATTACCTCACCACCAACCAAGCAGAAGAATGTCCATGAGCTGATCACACACCCCACAACACTCTCCCTCACCCTGTCTTTAAAAAAGCCATCAGGGGGTTCAGGTCTTTTGAGCATTAGCCACCTGGACTCCTTGTTGGTGCCTGCAAATATGCAGCACTTTCCTTCACCACAACCCTGTATCAATAGATTGACTTTACTGCACATGGCCAAGCCAATCCAAGTTTGGTTCAGTAACAATATTAAGCAGATCTTTACAGTGAATATTTCTACATGTATAGAGAGACTTATCAGCACTCTGTAAGGCTCCTATACTAATTACATTTTTTACTTTCAGTATTTTATCATGCTTTGACACCTTCTGATGCTTTGCTGGCTGGGGTGATACTGCCCATTCCAGCCTAGAGGCAGCAAACAACTTGCCTGTAAGAGTGTCTTTTATATGCAAACCAACCAATCCAAACTGCTTCCTTTATCTAACTCACAGGCTAAGCCAATATCCCCCTGCCCTAACTCCCCCCGGGACACGTACCAGACAGCTAGAGACCATCCCCATAGTCCAGAGCTTGCCAAAATTATTCAAACTATCCAATCCTAAACTTGCCTACTTGCCTCTCCCATTTCTTTCCTGGGAATCACAATATAAGCCCTGGCCATGATTTCCTCTGGCTCCTTCTGCCTCCTGACCAACCTGGTGCTTCCCCAAGTGGCCCTGCATGGCCTGGCATGCCCTTTTCTCTTGGGAACTGTAAGTAGTAAACTTTTCCTTCAAAGGCAGTTGTCTCTCTGTCTGTCACCTTAGCATATCTGATTAAAAACAAAATTCCATTTCAAGACAGCCCCCATCATGTCCCTTCCTAGTCTATATACTCCTCCATCCCAAGCTGTACCACTGTTGTGATTTCTATCATAACAGAGTTTTGCCTGTTCTTGTCCTTTATATAAATAAAGTCATTCAGTGTATTCTCTTTTGTGTCTGGCTGTTTCACTTGGCATAATAAGATTCATCCATGTTACTGAGAATATTCCTTTCTCTCTCTCTCTCTCTCATAGTATTCCATTATATACATAGGCCACAATTTACTCATTTCTTTGTTGATGGGTATTTGAGTTTTTGACTGTTTCACTCCCTCTCTATACCTATTTCTCATAGAGTTTCACATTTCATTGTTATTAGACTCTTTGTCAACTATAAAGTAAATTGCAAGTATCTTACAAGTCGCAACTGTGTGTGTTTTGTATTCTGTCTCCTAGAGCCTGGTGCCTAGTAACAGCTGTTCTACATCCATTTAGCAAATAGTTCTTGAGAACCTACCATGTGCCAAGGTGTTGTCCTAGGTGCTGGACTACCTCCCACAGGGGGCTGCATTCTAGTGGCGATGGTGGTAGTGGGAAGAACAGATAGCAAATAAGCAAGAAAATAGATCATATAATTTCAAGAAATGGTTAAGGAGAAACTAAAGCAGGGTGAGGGTATTCAGTGTATGTGTGGCAGTGATTATTACAGGCCAGGAAGTCAGGGCAGTGCTCTCTGACAAAGTGCTTTTTAAATCAGATACCTGAATGCAGTGGGGGAGGAAGCCCTGTGGGAGAAGAGCATTCTAGACAGAAGGGAATAGCATGTGCAAAGGCCCTGAGGCAGAGACGTACTCTCTTAAGGTGCAGCAAGAAACTGAGAAGGGCTAGAGAAATAGACATGAGGGGGAGAGTGGTAGGAGTGTGATCATATGGCCCTGGACTTGACAGATTGACTGACAGACACACTAAAAGATATTCAGACTTGAGTATGTGGAGTACATTCTATTGAAAAAGATCTAAACCTGTCCATTTAAAGAAAACAACTGATAGTATTTGTGGCTGAAGAGAAGATTTGAACTTTCAAGTGAAAATTAGAAATTTGGGAAACATGTACCTACCACTGTGAATTTACACAGCTTCTCAATACATAACTTTTCTGATGAGATTAATGATGATTTAATGAATGTGATTTTTGATATTGTTTAAAGCAACGTGTCGACATTTGGAAGCTCTGTATGATTTAGAGAACCAGTGTTTTCCAAATGGCCATGCATCATGTTTCTGTTAGAAGACAGTCCTCCACTGGGGCTTTCTCCCACTCCCACAGGTCTCACTGGATGTGCCGAGAATGCAAGTCCTGACACGCTCTTTATTCAAGCTGTTTCTCGGAATTGTTTGTAGTGAGCTGCCTTGAAGGATGAGGCACTTGTCTCCCTTTAGGTCAAAGAGCAGGCTTGCTTGCTGTATGCTATAAAATACATCGGTTCCCAAGCTCAGTGTCTGTCACTTGCAACACAAACCCACTGCTAGTGCAGCATCTATCCGGGCCGCTCTGCATCACCTCTGTGGGACTTGAGGGGCAAAGAGAAGTGCTGTAAACAGGCTGATGCTTACAGTGCTCGCTGTGGAAGCATGTTGTGAGTAATAAAGCCCTTTGTCTCTGACAAAGGAATCTCATGTCTTTTGCCAGCATTCATGAAACAGCAACAAGCTGATTTAGTACCTTCTAAGTAGGATAAAATCAGTCCCAGTCCTGACAGTTACAAAATCATGCATGGGCAAAGGACCCATTCAAAGTACGAGACAGAGAAGTGAATTTTAATGGAACAGAGTACAAAACAAAGCTTATTGCTGAGGTTTCAAGGTTCACACTGCAACCAGCAGGGCTGGTGGTAGGTGCAAGGAATGAAGCGCAGGCACTTCACACCCTTGAGAATGAGTGCCTCCTTGAGTTTGTACCCTGAGTGCCTCACTCACCCTTGTTCTGGCCCTGGCAACTAATCTTTAAGAAACAGCTTCTTTAAAAAAAGTTTTTTTGAGGAACCTCCATACTGTCTTCACATATATATGTGGAATCGAAAAAAATAAAACAAACGAACAAATTAAAGAGAAACAGACTCACAGATACAGAGCACAAACTATCGGTTACCAGTGGGGAGAGGGCTGGGACAAGGGGTAAAATAGGTCAAGGGGATTAAGAGGTACAAACTACTATATATAAATTAAATACAGAGAAAACCATAATTCAAAAAAACACATGCACCACAATGTTCATAGCAGCACTATTTACAATAGCCAGGACATGGAAGCAACCTAAATGTCCATGCACAGAGGAATGGATAAAGACGATGTGGTCCATATATACAATGGAATATTACTCAGCCATAAAAAATGAAATTGGGTCATTTGTAGAGATGTGGATGGACCTAGAGAGTGTCATGCCGAGTGAAGTAAGTCAGAAAGAGAAAAGCAAATATTGTGTGGAATCCAGAAAAATGGTATAGATGATCTTATTTGCAAAGCAGAAATAGAGACACAGATGTAGAGAACAAATGTATGGATACCAAGGGGGAAAGGGGTGGGGTGGGAGGAATTGGGAGACTGGGATTGACATATATACATTATTGGTACTATGTATGAAATAGACAACAGATGGGAACATACTGTATAGCACAGGGAACTCTACCCAATGCACTGTGGTAACCTAAATGGGAGGGAAGTCCAAAAGGGAGGGGATATCTGTATGTGTATGGCTGATTCATTTTGTGCAGTGGAGGCTAACACGACATTGTAAAGCATACTCCAATAAAAATTAATTAAAAAAATAAAACAAGTTACAAGGATGTAATGTACAGCACAGGGAATACAGTCAATATTTTGTAATAACTTAATATAATTTATAAAAATATCAAATTACTATGTTGTACACCTGAAACTAATATAAGTCAACTATACTTCAGTTAAAAAAAAAGAATGAAACTGCTTCTTGTTGAGTTCTGGTGTAGAATCAAGAATATCCGTAATTCTCTGAAAAAGCTATTAAAATACTCCTCTCTTTTCTAGTTGCATCTCTGTGGGAGTCCTGAGCTGCTTCTTATGCTCTAACCAAACAACACATCATAACAAACTGAAGCAGTAACAAAGATGAGAACCCAGCTGCCTCTCTTAATCCAGGCATTAAAGAGATTTGCAGAACTACTAAACAATGGCATACTTTGAGCTACATTTTCCCGTTTGTCTCAGAAAATATAGCTAGTCTTTACTAAAAATGTGTTATTTATAAAACCATGCAATGGGCTTATTATTGTTATTTTTAAACCGAGTTAAGGAATGAATGTTTTAAAAATGTCTCAGTTAAAAATTTTAATGTGGTAAACATTGATGGGTGTAACTCACACAAAACAAAAATTCTTTGGGGTTCTCAATAATTTTTAAGTGTACAGGTGTCTTGAGACCAAAAAGTTTGAGAACTGCTGGTCTAAATGTTTAAACGTTATGAATCAAGCTAATGAATTGGTAAATAAAATATGTTGTTACTCCAGACTTGAAAAATAAATCTTTAAAATGGCCTAGAAAGCGAGATTTAAATTGAGAAATATTTTTTTTATAAGTTAATTTTATTTCCTTTTTTTTAAAAAAATAAATTTCTTTCTTTCTTTTTGGCTGCGTTGGGTCTTTGTTGCTGCGTGCGGGCTTTCTCTAGTTGAGACTAGTGGGGGTTACTCTTCCTTGTGGTGCGTGGGCTTCTCATTGCGGTGGCTTCTCTTGTTGCCGAGCACGGACTCTAGGTGCGCCGGCTTCAGTAGTTGTGACCAGGGGTTGAACTCATGTCCCTTGCATTGGCAGGCGGATTCTTAACCACTGCACCACCAGGGAAGTCCCCTGATTTTATTTCTTACTCAAAAAAATTTTTTTTTTGGCCACGCCACATGGCTTGCGGGATCTTAGTTCCCTGACCAGGGATTGAACCACTGTCCCTTGCAGTGGAAATGTGCAGTTCTAACCACTGGACTGCTGGGGAATTCCCCAAATTGAGAATTGTTGAACTCATCAGAATTCTATGCTGGAGCATGGTGGAGAGGGGCGCTGTGGCCTGGCATCACCCTTTCTCCTCACCCCAGGCTCCAGGCACCTCTGAAAACAGGCTTTTTGGTCACCCTCTAGGACAGATCCATGCAAGAGGCCTGCACAGGTCCTGAAAGTGAGCTTGGGC
Source organism: Balaenoptera acutorostrata (assembly GCF_949987535.1). Lineage (NCBI taxonomy): Eukaryota > Metazoa > Chordata > Mammalia > Artiodactyla > Balaenopteridae > Balaenoptera > Balaenoptera acutorostrata. Next base: position 168,053,438 of record NC_080065.1, read on the forward strand.
TTTGGGGTCAGGCCCTGTGGAGTCTGGGAGAACCAGAGCACAGTCTGGAGGGTAAGGGAGTGGGCTTGTGTGGACACCTCCCCTTGACCCCGTAGATACCTCATCCCATGAAAAGGGACATGGCTAGACGTTAAGTCTGAGAGGAAAGTACAGGGTAGGTTCTAACAGGAGTCCTGCTCCCTAGCAGCTGTCTTGGTACTTAGCACCCAGTATAAAGCCTTGCTGACTGACTGGAAGATTCCAGGGCAGCACTGGAGCCTGTGTTCTCTATATCTGCCATCAAGGCCCTTCTTGACACTGGGCTGGTCACTTCAATTCTCTTGGTCTCCACTTCCTTGTGTTAAGACTTGGAGGGTTGATAGGAGTGTCCCCAGGTGCTCTCCTGGAGGTCACTTTCATTCCAAGAGTCTATGATTTCCGAATTGTTGTTGAGACCCTGATAACCTATACGCTGCATGGACTTAGCTGGTTGATTAGAGAAAAAGTGATTTTTCTTTTTTTTGGAAAAAATGAATGGAAATATTTATGAAGACTTCTTTCTTAAATTACACTGCTATCTATTTAGCACAGGAGCCAAGTGAGATAGGCTCATACTGAACCGGAAAATAAGACTATTTCTCTCATACATGTTTTTAGTCAGTTACATTTTCAAAGTACATTTTAAAGGATACAATCATATTTCAGAAAATAGCTTGGAAGTGTAATCTGACGGGGGGATGGCCATTACAAAATCACTCCTACTGATTTTTTCTGATTTTCATAAAAATGCTACATGGTACAGGTAGAGTCTGAGGGCAATGTCTGGACACAGTCTGTTACAGTTAAGAAATACTTTGTGAAGCCTGTTTTGTGGAATTCACCATGGGCAAAAACAAAGAAATAAAATGTACAGACCTACCTTCAAAAAGCTTACTTTCTGCTAAGAGAAATCCATCTGTTTATCCATCTGTCCATCCATCCATCCATTTGTCCATTTCTCAGTCTTCCCATTTGTTCATACATCTACCTATTCTGCCCATCTATCTATCCATCTACCTATCACCTACTCATTCACTACTCATCCATCCATTCATCTATTTACTTATCTATCTATCATCTTTCTATCAATCTATCTATCCATCTGTCTATCCCAACCGTCCAACTACCCATTAATTCATCTATTTATTCCATCCATCCATCCATCCATCCATCCATCCATCCATCCATCCATTTATCCATCCAGCAGATATTTGGATCCTCTATCTGAGAGGAGCCAAACCTCATATAGGTCATGTTGTTGGGTGATTAGAAAACACCTCTGGGTTTCTAGGAACTGGCTCTGCCCTGGCCCCCTTCATTAAGTTTAGTGAAGGAAGTCACTGTAGCCTGACACAGTAGAGGCAGATGTGTTTGCTCCCTTAGCCAAAGGAACAATGTGGTTATTAGTTCAACAGGTAAATATGTCAATAGGAAAAAAATGTCAGAGTCATGTGACTAGGAGCAATATTAACTTCTCATACAGACCTGATAATGGTGAATGAATCTTCACTCTGTAACAAGGCTTGACCTTGGACATTTTGGAAGTGAGCAATCTGCATCCCAGAGGGGAAGACCCCGTGACTCCCACCCTTTCCCCGCCAACAGGTCCAGAGCTACCACAACCCCAGAGTCAGCAGACCATGAAGCAAACATCTCAGCAGGCTGGGAATGCCCAAGTGTCGCTGATCTTGGGTCTCTGCCACTCATGGGAGGGGCAGGGTCAAAAGTAAGGAAGTGGGGTACACAGATGGGCCAAGCTTGAGACACAGTCCACACTTGGGGCAGGAGAGGTGGTAGATTGCCCCTCTCCCTCAACTCAAAGGTCTGAGCAGAATTCCAATGGAATGGTGGAGTGGCCATCCCAGAGAAAGGGACGTTGGGAGAGGACAGCACATGTTCACTCCCTGGTCACCTATGGGCAGGGGTTCTACCAGCAGGACCCCCATCCGGGATCTGCCCCTGCATCCACATTTGAATCCCCACCTCCCAACTGCTAACAAGTGGGCACAGCTCGTTCTACATGCTGCGGTGTGTTTTTGCACCAGCTGTCGTCTCCCAACATAGGTCACATCCCAGAGGCCTGGCTCTCCCCGTTATGCTGGGTCACCTCATGCAGCTGAAGAGAAGCCATGACGATGCTCAACATCGTCCTGCTGTCTCTGAGGACGAGGGGCCTGTCAAACCCTCCATCCGCTCATCCCTACAATGCTATGGCCTCAGGAGGGAGACGTGACGGGTAGGTGGCAGAGTGCTGGCATAGTTCTAGACTGGGGCCTTGCGCCTGCTGTCCAAGGCTGGTTAGTATTTACTGAGTAAAAGTCATTGCCCTGGAGACGCAGGGTTTATTGACACTGAGAGATGAACGCTGTCTGGTCTGTGGGTCTGCAGAGAAAGCCTCCTGTGTTTGTGGGCAGAGTCTCAGGGAGAAGATGTCTGCCAGAGGCTGGCAAAGCAGGGGGTACGGTGGGTGGCTGGAGGTGGCCTGGGCACAGGAGGCAGGTGGGCACTGCATTTGTGCTCTGAACAACCTGAGGTCTGGGATGCTGCCTGCAGGTTTGCCCTGAGTGACTAGTCCTGGCTTCAAGATCTGCCTTCCTCTAATTTCCCTTTCATCTGGGGCCAGCTCTGCCCTGGTCCCTTCAAGGCTTTCTGTGTCGGGCTCAGCTCTAGGTCCTGGGAGGGAGGGTCTAACGACACCCTAGTCCCATACCTGGGGTCTCTGAAACCAGGATCTCTTTTGACCTGGGTGGTTGGGTCTTGCCCTGGGTCCCCCAGGCCCCCCACACTTTGGGGTGCCTTTCTTGAAATTGTCTAAGTGCCTTGGACCAGCTGGCAGATGTGACCAGGTGGTGCTCTCCAAGCCTGAACAGGACCTGTGTGGGCCTTGAGCCCTATTTTTCTCCCTTGGGCACTGTCTGGCCCTGTACCCAAAGTGTGGAGTTGACCATATGCCTCAAGGGGCTCCAGGACTCAGGCTGATGGTCATTCTGCAGGCCCTATGGCTGGGCCCTGGTTCTAGGAAGGTGGCCTAGTAAGTAAATGCTTCCCACTGGCTGGTGTGATCTTCCTTTTGTGCAGTCAGGTGAGGTTGGGCTGCCAGAATGATGATGATGCTGACTTGCTGATTTTGGGTGACTCAAATAGTTTACGTAGACAGGGGCCCCAGAAAAGATATTTTCCCAAGGGCCTGCACACCCTCATCTGCAGCAACTCACAAGCTGTCTGCGTGGTACCAGTAAATGCCTAAGCACCCCATCATCTTCCCCCATACTCGACCCCTCTTTCCAGCACAACCCCTGGGCAGACTGTCGGCTGCTTGCCCAATGGCTTTTTCCCCATCCCCAACTTATCTTTTGCAGCCATCACCCTGACTTTGATCAGAAGAGTTCTGGTGGGTCCCAGGCAGTCTTCACTCCCCTTGGCCACTCTCTGCTCCGCCCTTGTCTGTGCCTGGCGTTGAGGGACTGTAGGAATGGTCCATGTCCCCATCTGTCTGTGTCCCATGGGTGTCTGCACCTGCCACCTCCCTGGCAGCTTCTGGGTCTGGGCATCCCCTGTTGCCATGGCTAGCCTGCCCCAGACATTGGATGTCTGTGAGGACAGGTTTGACGTGTGCAGGGGCCACAGAGTGGAAATTTCACCTGGGTGACAGATGCTTCCTTCCAGACAGCAGATAAATGTCGATCTTAACTTCCAGAATAAAAGCATCCACTTATCTGGAAGATGTCAGAAAGAAGAATGGCCGCCCTTTGCCGAGCTGAGCCCTGCAGGGTTCGGGAGGGAACTGAGGAGGGCGAGATGCATGCCGGGTTGGCTCAGGGGAGTCCACTTGCTCACTCCGGGAGGAAAGGACAGTGGTGGCCTCCTCCACAGGCTGGTCTTGAGGCCTGGGATCACTGGGCCTGGGCATCAGGGAAGGCGGCAGTGCGGTGGGCAGAGGGAGTGGGTGTGCCAGATCTGGCTGGAAGACTTGTTCTGCTTGATGTCACCCACAGAGATGAACTGCTAACCTGACGTCAAAGCCTGGGTGTTTGGCATCTCTGAAGAGGGCTGCCCTGGGCTGACATCCTGCTGGCTCATCGGCAGGAGCTGGGGGGAGCCGCTCCTTGCGGGGGCCTGGTATTCTCCAGCTGCCCACAGTCCTGGGCCAGGCTGTCTCCCGGCCTGCTGGCCTGCCTGGGCCCAGTGGGCATCCCGGCTGGGGGCCCGTACTCCGCTGTGAGCCCTCCACCAGGCCAGGTGGGCTCCAGGTTGGTTCACACCATTCCCACCTCTGCTCCTTTCTCTAGGGATGGTTCCCTTTCTGGAGCTTCTGTCTTTTCCTTTCCGCCCTGGTTCTCACCATTTAACACAGCTCTGCTTGGTTCCGAGGCTATGGGAGTTCTTTCTTGCCTTGCTGCAAGCTCCCCACAATATCTCTTTGTCTATGGATCTTGTTCCAGAGTCAGATTGTGCTGGAAGCCCCACCCCTTCCAGGGTCTATCCCACATCTCAGTAGAGTCAGGAAAACCTAAAATGCCAAGCAGCCCTCTTCCTGCCCAGTGTCCTTCCCCAGGCAATGCACAGGACAGCACATGCTCCGTTACCAGCACTGAAGGCCCAGGAACATCTTCCTCACAGCCCTCCTAGTGTGATTAGTGGTGGGTGCTGGACAGCCCTAGACTAAATTCTGTGAGGGCCGGGCCTGCATGCTCTGTAACCCCAGTGCCTGGAAGAGTGCCCGGGGTAGCCAGATGCCCAGGAAATATTTGTGGGAGGAACTGCTACAGAAAGACTGCATTAGTCTGCTTGGGCTGGGTTGCTTAGGCAACAGAAAGTTATTTTCTTCCAGTTCTGGAGGCTGGAAGTCCAAGATCAAGGTGTCGGCAGAGTTGGTTCCTTCTGAGGTTTATCCCCTCAGCTTGTAGAGTGCTATCTTCTCCCTGTGTCTTCACATCGTCTTCCCGCTGTGCACGTCTGTGTCCTAATCTCCTCTTTGTATAAGGACCCCAGTCATATTGGATTAGGACCCACCCACATGGCTTCATTTTCACCCATGCAGGTGGGGCTGTCACACACTGCTAGCAGCCACTGCTCTTGGCCCTCAGGGACAGGGACAGCACAACTGACAGACTGTGGGTCTGGTGGGGATGTCCCAGGTGGTCAAAGTGGTGTGGACAGCTGGCTTGTTCATGAACTCCCCCTCCCCACGGGTAAGTTTGCCAGGGGCTGGAGATGCTGCCTGAGCAGGTGGGACCACCAGCCACTGCCTCCGAGTTCACCCTGTTGATGTAACGTCACCAGTGTTTTCCTCACGTTGATGAGGTCTGGGCACATCCTTGTCAGTATTCATGATATGTTTGGGCAGTGCCTTATGCCGCCATCACTTACCATTTCAAAACTCATGGACCTCTGTGGACGTTTGTGGGGAGAATATTAAACTCCACCCTCTTGAAGTTTTAAATGAACATGTAGCTTTCATGAGAAAGATGCACTTCTGCCATCATACAAATTAACATGTATGTGGACACCTCTCCCTCAGTAAAACTTGAAATGCTGAGCTGACGTGAAAGACAGATGCCTACCTTGTATTTGGTACCGGCACAAGACGTTGCCTGTATGCCATTTCACTGAATGCCCAAAGCAACTTCATGAGGCAGATTGCATTTCCAGTCCCATTTTATAGACAAAGAAATTGAGACCTGGCAAGGTTAGGCACCTTCCTGAGGTCACATGGCTAACGAGTGCTGGGGCCCAGCCTCAGCCACCAAGCTGCCCTGTGAAGGATAACAAGGACCAGCGTGGCCTGGGGAGGCTGAGAAGGAGGAGCTACTGCTGCCACGATTTAGGACTTCACAGCAGAGCTTCCTCTGAAATGTCTGAGTGCAAATCCGAGACCTAGACTCTCATTTCAGGCTCACAGCAGGCTGGTTGTCATGTCAAAGTTCAAGCTGGCAGACAGAGTTGATTAGATTTGACTTTATCTCTGGCTTTGAATTATTCATGCCTCTACCCTAATTTCCCCCGGACTAATTTAATAATGCACAGCAGCAGGAGGGCACCTGGTTGCGTGGCTCTGCACCGTGCTGGCCTAGGACTCCCATAATGTCCCCTGGGCAAAGGCTGCCTTGGGTACCTTTCCTTTATTTATTTATTTATTTATTTATTTATTTATTTATAACATCTTTATTGGAGTATAATTGCTTTACAATGGTGTGTTAGTTTCTGCTTTATAACAAAGTGAATCAGCTATACATATACATATATCCCTATATCTCCTCCCTCTTGTGTCTCCCTCCCACCCGCCCTATCCCACCCCTCTAGGTGGTCACAAAGCACCGAGCTGATCTCCCTGTGCTATGCGGCTGCTTCCCACTAGCTATCTATTTTACATTTGGTAGTGTATATATGTCCATGCCACTCTCTCACTTCGTCCCAGCTTACCCTTCCCCCTCCCTGTGTCCTCAAGCCCATTCTCTACGTCTGTGTCTTTATTCCTGCCCTGCCCCTAGGTTCTTCAGAACCATTTTCTGTTTTTTTTTTTAGATTCCATATATATGTGTTAGCATACTGTATTTGTTTTTCTCTTTCTGACTGACTTCATTCTAGAGTATGACAGACTCTAGGTCCATCTGCCTCACTGCAAATAACTCAGTTTCGTTCCTTTTTATGGCTGAGTAATATTCCATTGTATATAAGTGCCACATCTTCTTTATCCATTCATCTGTTGATGGACACTTAGGTTGCTTCCGTGTCCTGGCTATTGTAAATAGTGCTGCAATGAACACTGTGGTACATGACTCTTTTTGAATTATGGTTTTCTCAAGGTATATGCCCAGTAGTGGGATTGCTGGGTCGTATGGTAGTTCTACTTTTAGTTTTTTAAGGAACCTCCATACTGTTCTCCATAGTGGCTGTATCAAGTTACATTCCCACCAACAGTGCAAGAGTGTTCCCTTTTCTCCACACCCTCTCCAGCATTTATTGTTTCTAGATTTTTTGATGATGGCCATTCTGACCGGTGTGAGATGATATCTCACTGTAGTTTTGATTTGCATTTCTCTAATGATTAGTGATGTTGAGCATTCTTTCATGTGTTTGTTGGTAATCTGTGTATCTTCTTTGGAGAAAAGTCTATTTAGGTCTTCTGCCCATTTTTGGATTGGGTTGTTTGTTTTTTTGATATTGAGCTGCATGAGCTGCTTGTAAATTTTGGAGCTTAATCCTTTGTCAGTTGCTTCATTTGCAAATATTTTCTCCCAATCTGAGGGTTGTCTTTTCCTCTTGTTTATGGTTTCTTTTGCTGTGCAAAAGCTTTTAAGTTTCATTAGGTCTCATTTGTTTATTTTTGTTTTTACTTCCATTTCTCTAGGAGGTGGGTCAAAAAGGATCTTGCTGTGATTTATGTCATAGAGTGTTCTGTCTATGTTTTCCTCTAAGCATTTTATAGTGTCTGACCTTACATTTAGGTCTTTAATCCCTTTTGAGTTTATTTTTGTGTATGGTGTTAGGGAGTGTTCTAATTTCATTGTTTTACATGTAGCTGTCCAGTTTTCCCAGCACCACTTATTGAAGAGGCTGTCTTTTCTCCATTGTATATTCTTCAGGCACCTTTCCTTTAAGGCGAAGCTCTCCCTGAGCGTGCTGGTCCATTGTATATTCTTCAGGCACCTTTCCTTTAAGGTGACTTGGGAACCCTGCCTGGGCAGCCCAGAGCTCCAGGAACCTCCATCTTCCTGTGTCCCTGGCCTCTGAGACTCCCACCCCCAGCCCTGTGTCACGTCTCCCTGCAGAGCTCCTGTGCTCGGCACCTGGCCATGCTTCTGGAGCCCTGGACTCTGCTTCCATCACCCCTGGTCCAGGCCACACACCCCACAGCCCCAGAGTGTGTGCGATAAACTACTCCAGTCACAGCGCTCTCCTGTTCCAGATCCTTCGGGAGTTACCTCCCTGTCTTGGGCAAAGGTCCAAGCTTGTTAGCTTGGCATTCAGGCCGTAGCCTACAGGGTCAGCCTTGCTCCTGTCCTGCTCCCCACTGTGTGGAGCTGCTTGAAGGGCCGGCATACCTGCTGCTGTATCCCCTGCTCGAGGGCAGCTTCTTCCTTGGGAGGAGCACAAGGCCTGGCTGAGGGCCACTGGCCCTGACCGCAGAGCTGACCCCAATCTTGGGCTACGGAGGGTTGGCGGGCTGCCTCAGGAGCCCTGCAAGACCCACCCCGCCTCAGGCCAGGTGAGGTGCTGCCTGGGGCCCTGGCAGCCAGTCTTCTCATTCTGCCAGGGCTCTGGATGCTGGGCCATACCTCCCACCAGCTCGGGAACAGATAGAGGGCCAGCGCCAGAGTGAATGCTTCTCTGTGGCCTTCAGAGGGAACAGAGAGAGGCCCAGGGTGTGAAGGGGACAGCAAGGATCAAAGCCAGCATCTTTTCAGTGGTTGCCATTTGCTGGGAGCTGTGGTGAAGGCTCTTCATGGATTGTCCCATTGACCCGGCAACCTACCAGGTGGGTTCTGCTACCACTCCCATTTTATTGAGGGGGACACTAAAGCACAGAGAGGTTCAGTGACTCTTCCAGAGTCACACAGCATTGCAGCCAGAACCTTGGTGTGTCTGATTTCAAAACCCTCTCTGTAGGTTGTTACCAGGAGGTGCCAGGAGGGAGAGATAACTTCAGTGTCCTCATCCAGAATTGGAGAGGGCTGGGCTGCAAGGTTTCATTCACTCCTATCCATCCTTTCTTCCCTCCTCCCTTCCTCCCTTCCTTCCATCTATCTCTCCTTTATCTATCCATCTATCCATGCATGCACCATTAAGCATTACTGAGCATTTACCACATGCCAGGTCCCGTAATGGGTACTGGGAACCTAGACATGAATTGGGCCCAGTCTCTGCCCATGAGACTGCCAGGATGGGCAGACAGAATAAAGCCCACTTAGAGCTGGGGACACCCTCGGGGTGCCTTGGTAAAAAGGGGCATGGTCTCCCTGGAGAAGGTGTAGTGGCAGGGCTGGCTCTGACCCTTCACTCTGGGAGGTGCCCAGGTGGTGAGCAGTCGCCAGGCAGGGCTTGGCACCTGTCATTCCTCCTGTCCAGGCCCCCTTGCTGACCCCACATACACTCCTGTCCCTGTGCTTGCTGATAGGATGAGGTCTGCATCTGGGCACACTGGTCTCTTTTGTCCCCAGGCTAACCTGGCTGATGGAGAGGATGGAGAGGCTTATTGGATTATGGGAGTGGGACACAGAGCTGCCTTGAGTGGAGGCTGAGACCTGGTGATGAGGATGCTGTAGCAGGTCATGGGGGGATAGAGGTTAGTGGGAGGTCAGCACAGGATGGGGTGGCCTCAGGCCACAGGGCCATAGGGCATCTGATGGGGGTGGGGAGACTCTCAGTCCTTGTAGGACAGGGGGTTTGTCCCAGGCTGCACAAAAATGGACACCGATAGGAGACTGATGAAGAAGAAACCTTGGTGTGGGGTGGGGGAGGGGATGTCAGGGACGGTGCCCCCGATGGACACAGGACTGTGTTGTGTGGGGATGTCACAGAGTGTCACTGAGGAGTAGAACTGTGTAGTGGGTAGAGAGCAGAGGCTCAGGGTGACTGTGGAAGATGAATAATGGCCCATTCCCCAAGAAGTCCCCATTCTAATCCCAGGAACCTTTGAATGTTACCTTATATGGCAAAAGAGACTTTGCAGATGTGATTAAATTAAGGCTCTGGAGATGGGAAGATTATCTTGGATTATCCACATGGGCCCTAAGTGTAATTATCAAAGTCCTTATAAGAGGGGGGCAGAGGGAGATGTGATGACAGGAGATGTGACAGTGGGAGCAGAGACCGGAGTGATGTGCTTTGAGGATGGAGGAAGCCAAGGTAGCCACTAGAAGCTGAAAAAGGTAAGGAATGGATTCTTCCCAGAGCCTGCAGAAGGAACCAACCTGCCCACACCTTGACTTGAGTCCTGTGAGACTGACTTTAGACTTCTGACTGAAAGAGCTGTAAGAGGATAAATTTGTGCTGTTCTAAGCCACTGAATTTGTAGTAATTTGTCACAGTGGCAAGAGAAAACAAATACAGTGACCATGCTCAGGGTGATCCAACTGTGTGGAAAGATCACATTATAAGAGGTAGAGAGCCAGTACAGTGGAGGGCATGATTATCCTCTGTGCATGCCACTGGGATCTCAGTGTTTGGGCATCAGTTCTGGACTCTACACTCTGAAGGACAGAGAAAAACTGGAGGGGAATGGCCACTTTGGTGGGGGTGTGTTTGTCCAGTCTCTCTCCTCTGAGAACTGCTCACCACCCCTCCCAAGGATGGGTCACGATAGCTAAGTTTATGCCACATGTGACTGTCGCATTGATCACACTTGGTCTGGCCAGGATGGACAATTGACCCTAGCTCGGTAGAGCTGATGTTCTCTTCTGGGGGCCTATAATTGAAGCAGGTTCTTGTTGAGTCTGGGCTAGTTGGTAAATTGAGGTGAAGTGAACTCAGACCCCTCACATACTCAGAGAGGCAGAGGAAAGAAGGTGCTGATAGTGAGGTGCTGTGAGCTGCAGAGAGGGACCTGAGGCCCATGGCCCTCTGACTCACAGGCATAAATCTGTTTGTGATAACCTCTTATCTTTTTGTTTTGAAAGTTTTTATTGAGACAAAATTCTCATGACATAAAACTCACTGTTTTAAAGCGTACAATTCAGTGTGTGAACAATTCATAATGTACAATTCATAGTGTACAATTCATAATGTTGTGCATTCATCCCCTCTATCTAATTCCAGAACCTTTTCATCATCCCCCAAAGAATCCCTGTACCCATTAGCAGTCACTCTCCCTTCACTCAGCCCCTAGCAACCACTCACGTGTTTTCAGTCAATATAGATTTGGGCGTTTCATATAAAAGGAATCAGGTGATCTGTGGCCTTTTGTGTCTGGCTTCTTAACGTGTTTTTGAGGTTCATCCATGTTGTAGCATGTGCCAGTAATTTAGTCCTTTTTATGGCTGAATAATATTCCATTGTATGGGGAGAAAATATTTGCAAATAGAGCAGCTGACACAGGATTAATCTCCAAAATATACAAGCAGCTCATGCAGCTCGATATCAAAAAAACAAACAACCCAATCCAAAAATGAGCAGAAGACTTAAACAGACATTTCTCTAAAGTAGATATACAGATTGCCAACAAATGTATGAAATGATGCTCAACATCACTAATCATTAGAGAAATGCAAATCAAAACCACAATGAGGTATCATCTCACACCAGTCAAAATGGCCATCATCAAAAAATCTAGAAGCAATAAATGCTGGAGAGGGTGTGGAGAAAAGGGAACACTCTTGCACTGTTGGTGGGAATGTAAATTGATACAGCCACTATGGAGAACAGTATGGAGGTTCCTTAAAAAACTAAAAATAGGGCTTCCCTGGTGGCGCAGTGGTTGAGAATCTGCCTGCCAATGCAGGGGACACGGGTTTGAGCCCTGGCCTGGGAAGATCCCACATGCTGCAGAGCGGCTGGGCCCGTGAGCCACAATTACTGAGCCTGTGCGTCTGGAGCCTGTGCTCCGCAACAAAGAGAGGTCACGATAGTGAGAGGCCCGTGCACCGCGATGAAGAGTGGCCCCCGCTTGCCACAACTAGAGAAAGCCCTCACACAGAAACGAAGACCCAACACAGCCATAAATAAATAAATAAAAATTAAAAAAAAAAAACAAAAAAAGCTAAAAATAGAGCTACCATATGACCCAGCAATCCCACTAATGGGCATATACCCTGAGAAAACCATAATTCAAAAAGAGTCATGTACCACAATGTTCATTGAAGCACTATTTACAATAGCCAGGACACGGAAGCAACTTAAGTGTCCATTGACAGATGAATGGATAAAGAAGATGTGGCACGTATATACAATGGAATATTACTTAGCCATAAAAAGGAACGAAACTGAGTTATTTGCAGTGAGGCAGATGGACCTAGAGTCTGTCATACTCTAGAATGAAGTAAGTCAGAAAGAGAAAAACAAATGCTCTATGCTAACACATATATATGGAATCTAAAAAAAAGAAAGGTCCTGAAGAACCTAGGGGCAGGACAGGAATAAAGACGCAGATGTAGAGAATAGACTTGAGGACACGGGGACCGGGGAGGGTAAGCTGGGACGAAGTGAGAGAGTGGCATGGACATATATACACTACCAAATGTAAAATAGATAGCTAGTGGGAAGCAGCTGCATAGCACAGGGAGATCAGCTTGGTGCTTTGTGTCCACCTGGAGGGGTGGGATAGGGAGGGTGGGAGGGAGTTGCAAGAGGGAGGATATATGGTAATGTATGTAAATGTATAGCTGATTCACTTTGTTATAAACAGAAACTAACACACCATTGTAAAGCAATTATACTTCAATAAAGATGTTAAAAAAAAAAGAAAAACAAATACCATATGCTAACGCACTTATATGGAATCTAAAAAAACGGTACTGATGAACCTAGTGGCAGGGCAGGAATAAAGACACAGACATAGAGAATGGACTTGAGGACACAAGGGGGGAAGGGGAAGCTGGGATGAAGTGAGAGAGTAGCATGGGCATATACACTATCAAATGTAAAATGGACGGCTAGTGGGAAGCTGCTGCATAGCACAGGGGGATCAGTTTGATGCTTTGTGATGATCTGGCGGGGTGGGATAGGGAGGGTGGGAGGGAGGCTGAAGAGGGAAGGGATATGGGGATATATGTATACATATAGCTGATTCACTTTGTTGTACAGCAGAAACTAACACAACATTGTAAAGCAATTATACTCCAATAAAGATATAAAAACATATTCCATTGTATGAATAGATCACATTTTGTTGATCCATTCATCCATTGATGGACATTTGGCTTGTTTGCCCTTTTTGCCACTATGAATAATGCTGCTATGAACATTTGTATGCACGTTTCTGTTTGGATGGGTTTTCAGTTCTTTTGAGTCAATCCCTATGGATGGAATTGCTGGGTCATATGGTAACCATATGTTTAACTTTTTGTCCTCTTGTCTTTTGAATGTCTGGAAAATCTTTACTGATATCTTCTTTTCCATTTCTGACATTATTTTCTGGTTCCTTTTTTTCTAGTTCAAGCTCCTCAGGGTTTATCACTTTCATTTTGCTTTTCAATGAACCAACTTTTGGCTTAGCTGATCCTCTTTATTGCATAGCTTAAAATTTTAATTAACATATGCTTATGTTTTACCATCTCTTTCCTTTTACTTTCTTTCTTTATTTTCCTGTTATTTTCAGCCTTATCTTTTGTATTACTTGTGTTTAAAACCATAGTTCCAAGTAAGCATGGCTTCAAATGCAATCTCACAAATTTTGTTATGTGGTATTTTCATTAAGTCCGACATATTTTCTAACTTACATTGTGATTTTTCTCTTTGATCCATGAATTATTTCACTGTGTGTTTTTCAGTTTTCAAACAGCAGCGCCTGGCCTCAATTCCCTCTTGAAGCTCTCAAAGTGTCACTCAGGGTCTCAGTAGCGAATGTATTTTTTTTCAAATGACTACAAATATAGCAGCTTACAGCAACACCTGTTCATTAGCTCACAGATGTGTAGGTCAAAGTTCTGGCACTAGGGGACAGGGTCCTCTGCACTAGGGGAGAGGGTCTTACCAGGCCGAAATCAGGGTGTTGGCCAGGTTGCATTTCACTTGGAGCTCAGTGTCAGCTTTCAGCCTCATTCAAGTCTTTGGCAGAATTCATTTCCTTGCATTGGTAAGACTGAGGTCCCTGTTTCCTTGTTGGCTGTCAGCCGTGGGCCATCCTCATCTCCTAAAGGCTGCCTGTATTTCCTGCCATAGAGGCCCCTTCATCTTCCAAGCCAGCGAAAGAGAACCTTCCCCCACAGAGAATCTCTCTCACACTTTGAATCTCCCTTGCCAGAAGAACACTGTCCCCTTTTTTTTAAAATTAATTAATTAATTAATTTATTTTTGGCTGTGTCGGGTCTTTGTTTCTGTGCGAGGGCTTTCTCTAGTTGCAGCAAGCGGGGGCCACTCTTCATCGCGGTGCGCGGGCCTCTCACTATCGTGGCCTCTCTTGTTGTGGAGCACAGGCTCCAGATGCGCAGGCTCAGTAGTTGTGGCTCATGGGCCTAGTTGCTCCGCAGCATGTGGGATCTTCCCAGACCAGGGCTCGAACCCGTGTCCCCTGCATTGGCAGGCGGATTCTCAACCACTGCGCCACCAGGAAAGCCCCAACACTGTCCCTTTTAAGGACTCATCTGATTAGGTCTGGCCCACCAAGGATAATCGACTGATTTGGCAAATCAATCACATTTGCAAATTCACTTCACAGAAGCGCCTAGATGAATGTTTGAATAAACCAGAGAAGGTAGGTATACACCAGGGGCAGGGATCTTGGAGCTTATTTAGAATTCTGGCTACCACTGTGGGTAGCAAAGGGGACACCTCTCAGGCCTCCATCCTCCCTCAGGTCCTGGCAAGGGAATTATTTATTAGCTCTATGATGCAGTCTAACAGATTTTTAAAATTTTGGTCCAGTTTTTCTGCTTTTCCTCAGTGGGATGGTTGGTCCAGATTACATACCCATCATTACTGGAAGTAGAAGCTCTTCTATTCTTGATTAAAAACAACAACAACAACAAGAAAAACCTCAACCAACTAAACTCTTAGGAATAAAAGAAAACTTTCTTAATTTGATAAAGAATGTCTGCCAGAAATCTAAAGCAAATATCACATGTAAAGGTGAAATATTAGGTTGATTCCTATTAAAAGTCAGGATTGAGATAAGTTCAAGTTCTCTGTCACTGCTTCTAGCTAAAAACTGGAATCTTGGAAATAAAAAAACTAAAATTGCAAAAAAAAAAAATCCCAAAAAGTGCAAAAAACAAAGCAAACAAACAAAAAGCTAAAATTGCAAAGGGAGAGAAAAAAAACCCTGTCATTATTTGTAGGTAGATATGATCCTCTACCTAGGAAATCCAAGAGATTCAATCACCTGTCAAATTACTAGAGTTAATTAGAGAGTTCAGCAAACTGGCAAAATAGAAGATCACCCTAAAAATCAACAGCACTCTTAACTGCAGCATTAACTAACTAAAAACATAATAGAAACAAGATGCCAATGGCAATAGCTATGGAATACAGGAAATGCCTGGGAATGAATCTAACAAAACATGAGAGGATTCAAGTGTTGGAAATCATAAACCTTACTGAAAAGCATAACAAAAAATCTCAGTCAATGGAGAGAAATGTCACATTCAACAATGGAAATATACAATATCCTGAAGGCTTCATTCTCCTCAAATGTAACTTCAGTGACAATCTCAATCAAAGTCTTAGTAGGGAGTATTTTTTTGGTGAAGTCTGTCAAACTGATCCCAAAATTCATGTGGAAGACACCATGGGTAAGAATGAAATGTTTCTGAAAAAGAATAACAACAGGGCTCTTCCAGGTATCTCTAGAGAGCGAGGATCTCTAGAGTGTGCAATAGTGTGGTGTTGGCACAAGAAACAGAACAGCTGTGGGGCTAGGAGGAGGCCAGTGTGATCCACGCACTTATAGGGACTTAGTGCAAAATAGAGGTGGCATTTCCAATCCATGGCAAGAGATTTTTTTCTTTTCTTTTTAAGCAAATAGGGTAAGGTCAACTGGCTCTTTGCATCAGTCAGGGCATACTCAGGAAAGGAAAAGAGTATTCATAATAGAAGGAATTGAATGCAGGGAACTGGTTACACAGGTGATGGAAATAGCTGGGGAGTGGGGGGCAGAGATGCAGCCAGGCCTGGCCTAGGTTGGAGGGATAAAGTGGGTTAGGTTCAGCTGGCAGAGGCTGGGCACACAGTAGGCTTACCTAGGGAGAGCCAGGGCCACAGAGCAGGTGTGGTTTGTTTCAGAGAGGCTACCTGGGCAGAGTGGGAGGGGCAAAACACGCTGGCGTTCCTTTCCTCCTACCCTCCAATCTGCTGCCAGTGCTTCCTGTAGCCTGAGCCTAGCTGGAAGCTAGGCGACATGGTGGGGCAGGGAGATGCAGTCTGTAGGGTCAGCTCCCCACGGGGCAAGGTCAAGCCGAGGAAGGGCCAGGATGCAGCTGGAGGCAAACAGGCAAGACTGGTAAACTATACTCTTTTTTTTTTTTTAATTTATTTATTTTTATTTATTTATGGCTGTGTTGGGTCTTCGTTTCTGTCCGAGGGCTTTCTCTAGTGGTGGCAAGCGGGTGCCACTCCTCATTGCGGTGCGTGGGCCTCTTACCATTGCGGCCTCTTGTTGCGGAGCACAGGCTCCAGACGTGCAGGCTCAGTAATTGTGGCTCACGGGCCCAGTTGCTCCACGGCATGTGGGATCCTTTCAGACCAGGGCTCGAACCCGTGTCCCCTGCATTGGCAGGCAGACTCTCAACCACTGAGCCACCAGGGAAGCCCAAACTATACTCTTGGGAGAAAAAAAAGTTAGATCTCTATTTCATGGCTTTAAAAAAATAAATTCCAGATCAATCGAACACCTAAAAGTAAGAAACAAAAGAGTTGAAGCATTAAAGAAATATAGGAGAGTATGGTTACAACCCTGGAGCACACAATGCTTTAAAGAACACACAAATTAAAAATAAACCATAAAGAAAGGACTGATACAATTTGTATTATGAAACTGAAAATCTGCCCTGGTGGTCTAGTGGTTAAGACTCCAAGCTTCCACTGCATGGGGCATGGGTTTGATCCCTGGTCGGGGAACTAATATCCCACATGCCAGGCAGTGCGGCCAAAAAAAAAAAAAAAAAAAAGATTAATACTAGAATATGTAAATAAGCACTTCTACAAATTGATAATAAAAAGATAACGCAACCCAAGAAGGAAAAGTGGCAATTCCAAGAAGAGAAAATGAGGAAATTCCAAGATGGGAAACTACAAATAGATAATAAAAATGAAATGACGGTCAATTTCACTAGTTATTGGGAAAATGCAAATTAAAACAACAGTGAGATACCATTTTAGGTAAACACAAGGGGTAAAGTAATAACTGCCGGTGAGGGTGTGTGAGGGAGACTGAAACATACCCCATTACCCACATCCTGTTTTTTGACAATGACCAGACCCCACACTTTCAGCTTCACACAGGGCCTCCCAGAATAAAGGCTGCATTTCTGTCTCCTTTGCAACTAAGTGTGGCCTCGTGAGTAGGTTCAGGCAATGACGTATAAGGAGAAGGGTGGAAGGGCAATTTCTGGAATCTTCCTTGAAGATAGTCAGTGGGTACCCTTTTTTGTCCTTTCCTTCTTCCTAATGCTGGGAATGCAGTTGTGATGGCTGGAAATGGAGCATCAATTGGGAGACCTAGGAAAGGGAGGCCAGGTATGATGAAGCCACCAGACGGGTCCCTGCGGATTTTGGGAAGCAGCCCCAGCCTGCCCACCTCTGGGCTTTGAGAGAGGTCTACACGTCTATCTTGTCTGTTTTCAGTTCCTGTTACTCTTAGCCAAATGGATTCCCAACTGGTACAGGGCGTAGATGAGCACAGGCATTGTTATAGGCCGAATTGTTGTCTCCCCTAAAATTTGTATGTTGACGTCTTAGCTCCCAGTACCTCAGAATGGGACTGTACGAAGTAAAAATGAGGTCACGTGAGTGTGCACTAATCCAATATGACTGGTGTCCTTAAAACAAGAGGAGATTAGGACACAGACACGCCCAGAGGGGTGACCATGTTTGGACACGGCGAGAAGGTGGCCATCTACAAGCCAGGGAGAGAGGCCTCAGGAGAAACCAACTCTGCCGACACCTCGATCTTGGAACTTCCAGCTTCCTGAAATGTGAGCAAATAGATTTCTGTTGCTGAAGCCTCCTAGTCTGTGGTCTCTGGCCTGAGCAGACTGACACAGGCACGCTGGCAGGCAGTTGGGCTGTTTATGAAAGTTAAAGCAGCTCCTACTCTTTGATGCAACGATCTGCTTCTCCTCGTGCAGAGGATACTCATGCCAGCACCTGGAGCTGTGCTTGGCTTGCAGCAGGTGCTGACTAAATAGTTGTTTCAATGTGTGAATCGTGCATAAAGCTCTTGGCCACGGTATTATCCACGTGAGCATTAGCATGTGAACAAACGTCCAGATACACACATATACCCGTGCCGTGCTGACAATGGCACTTACCCCAGCAAAGGGAATGTTGGGCTTGAACAGCTCATGGGTACCTATAGCTTTATCCATTGTGTTTCAAATGGTTGAGAATATCAGATAACTAAGCAGATTTCAACCTCTCCCTCTCCGCTCAGCAGTGGGCAGTGGGTACAGCAGAGGCCATCCCTGGCTCACGGCCACCACCCTGCTGCCCTGCGCTGAATTTCGGGCATGCTTGAGTTGGCTTGGCCAGAACTGGGGCACTGGCTCTCCACTGGGTCCACATGCTTCGGAAGGCAGGGTGCCTTCTGACCGGTGCCTGGAGCGGGAAGTTGGATCCTCAGGGCATGGGTGGTAGGTCTGTCCACTGTACCAGGTGGGGAGCTCCCACCTGGCTGTGCTGCTCAGGGTGGGGCTGGGGGCAGATGGCGTTGGCCCCGTTGCCCGCGGATCTGGCCTCCTCATTGGCTTCCTTGTCTCTCCCAGTCATGGAGTCTGCTCTTGGCAGGCCTGCCTCTGGGCTGCCTCCCTGCCCTTCTGGCCTGGAGTGGCTGGCTTTGCACCCAGCAAAATCAATGCACGTCTCCCAGAGTTCACGGCCGGATTACAACCCAGGGAGAGTGGCTGGAAGTTTACAGCAGCCCACCGACATCTAAGGGCCGCTGCAGCCAGCTATGAGGAGCTGACAGAACCACAAAGGGACTTTCTCAAGCCCCAGTTTTCCTTTATGCATGATGCAAACCTTCAGGAGTTCATGGCAAGTACTTGCTGAAATTCAAACTCTGAAGGTGGGAATCAGAGCAGGCTGGGTGGCTTCCCAGGTCTGGGCCTGAAATGGTCTGGGGGTCTGTGTCCACAGACACCCCTGCCAGCCAGAGGGCAAGTGAGCGGGGGCAGTGCTCCCAGTATGGACAGCTGGTGTAGATCGGCACCTGTCACAGGTAGGGGGCTGTGACCGTCCCTGCCATGCTTACTTCAGTGGGGACTTAAATTCCTTTCAGCAACTCACACAGAAAATGGAACCAATCCCAAATCCCCTGCCAGCCACCAGGAAAAAGAATTAAGCAGAAAACAACAAATGTTCCCATTATTTCCTTTCTCCTGTGGGCCTAGGGGTCTGGAGGACAGGAAGGGAAATGAATTGCTGGCTCCTTCTGTCCGGAAGTCACTTTTCTCTGGGAGCCTCATCCTGCCCCATCTCTATGCCCTGAAGCTGCTGGGAGGAGAGAAGTCGCCGTCTCGGGGTAGCTGCGCTTCTCTTTCATCCTGTAGCATGAGTGTGTGACCAGACTCTGCCTCTGCCTTTGCCTTCCAGACCCCCTGGCGACCCCAGGCCCTGGACCCCAGCCAGCCTGGACGGGAGGGTTCAGCTGGCAGGGCTGTGGGAGGCTGAGCCCTGTGTGTCCGTGATGCCAGCGTCCTGGGTACCCTGGGCTGGTAGGAGCTGCCGCCCTACCTGGGAGTCTGTCCACAGGACCAGCCGCCACCTCGGTCACCAGCGTTCTGATGGCCTTGCGGTTTGCCCAGTGCTTCAGCTTGCTCCACAGTGCCTAGATCTTGTCACTACCTGAGCCCTATTCTGGTGAGAACCACCTGGGGCACTTTCCAGCCCTGAAGGTCCCCCACCCCTTCCCACAGCCTCCTCAGACCCAGCCCACCACTGCGTTTTGTCTGGGACACGGGGTGGGGGAAGGGTCCCCTCTCCGCATTAACCTGAATAGCTCTTTCGGCTGGATCCTGCCAGGCTGCCATCTCTCCTGCCCGCCAGCTGTACAGGACTGCACCGGGGCACGTGCCCTTCTGCCTGGTGGGCTGTGATGGAGGAGCGTGGGACCAGGGCACTGGCCAGGGGCAATATGGCCCCTGGATTCTGCAGCCTGGGCAGTGGGGCAGGTGCCTTCCTGGATCCGAGACAAGAACTGCTCAAAAGAGCTGCTCATCCAGCAGGTAGTGAAGGGCGGGGTCCTGGTGGGCTGGGTGGTGAGGACAGGTGGGGTCTGAGAGCTGCTTCCTGGCTCTGAGTGGGGCAGGCCCAGGAAGGCTCTGTGGGATCCAGGGGAGCTGCAGGTCCTGATGGGGACATTGTGGATATGACTCCGAGGCTGTGTGCAGACCACCTGCTGCAGCCAGAGAGGCAGGCCCGGGCTCTCTGAGCCTCTACTTTCCCATCTGTGGAAAGGGGATGGTAACATTTACTTTGGAGCTGGTGCTATACTTCAGTAAGATAAAGGCTATGAAGTCCCCAGCACTGGCCCAGGGCCAGAAGCACCCAACCGGCCTTTCAGCAGGGAAGGCAAAGGCTCAGAAATGAATTCCTCACAAGGAAAACCCAAGTCCCACTCAGGCTGACCGTTTTCCTGGGTCCCTCCTGGCATCTCACCCTCTCTGTAATGAACGTTGTTGTGTGTGCCAGGTGGACGCCTGCAAAGAGCCTTACCTACAACTTCTCAGTTGCTCCTCCCACAGCCCTGGGAAATGGGGGCTGGAATGCTCTTGGTTTTATGGATGACACCCCTGAAGGTCAGTCAGGGAGGCTCTGCACCCTGCCCGTGGTCATTTCGTGGGGAAGTGCAGAGGTGAATTTGAGAGCCAGCCACGCACTCGAGGAGTTAAAGGCAGGCTAACGCAGGGAGATTAGCCCAGGAGGAGCCTTTGCCCAGGGGAGGGACTGGGCCCCAACTTTTGTCCTGGGAGAAGGGGGTGGAATGGGGAATGAGCGCCTGTGTGTGGAACCCCAGAGGTCCTGTGAGGGCCCCAGAGCGGACGTGTGGGATGTTCTGAAGATATCTATTCTCTAAGGGTCCCCAGAGAGGCTCAGAGACTAGAAGTGATATTTTTTCCCTTGAAACTAATTACTATGTTGAGATTCAGAGATTTAGGGTTCATGGAAATGTTTAAGCCCCTGGGAGTGGAATTCAGGCATCTCTCTTTGTGTTTCCCTCCTTGGTTCCTGTTTGAAGACTTGCACAGAGAATCCTTCCTGCTCCCCTTGTGAGGGGCTCCGGCTTCCCGAGCCAAGGGCACGGGGTGCTGACTTAGGACAGGGCAGCGTGACTGTGCCCAGGTGCCCGGGAGGGATCAGTGCCCACAGTGAGGCCAGAATTCTGGCAAGGTGAGCAGGGCAGGCAGGGCAGGCTTGAAAATGCAAGGGTGGACGGAGGAAAGCCCTGCCTTTTCCCTTGCCCGTCTACTTGGTCCCTGACCAACAACCACCTTCATCAGCCTCCTGTGTGTCCTTCCAGTGTCTCTTTAGGGACATACACACAGATGCAGCTGTGTCGTCTCCCTCACCCTCCAGCTTCCTCACATAGCAGGTAACTACTATATACTCTTACTTATATGGTACCCTGGAAATCTTTCCAGATTGATACCTAGAGTGCATCCTCGTCCTTTTTATAAATAGCTGCTGCATCAGTCAGGGGCCTGGCAGGAAACAGATGGCTCACTTAAATTGGGCAATTTGAGGAGCGTTTACTGAAAGAGATTCTTTACAGAGGTGTGGACAGGACATAGGGAAGTCATAAGCCTTCATCCTTACCATCCAAGGTCAGAGGGGTGAGGGGAAAGGGGAAAGGGGGAGAGACAGGCGAATAGGGCCGCCTGGCAGGAGCCATGACCTTTGCTTAAGGGTGCAGCCAGGCTTGGTGACCCTGCAGTAGGGTAATAAATACTCCCACCTCTCTCTCTTCCCGCATCCCCTCCCCGACGGCTGAATCAGACCTGAACTTAGAGGGCAATGCAGCCATTGTCCCATACAACAGCTTCCAGGGGCCCTGAACAGGGTGAAGGGTGGACAGTGAATCCGGATGGGCAAATGTGTTTTGCATGTCCTTCTAGTTTGCTGGGCCATACTCATTTTTTTAAAATTAATTAATTAATTAATTAATTTTTGGCTGTGTTGGATCTTCGTTTCTGTGCGAGGGCTTTCTCTAGTTGCGGCAAGCGGGGGCCACTCTTCATCGCGGTGCGCGGGCCTCTCACTGTCGCGGCCTCTCTTGTTGCGGAGCACAGGCTCCAGACGCGCAGGCTCAGTAGTTGTGGCTCACGGGCCCAGGTGCTCCGCGGCATGTGGGATCTTCCCAGAACAGGGCTCGAACCCGTGTCCCCTGCATTGGCAGGCAGATTCTCAACCACTGTGCCACCAGGGAAGCCCCTCATTTTTTTTTTTTAAACAAGTAGCTTTGCTTAGATTTCCAATCTGTTGTTCTTAACACATGCAGGCATATGTAAAAGATACATTTCCAGAAGTGAAATTGCTAGGTCAAAGGGTAAATGCATTTGCTGTTTTGATAGCCATCGTCGAATTGCCTTCCATGGGGAGGTACCTCTTCCCACATAGTTTCCCCAGCAAAGGGTGTTGTCAAATATGTATTTCTGCCAAGCTGATAGTGAGAAGACACCGTAGGGCTAATTTGTATTTCTCTTAATGAGTGAATCGGGTATCCTTGTATGTCTGAGGTCCCTTTGTATTTCACTGTCTGTTCCTGTCCTTCGTCATTTTTTCCCTATTGCATTATTGATCTTTTTCTTATTAGTTTCCAAGAGCTCTTCATATATTAGGGATATTAGCCCTCTGACAGTGATCTGAGCTGCACATATTTTTTCCCAGATGGTCTCTTGACTTTGCTTATAGTGATTTTTGCTCTGCAGAAGTTTTTGATCTTTGTACTGTCTATCAATCTTTTACGGTTGTTCAATTTTGAGTCATAGCTTGAAAAGCCTTCCTTGCTTCAAGCTTGTAAAGCTTGATTCTTCCCATACTTTTGCGGTTTCATATATACATTAACATTTTTGATCCATTGAGAGATTATCCTGATGTATGGTGTGAGGGATGGATCTAACCTGATCTTTTTCCAGAAAACTGCCAATCTCTTCCAACATCATTTATTCAAGAGTTCATCTTTACTAAAGGAGATGCTACCTTTACCATTGACTGACCTCCTGTGTATGTATGGGTCTCCATCTGCTCTCTTGGTCTCTCTCCATTGTATCTGCGTATTGCCACACTGATTTGATATTAAGGTGTTACAGTGTTTTAATATCTGATAAGGTGGTTTCCTCTCATTGCTTCTTTTCAGTGTTTCAGGTACTTTTAAAGCTTGCATTTGCAAACTGCAGATTGATTAGGCATATACTTTCCTCATTTCCCTGGGCTGTGCCTCCCTGCCCTTCTCCTCCAGGTGGATATCCGATGGCGGAGGGTACCTTTAATCGGCAAGTTTATTTTTCAGCTGCTGTGTGTTCAGAATTGAAAAAGGAAGAAGAAAATAATGTTTTTGGACCCCGCATTTGTGATGTAAGATGTAAGCCGGCCACACCACGTCCAGCCCTGCTCTTTCCCCTGCCTGTCCTCACTCACCCTGGCTCTCTTTGGGCACTGCAGATGTACCCTGTACCCTCCTCCACAAGGCCTGCTGTTCCTCTGTTTCCAGGGCCTCATCCCTCCTCACCTCCCTCAGCAGGCCTCTGCTAAAAGCCCTTCTCTCAGAGGTCACTGTCCTTTATCTACATGATTACTAGATAGATGTCTGTGTCCCTAGGCGGGGGCTTCCTGGGGGCAGGTCTATGTCTCTGGCCCAGGGTGTTGCTAGGTGCCCAGTTACCTAAAACTCAGTGTGCCTGCACTAGCTCACTGCCTTTCTTCCCACACCCTGTGACCAGTCCCCATCGATTGCTCTTCTGTGGCCCTCGTCTCCCCTAGGGGCACCTCTACTCACTGGCAGTTCACACAGCGCACACGCCTCCCTCTTCTGTCCTCTGTCTACTGCTCACTCCATGTTCCACCCTCCCAATTCCACCTCTCAAATGCGTCTTGTATGGGTATCTCTCCCTTTATCTGTGTGGCACTTCTGCCAACCGGCCACTTCCTCTTCCTTCTTGAATTGCTTCTTCCTGGCAAGGACCCTTCTGGTCTGCTGTCCAGAGGCTGTCAACACGATCTTTCTAGAATGGGCATCTATCGGTGTCATTTCCCTGACTAATGCTGCTCATGGTCTCCCCATGGCTTTCAGGATGAAGTTCAAACTCAGTGGCTTGGCATCCTTGACCTTCAGTGGCCTGGCCTCGGTTTACCTCACCAGCACCCCAGCCCATCTTCACAGAGGCTTTCTCCTCACCCTTCACCTGACCTGCAGCCCCTCAGCCTTCAGGTCTCAGAATCTGTGTTACGTTCTCTGGGAAGACTCTTCTGGCCCACAGGTCTGGGTTGGAGGTCCCCTGAGTGTGCAGCATAACCATGGCCTGGGAGGGCAGATCCTTACTGGACAACCTGGATCCTAGTGTCTGGCATGTGGGAGGAGCTTATTCTTACCTAAATTAAGAAATTAAAGCCCAGAAATCAGGACAGCAGCAGTTGATAGAGAAGTATAATGTTTTTCAGGAACATCTTTGGATCTGCCCCTTGGCACTGAAATGCTCTCTCAGCGTCTGAAGGGCTTAAGGAAGAGTGGGCATCAAGCCAGCCCTGTAGACAATTGAAATGAGCCCAGGCAAAAGCTTCCATAATGCGTGTGCCCCGCCGCCAGTCCCCAGAGATCCATGAAAGATAGATTATGTTTTCAGCAGGAAGAAAAGAAATTTGTCATCTCCAGTGCTGGGAGCCAAGGTCACCCTGACTGTGGAGTTGCCTTCTTGATGACACCAGGAGTGTCTCTCAGGTGTTGGGAGAGGCCGGGGGTCTTGGAGGCCAGTGGGGCGGGCACTTCAGATGATCACTGCCTCCTGGGAGGGGTGACTCTTCTGGAGGGTCCCTGACATGACTGAGGAGGGGCCCAGGGCAACCCTCTTCCCAGGGGGCCTCCCCACATGCATGCCCCTCACTTGTGGTGGTGGCATCTCCAGAGAACCGTGGCTCCCACCCACCCCAGCTCCTGGTGCTCCCGGGGTCTCCAGCCCCGTCCTTGAAGACCATGGTCCCATCCCTCCTATGGGCAAGAGTTGCCAACACACAGCGACCAGAGAATATGGCCTAAAAAGGCCAAGGCTGGACAGTTATTGAACGTGGTATAAAATACTGAGATCCATTCTTAAAGCCCTGACATTACTGTCCACCTAGCTGCTCCTTGTCCCCCTTCCTCCTTGTCTGTCAACTCCAGGGGCTTTGCCCTCTTCCCCACCCAGTCTCAGCTTCTTATAGGGAACAAGCTCAGCTGGGAGTTCCACCTTCTCTTGCAGCCCGGGGGAAGATGCCGCTCCATCTCTGAGGCTCAGCGTCCCCATGAGAGCTGGCAAGAGGGGCTACAAGCCTGGGTCAGACACTCAAAGCAGCTGTCTGACAGGAGGGGGCTGTCCCTGGTACTCATGGCTCCCAAGGGGCTTGGGACAGGGAGGGAGTCTGAGTCAGCCCGGGAGCACTAACTGGGCAGTAGGTGTCCAGTAAACGTTGTTGCCCAAGGGTCCTTCAGTGGGGACAGTGGCTGAGCCTTGGGCCTGAGGGGTGAAGTGAACAGCTGGTGCGGACGGCGGGGTACAGGCATGCAGATGGTGACTAGAAGCAGGACCAGAGCAGCAAGTGCCCCAAGTCAGGGCTGACTACCTGGTGGGAGGGCAGGGCAGGGGACTTGACCTTGAAAGGTGTGAGGATTTTGACAGCTGCGAGTGTGCAAGGAGGGCTCTTCAGGCCTCAGCAAAGAGGAGGAGAAGGAAGGTGCTGGGTTTGTATGGATACACAAACGGGTGATTTGTGTTAGAGGTGAAAACGGGCAAGAAACACCCGAAGAGGCCTCAACCCAATTATAATCAAAGGATGCAAATTAAAGCAATAAAAAGATGCTATTCCCCTGCAAATATTAAGTAGGCAAAGATAAAATCAAATTAGAATGGGGGTTGGGAGACTGACCCTCTCACCAGTGTAGGCTGAGTCAATGTGGTGACGGGTGTAGAAAGCCGGAAAATGTCTATATGCCTTACCCTACTTTCAGGATACTTTTCTAAGGATATAATTAAGACTGGGCATCAACATTTAGCTCTACCAATTTTCATCAAAGCACCGTTTATGACCACATAGAAGTCTCAATGTTTAACAGAGAATTGGTTGAGTAAACTTTGATCATTAAAAACCTTGCAGTAAAAGAGCAGTTATTAATGGGAGAAAATGTTCCTGATAAGCTGTTAGGTGGGAACAGCAGGCTGTAAAACAGGGTGAACAGAGTGAGGTGGGTTTTGTAGAAATGGACATAGGCACGTATGTGTGTGTGTCTTTCTCACTCCCAGCAACAGGACGCGGGGCGCTGCGGGCTCCTTCCTCCCTGCTTGTCCTCGAGTGGCTGACTCTTTCTCTGAAGTGGCCACAGGTGCCCACTGAGCAGGGCCTGCCTCTTGGACTCTCCCGCTTTGCCTCGCTTTTGCTATTACAGTGAAGAGAAGCCTTTGCACAAGCAAATTTGAACATCCGTGACACTCTGTGTAGGATAAGACCACAGAAGTGGGCAAAGCTTTGTATCTTGGAAAGTTGGGTCAAAATTACCAAAGTCTCTTCCACAGAGGATGTACCAATTTACACCCCACCACCATTTTCCACCCCCTTTGCCATCACAGTCAGTCCTCAGACTTTTTGATCTTTGTAAAATAGTTTAAATTTTTTTCACTTATTGTGGATGGTGAATATCTTTCAATTTTTAAATAGAATTGTGAATTATAGCACACATACAGAGAATTATACAAAACATTTATACAGTTAAAATGAATAATTATGAATAAACACTCAGATAACCAACAATTAAATCAGGAATTAAAAGAGACTAGCATCCTAGGATCCACTCCCGCTGCGTGCGCTCTCTCCTGTCTTAAGGTCCTCTTCACCCATAGGTAGCCACTCTCCTGAATCCTGTGATGGTCCTATTCTTTGAGTGGTCCCCCTAGAAATCACTACACGTCCTTAACTTATCAAAGCCTGTGGTTAATCAATACCTCCATCTTCCTCCGAGATGACACAGACCATTGAACACTTAAGTGTCGTTTATGCCCACCCCCAACTTATACATTATTGTGGTCGTATATTTTAACTCTACCTCCTTCTTAATGATTTCTCGGATCTTTTTGTGTATTAGGAAATTATCTCTTTTTTGGTGATATGAGTTGCAAATATTTTCCCCCAGGTTGTCTTTTTAAATTTTTATTTTGGCCGTAGTAGTTTTGCCATGAAGAATTTTCCCAACTATATATGTATTAATCAAGAGAGACTAGCAGGTTTTTCACCAGAATGAGAACAGCCACAGCCAACGTTAGTGGTGGAATTATGGCTCATTTTTTTGTGTTTTTCCTTTGCCTTTTTAAAGTTGCTGGGTGGGCTTCCCTGGTGGCGCAGTGGTTGAGAATCTGCCTGCCAATGCAGGGGACACGGGTTCGAGCCCTGGTCTGGGAAGATCCCACATGCCGCGGAGCAACTAGGCCCGTGAGCCACAAATACTGAGCCTGCGCGTCTGGAGCCTGTGCCCCGCAACGGGAGGGGCCGCGGTAGTGAGAGGCCCGCGCACCGCGATGAAGAGTGGCCCCCGCTTGCCGCAACTAGAGAAAGCCCTCGCACGAAACGAAGACCCAACACAGCTAAAAATAAATAAATAAATAAAGTAGCTATTAATTAAAAAAAAAAAATCCCCACAGACTTAAAAAAAAAAAAATAAAGTTGCTGGGTTTTGTGGGGTTTTTTTTGTATTGAGAATATATCACTTTTGTAATCAGAAAGAAATATAGCAGGTGTCATAAAAGTAGAGTTGTTCATCTATAGCAGGACTGTCCAGGGCCTCGTGAACCTGGGGTGCTGAAGGAGTCACTTTGCATCAAGGCTCAGGTGGGTTTGGGTTCTGTCTTCCTCCCACCCTGGTCACTGCAGTCCCCAGGGTCTTGGCCTCTCCCATGATCCCCCCAGCCATTTCTGGGAGATCCAAACAGGGCTCTGAGGGGTCTTCACCTGTCAATCCAAGATGCCCCATGCTGCTGACTTCTGCAACCTCAAACCTCTCTACCAGGCTGCCCCAACACAGGCCAGCACCCCTGGTCCTCAGGGGATCCTCCTGAGATGAGTCACGAGAGCTGGGTGGCTCCTTGGCTCTGTGGTACCTCCTGAAAGCCGAATAATTGCAGGCAGCTTTAGTTGGAACTTTCCTCTTTCCCTCTATAACCTTTACATCCCCATGCTGCGCCCAGTAGGTGCTTAGTTAATGCTTTCAGACTAAAGGTACGAGGGAGTGAAGATCTGAAGATCTGGGCGTCCAAAGCAGGAGTGGATGGAACTTGCAAGGTCCAGGGACGTCCTGAGGAGGGCTGGCTGCCATTCTACTCCACCAAGCAGGAGGGGCCCCTGGGACATAGTCATTGGAGATCTCTCCCCAGAGGGTGGGGTGCTATTCTGAGGGTATGAGCAGGAACAGGAGAGGCTGAGTGCCATTCCCAGGGCGAAGCAGCTATACAGTCTCCTCGTCATGCAGGTGTGGGAGCAGGGGGGGGGCTAGAACCTTCCTTGTCCCACCCACTCACCACCCCCATCCCTGCTTCCAAGCCCACAGCTCAGGAGGAACACCCATCAATCCTCACCTCCCATTGTCCTTGCATTGCCATCCCTTGGGAGATGTTCCTGGGAAACATACCCTGGGATGTCTCCTGGGTAATCGTGTGTGTGTTTTAATGTAACCAACCCCGAAGCTTCCAGCACACAGGTTTCTTTTTCTGGTGAGCTGCTAGAAAACGTTGGGACACATTTGTGGCTCGCTATAGCAAGCTTAGGGCTCATTTGGCCTTTGTTTTCAAGTTAGCCTTCTTTCTTGTTCCTCTTTATGTCCCTACCCTTGTTTTTCTTTCTTTTTTGGCTCCCACATTTAATTTATGCGGTCTTGTTATATATGTGTATCCTTGTAAGCACCTTAAATCCTTTCCAGAAACGTTGGGTAGAAATCATAAATACCATTTCTATCTTCATCCGGAGTCTGGAGGTGGGTAAACATCTCAGTGACAGCTCGTCTTATTAACCCTTACCTGGGCAGGCAGAGCGATGACTCCTGAGCAGAGTGGGCCGCGGGGTCCAGAAGCTTCCCCCGAAAGCCCACAGAGAGGTCCTGAGGAGGGGGCTGGTGGAGGGGAGAATCCGCTTCGGGTTGAGTGAAGTCGCTGGGTTTACGTAGGGGCCGTGGAGCCTGGGGGTGGTGGTTGGGAGCCGGGCACGTGTGCTGCCAAGGGCCACTGGGGACCCTGGGTACCTGTGGGGTGACTCTCCAGCCGCCTCATCCCCCCGGGTATTTGATTTTCACTGGTCTGGGATAGGCTTGTTTGGCAGTAGGATGAAACAAAAGGTTGCTATGGGTGCTGGCAGGAGAGTAGCTGAAGGGCTTAGCCACTGTTCCAGGCTAGGCAGGGCAGGAAGAGAGGCTGGGGAGTGTTGATAAGACCCAGTCAGGATGGGGGGAACCCCATCGGCTGGGGTGCGGAGTTCAGGATCACTTCTTAGTGGTGGTACTGTCCTGGGTGATGAGAAGTTTTCGAGTTGGCCTCAGGAGAGTCTGGCTGAAGTGGTGTGGCAGGAGGGCCGCTGGCTGCATGGATGGGTCACCCCTCTGGACACTGATCCCTCCTTGGGGGTGGCAGTGGCAGGGTGGGTCAGTGAGGAGGGGTACAGGGTGGTAGAACTGGGTGGGCAGCCCTCCCAGGCTGGTGGAAGGACATTGTGGTTGGGTCTGTGGCTTTTCCTGTCCAGCAGCCATTTCCCCCTTCTGCCAGGGACAGTGTTGAGACGCCTCTGGGAACCTGCCTCCCTTCTCACCTCCATTCTCAGACCACGTGGCCTCAGTAGGGCTCCACCTCTTTTCCACAGCTGCAGTGTGAGGCCCTTCCACCAAGCTGGTTCAGTTGTACTGAATCCTGCGACTCATGTGGGAACTTCTGGGAAGAGATGCTTTCTTTCTTTCTGAACTTGAATTGGGAAGATGAGGCCCTGAAACTACTAGTAGCCACATTCTCACCATGAAGATGCTGAGGGCACAACCATCTGGAGTAGACTGGAGAAAGGAATATAGAGACTAGAGGAATAGCAGATGTTTGGAGTCCCCAAATCCAGCTGCACCTGAAGATCATACTTTTTCTTTTCCTTTCTTTTTTTAAAATTGAAGTATAGTTGATTTACAATGTTGTGTTTGTTAGATTCAGGTGTACAGCAAAGTGACTCAGATATATATATATTATATATTCTTTTTCAGATTCTTTTCCTATATAGGTTATTACAAGATATTGAATACATTCCCAGTGCTATACAGTAGGTCCTTGTTGTTTATCTATTTTATATATAGTAGTGTGTATATGAGATATAGAACACTACATCGTCCCATAAAGTTCCCCGTGCCTCCTTCAGTGAATCCCTCCTCCCCAGTCAGACCCTACCCCAGGCAGCTCTGATCTGCTCTGTTACCATAGACTAGTTTTGCCTGTTCTAGAACTCAGTCCTCTGTTGCGCCTGGCTTCTTTCACTCAGCAAAATGCTTTTGAAATTCATCCGTGTTTTTATGTGTATTAGTAGCTTTAAAAAAATTGCTGAGTAGTATTCCATTTTATGAATTATCATGTTGTGGACATATGAGTTGTTTCCAGTTTGGGGCAATTATGAGTAAAGACGCATTAAACATTCTTTTTTTTTTGAATTTTATTTAATTTATTTTTTTATACAGCAGGTTCTTATTAGTTATCTATTTTATACATGTTAGTATATATATGTCAATCCCAATCTCCCAGTTCATCCCACCCACCCCACCTCCTGCTAAAGAGGCATTAAACATTCTTAAGCAAGTCTTTTTGTGGAAATGTTTTCATTTCTCTTGGGTAACCACCTAAGAGTAGAATTGTTGGCTCATAGGATATGTTTATGATGTACAGTTTTCCCTTGGTATCTGCAGGGGATTGGTTCCAGGACCTCTGTGGATACCAAAATCTGAAGATGCTCAAGTCCCTTATGTAAAATGGAGTAGTATTTGCATATAACCTACGCACAACCTCACATATACTTTAAATCATCTCTACGTTACTATGCTATGTAAATAGTTGTTCATACAATGTAAGCACTATGTAAATACTATGTGGACAGTTGCTGGTGTGCGACAAATTCAACTTTTGCTTTTTAAAACTTTCTGGAATTTTTTTCCTGAATATTTTTGATCTGTGATTGGTTGACTCCTCGGATGTGGAACATACGATATGGAAGGCTGACTGTGTTACAAAATGCCAAACGGTCTTCTAGAGTGCTTGCACCATTTTCACCTGAGCAATGCATAAGAGTTTCTGCTGATCCACATCCTCATCAACACTTGGTGTTGTCAGACTTCTAAGTTTTAGCCAATTTACTGGGTGTGAGGTAGTATTTCCTTGTGGTTTTAATTTGTGTTTCCACAGATGGCTTTGAACACTAGAATGGCATGCTAGGACAGGACATTCGACCGAGCCTCTACATTAAGGATCTCCTGGAGTGAACTGGCCTGGTTGTCCAACCTCTTTCTTTTGAGATCCTGGCTCCCAGCTTCTCTTCTCTCCCCTGTTCTCCCCACCTGCCAGTCCCTCTCAGAAGGATGTGCGGCTCCGGCACCCACAGGTTGGTCTGCGTGTCCATTGAGAAATGGGGGCCAAAGCCCTTGTCAGAAGCTTCTCAGGGACACAAGCCGGGGGACCCGGGGACTCAAGGCCAGCCCAGTGCAGTGGTGTTTGCCCTTGGCAACTGCCAGCCCCCAGAAGTGGGGGCTGGGGCTTGTTTTCAGAGAAAACCTCTCAGCGTGGTTTCTGCTGGGGAGTCCACTCCATACTAGGGCCACCGTGGTCACTGTGGGGTCCCGGAGTCCCCCTCCGCCACTGCCCCAGTTTCTAGATGTCACGCTCTCCTCGCTCTCTGCCTTCCTCTCTTTCAGGGCCCCTGGCTCCTCAAGTCCCACATGTAGAGCCTCCTCTCCTTTCTCAGCTTGCTCCCCTTGGTGGTCTCAGCTCGGGCTCTGGTTTCCGAGGGCCTGGCGGAGCCAGCAAGTCCTGGCTCCCTCACTCGGGTACCGGGGGTTGCTGGGCTATGTGCTTGGCTCTGGGCCTTGGTTTCCTCGCCTGTAGGCTGGGACAATGACAATCTTCCTCATGGGTTGGTGTGGGGATTAGAAGGGATGTCCCACCATGGAGAGTGCACACAGCTGGGCCACTTCTAAACTCAATCTGCCCAGACTCAGGGTGCCTTGTCATCTGAGAGGGGGAGGCCAAACACTGAGGCTGCTCTCAGGGTGTCTCCACTGTGGGCTGTGAGGAGCATCCCACTTGGCCACTCATGGTGATTTCCTGCATCCATCCTGTGGTGTCCTCTGGAATTGCAGCACTGTCTCCTCACCTCCCCAGTGTCCTCCTCACTCACTCTCACTTCCTGACACTTGCCTGTGCTCTTCCTCCTGCTTCCTCTTCTCTTCTCCCTTTCCCACCTGTCTCACCTGACCCACCTGTCTTTCCTGATCCACCTGTCACACCTGAGCCAGCTCACCTGAGATGTCCATCTCCGTGCCTGCCAGGCTGAGCTCAGTCCACTGTGGTCATGGAGAGTGCCGGTATCTGGCGCATGGGTGGGGCCTAGTCTGAGTGTGTGTCCCCAGCACCGGCTCAGGAGTGTTCTTCCCTTGTCCACCCTCAGGTCCTAGTTCAGTGACAATCGGGAGGCATACAGGGAGACATCTGTGGGGGCCTGCAGGGCCCCAAGGGGCAGGAGAACCCTGCAGAGAAGGGGCGTGGGGGCAGCATAGGACCACAGTGCACTCACTTTTCACAATTCATCTTTTCTTTTCCATCTCTTCACAGAGCCTCAGAGGACAGGACCATGGCAGACAATGGGGTGCCTCATTTCTTGGAGAACTGCCCCAGAACGTGCTGGAGGGAGTAGACCTTAGGGCTCCTCCCCTGACCCCCGCCAAACACACTGGCCTAGGCAGGCTCCTTTCTGCTGGCCTCTATCCCAGCGCAGGGCCCTCCCCACTCTGCTCCTTTTGGGTCCCCAGGGCAGAGGCTTTGGGGGCCAGTGTGGGAGTGAAGGGTGGGAGTAGAGATGGGCTGGGGAGGGGCTGGGCCGGAGTGGGTTGGCCCCTTTTTATTTACTAGGATTTGTATTTTGAAATTGTGTTGCAAGGCCCACTAAGAAGACCAGCAGTGCCAGGGACCAGCATAGAATTCCTTTGCTGACCTGACTCTGAGTCCTATCCCCATCCCGAGGCCGGAGAGACCAGGAGCCCCCCAGTGGCTGTCCTGCAGACCTTGCTGGAGGTGAGGGCTATTCAGGAGGAGGTGCATGAGAAGGTGGGCAGTGTATGGCCGGACCTCAGGCGCTGTCGTCCTGCTGGGGATACGGCTGTGGCAGGTCAACTGAT
Organism: Balaenoptera acutorostrata; assembly: GCF_949987535.1. Classification (NCBI taxonomy): domain Eukaryota; kingdom Metazoa; phylum Chordata; class Mammalia; order Artiodactyla; family Balaenopteridae; genus Balaenoptera; species Balaenoptera acutorostrata. The sequence continues at coordinate 168,086,895 of NC_080065.1, forward strand.
GAACCGGGCCTGCCCTTGAGGCATTAAACCATCCGGTAGAGGAAGCAGACACTGTCTGGCCTGCCTGATAGCCAACATTTGAAAGCCATGGAGTGCATGGTGTGAAGACAAGAGTCCTGGTGGCTCTGCCAGGGAATAGGACAGGGATGGGCACAACCCTCCAGAGAGCAAAGGGACACTGCCAGCCAGACGGAGCATGGCCAGAGTCCCTGCAATGTCACCCCTGATGCTGTTGGTCCTGGCCGGCATGGGCACCCCAGGGCGTCAGGGCCATCCTGAGCTCTGCCCCAGTGAGAAGCCGTGAATCCCAGGGGTGCATAGTGCTGCAGCTGGGCCTTCACTCAGGGCTGAGTGGAAAAGTCAGAAATGGGGAGGTTGTTCTACAATGTAATGTCAATAAGAGACCCCCCTCCCCATCTCACAAGGACACTCAAAGTGCAAAGACACACAGCAAAGGCCCCAGATGCTGGCCATGGCATGTGAGGGGTGGGGCAGGAGCGGGGATGCAAGGGGACGGAGAAATCACAGAATGAGTCATGGGCCTGTGGACCCTTATGGGATGGAAGCCACGGACTGAGGAATCTGAACTCAACCCCTTCCTTCTAAAGCCCAAAACATGATGAACAAACAAGCAAGTAATTGTAGATCTCACAATTGCTTGGAGGAACTCCATGTGGAGAGAAAGGGATGGGAAGGAAGCATGTGAGGTAAGGCCACGGTCAGTGGGTGCTCAGGGAGCATCTGGGTGGGGGGGAGGTGGAGGGCCTGACTTTGGAGGCACAGGAGAAGGCCAGGGGCTGGAGCCTGAAGTGTGTGCAGGAGGAGCTATGGCTGACCAGGCCAGGCACATGCAGGGGCCACCGGAGCTGTGTGGACTTGGGCCAGGGGGTGGCAGGCACCAAGGGTCCCTCTGTTGGGAGCTTCCATGGGTCACAAGCAGCTGGGAAGGCTCGCTTCTCCCCATCTTGCATGCAACCCCCGCTTCCGCTTCTCCCAACTCAGGTTCCAAGTCGGAATTGTTATTTAATCTTCCCTGACTCCACAGGTAGGGCCTAGGCCTCAGCATAAATGCTGTTGTGCATTTGGGTCTCAGAGCGGTTTTCTGTGAAGTTAGGGTCAGGGCTTAACCTGGGATTCAGCATCCAGGAGGTGGCTTTGTCCTGTGACTCCGCCCCCTGTTGATGAGGACGGCCTCTCTCCATTTGGTCCGGGCTTGCCTGCTTTCCCAGAGCCCACCCTCCTGCCTGCTCCCCAGCGAGGGGGAGGTGGGTCCTTGGGTTTCAAGGTCATTAGGTGGGTCAAGGCCTCAGAGCTGTGGCAAGCAATAGCTTTGGGGATTGCCATGGCTTCTGATAATACCAGAAAGTGGACTAACACCTCCCGGCGCACTTCCATTTGTGCCATTACGTTTGGTGCTCACTCTTGCACGTGCATTCATGTCCCCATTTTAGAAATGAGGGAGCTGAAGCTTAGCGGGGGAGGACACTTGGAAAGGCCACCAAAGCCAAAGGGCAGTGGTCAGACTGGGTGTGGGGCTGCTAGTGTTCCCTCACCGATGGCTTGTCTGTCCCAGGCTCCAGGCTCAGGGCCGGTGGGAAGGCTGTCAGGCTGCCAGGATCCCGGGAGCGGTGATGAAGCTGTGATGGAGCTGCATCCCAGGCCTGCTGTGCCCAGAGCCTCTAATTGCTGGGAGCTGGCCAACTCAAAGGACAGGACGGTTATTGCAGACCTGGCGGAGTGTCCTGTTCCTTTGGGTGTTGTTTTTTTCCATTGCAACTGAAACGACTTCACTCCTCGCATGACTGGGGCTGGCCTCTCCTGGCCTTGAGCAGCTGAGCTGGCCGAGGGAAACTCTGACTTGCTTGGGCTGCCTGGAAGTGTGGTGCTGTCACATCTTCAGCAGCTGGGTCTGCCCCTGGTGGTGACCTCAGGGGTGGGCCCCAGCCAAAGCCCTGGGCCCTGGGCAGGGGTCTGGGTCTGGCTTCCTGGTCCGGAATTTCCTGCCAGGGCCAGCTGTGGTTCTCGTCTCTGCCCTGGGCCACCCGGGAGGAATGCGCAGCCTCTAGCGTCAACCTGACCTAGACTCCCACCCTGGTCAAGGGATCTGGACATAGGGAGCTTCAGCCAGGGCCTAGCTGAGGCTGCTGGACCTGCCTGCTCAGTAGTCTGAGCAGAAGGCAGGACCCCAACTCGGGAGCATGAAGAGAGGAAGAGGCACTGGCTCAGTCCCGTCCATCCTGGGTGCAGTGGTGTCAGGCTGGGCTCCTGCTCCTGGACGTGGGACAGCTGGCATGGAGACGTGTGCTCTCCCTCCTGCCTGGCGCAGCTCAGTGGGGCTTTCCCGGTATCAGCGAGGATCTGGCCTGCCACTTGCTCTTGTGTGCCACCTCTTAGAGGTCTTGATCCTTGGGCTCCCTGGAGAAAGCAGACCCATGCTGAGCTTCAGCCATAGCAGGGCCTGGGAGTCTGGGGGATGATGGGAAGGTCCGGGCTGGCTGGAGCTCTGCCACCAAGAGCCCAGGGAGAATCTGCAAGGGACCACACCACACCCCTGCGCCTGCCTCTGCCATCTCTGGGACGTTCCAAATGGACACTCAGGCCTCCTCTGAGGGCCTGTTTGGAGCAATCAGTCTTCCAGCAGGAGGCAGGATCCACTCCGATGGAGCAAATAGAGGGAGGGGAATGAAGGCACCCTCGGGAGTGGGGAGGATTTGGGGCCATAACAGTGAGGGGATGGTACTGTCCTGGACCAGCAGGGCCAAGAAAAGACACAGGCAACTTTTAATTAAATGTACTTCTAGCAAGTTTGGATAACGGGTTTCTAAAAGGGTATAGTAGAGAAGCAGCAAATTCATGTGTGTGATTGTGTGAGTGTGTCTGTGAGGTATGAGTATGCAGGCCTGGGACAATCTATCCCAACCCATACCCTCTACTGCCCCACCAACCCTGTCATCCTCGTATTGGATTAAGGGACCGGCACTGTGTCCTTTAATTCCTCTATGCCTTCCCCAGGATCCTGCACGTAGAAGCTCATCTGAAAATACCTATGGAGTAAATGATTCAATGAATAAATACGTTAATAATTGCAGCAGAAAGGGAAAAATGTCAGTCTGACATGTAAGAAAGAAAATAAAAGGAAAAAAGCCAGTGAAAGCAGATGAGAGAAATATAAAGGCGTTGCAATGTGGGACTCATCGGAGCAGGAGCCAAGCATTCTATACCGCTGGAAGGATCCCGAGATGGGCCTCGTTCCCCATTGGACTGATGGTCAGTTGGAAGCCTTGTTTCATCTCCTCCTCTGCCTCTCCTGCCATTTTCATTCTGGTTCCCAGATACACTCACTTCTTCCCTTTGGTCTGAACATGCCAAACTTTCATGTCATTTGGCTCTTGCTCATGCTGTTCCTTCTACGTGGAATATCCTGCTTCGTTGACCTTATAAATTCTCCTTCTTCAAGGTCAAGTCAAATGCCTTCTCCTTTGTATAATACAGCTCCCTCTCCCAATTTATCCTCCCACTGGGACCCCACTGTGAGCTAATTACCTTATTCCCACTGCAGCAACTCAGACAGACTTCTAGCCAGTCGTTTCCACAACTCACTGTGATTGTCTGGTTTTGCGTCCTCCTCTCCCATGAGTTCTTCTGGGGTAAGGGCATTGTCTAATTCTTCTTGTAGAAACTCAACAAATTTGTTGAATCAAATTGAAGTTTGGATATTTAAAGTCTCAGGTCTTTCAGAAATATGGCTAGTGAGAGAATCACGCCCCAAGGATCCAATGTATTTGAAGTTTTCTTTCAAAGTTTTAGGACATAAGACCCATAAAGGTAGAGAACTGGCTTAAATCATTTCAAGGGAATTTGTCCAGCATTAGACCAAGATGCCTTATAGGAAAGAACTATTTTTCAATAGCAGGAACTTGAACTGTTAAACTGGACATGCTGGAAGACCAAGGCTGCTCATGTCAATTTTACTTTCTTCCTCTCTCATTCCCTGGCTTTTAGAAGCGTCATTCGTTATCGTTTAATTTAAAATAGTTCCCAACCCTCATGCCGTTGAGCTCAGCCAGTATTTACTGGGCCTGTGCCCTGAGTCAGGCCCACTCTGGATGCTGAGCTTGGAGCTGTGTGAGGCCCACTTCCTGCAATGGGCTGCTCACCCTCGGTAGAGGAGGTGGGAGCTGTGGTGGGAGGGGTGGGTGAGCACAAAGGCCAGGGTGTCTGGGAGGCGGAGGCTGCAGGAGGCAGCACGGGGGTGTGCACGGTGCAGAGGCTGGTGCGTGCAGGGAGACGAGGGTTCAAAGCCTGGCTCCCAGGCTGCTGACTGGTTGAGGTGGCAGCTCTCCTCTCCGTGCTTTGTGTCGTCATCCGTAAAGAGGGTGAATGTGATGGAGTGCTTAGCATGGGGCTGACACCAGGCAGGACTCAGGACACGGGGCTGTGCTTATTATGAAGCCTTCTGGGATGCCGTCACTGTGAAGAGGGAGGCATGGTGGCCTGAAGGCGGAGGCCACGTGCTCAGCCTCACTCCATGACCCTGCCCAGTCCTTCTGCATCCTGCCATCGGGCCCCCTCCCACCAACAAGCCCAGCTCTGCTGCCGGGGCTCTGGCGCAGGGGTGAACCTGGTGGGGTCCAGGGTGTCGCCCCAAGGTGAACATCAGTCTCTGAGTGTGTCCGTGCTTTGAGCTCTCTGGTGCTCAGGCTTCAGGGGAGACTGTGAGAGAATCCAGATAGGCCTTCAGGGAGGGTGAGGAACAGGCCAGAGCTGGAGGAGTTTCTGGAGATCGGCTTAGTGTCTGTCACAGCCAAGACTTCCCTCTCTGAGGAGTGATCTAGAGCCCAGAGCTTCTGCCTCATCCCAGACCACGCTTGCTCACAGGCCCTGGCTGTCTTCTTCCCTCTCCAGAGTCCACGCAGAGCTCAGACCCAACCGGGGGGCCCTACTGTCCCTGCCGCCTCAGTGTCTCAGGATTCCCGTGGGTGGAACCGATGCTGCTCCCGTCCTTGCATGCTGGGGCTTCGGGGACCGTGGCCTTCCCAAGATAGGCCTCTGAGGGCGGCTGTCAGTGACGGAGAAACATTTTTACAGATGGAAGCACTAATTAAGACATTTGAATGTCTTCCATATTCCTAATTCTTTGTTCTTTTCCTTTATGTAATAGAGAAGATCCTGTCTAGCTCATTACCAGCTGGTCTAGTAAACATCTAGAGACTATAAGGATATTTTAGTTTAATTCCCTGAGCCTCAGGATTATGGAAACAAGATGGTAGGGGGAAGGGCTCTGCAATGAGGCTGGAAAGAAATGCTCTTCGAGAAGCGGTCACTTGGAAGCAAGTAGTTGGGTTACTTTGATTGTTGGAGCGATTTAGAGTTTTTGACTGGGACCCAGGAAAGATTGAGACCAATTTGGAGGAACAGATGGGCGGAGCCTGAGCTGCTGCCTGGTTGACGGGAAGGCAGGTTTGAGCCAGTCAATTAAACACATTTCTCCTTAATAAACGTGGCAAAACTGCATGAAAATATGAGTTATTTTCTAAGTTGCATGAATCAAAGTCTGGCAAGGGGCCTGAGAGGCAAGAGCTGTTTGCTCTGTGACAGACATGCACACAGACTCCTGATGCCGGCTCTGGGTTTAACTCATACAGGGAATGTGGCCCGCTTTCCAGAACAGGGCTCCTGAGCCAGCCAGGGGAGCAGCAGTGGATGCTGACCTACAGGCCGGCAGGAGAAGGGCAGGTGCCACGGCAGGGGCGAGGCTGCCCACTGGGAGGAGCTGCGGATGAAGGGCCACAGGCAGGCCGGGCCCCAGCTCAGCTGCGTGGACCCCATCAGGGTGAGGCCTTGAGGCTGCCTGCCCTGGGCTCAGGGCTCACCTCACCAATGTGTCCGAGTGACCCAGCTATTCTAGCGCAGGCTGAGGTGGGCGTGCAGAGGCCCAGTGAGAAGGCTGAGGCTGGCAGCTTCCCCTGTGTCCTCCCAGTGGGTCACTCCCCGGTCTGACCCCTGTGCTGGAGGAGCAGGGTCTGGCAGCAGCCTGCTCTGCTAACATCCAAGCAGCGGGGTGGGGGGCGGTGAGGCTGTCCAGCTTTCCAGGGTCCAGCAGCAAGGGCCCACCCCATGATCTGGCTTTTGGAAGGTTCTGGTGCCTCCGTGAATAAGCCTGACATGTTGTTCTCAAAGTGGGCACCTCTAGGATGTCACTACCCAGAGGGGAAGCAGAGTCAGCACCTCCTGGGGCCCTCTGTTACATGCCTGTCCCACCTCCCACAAGTGCTCCCTAGAGACGTCCTCTCCACCCCTCTGCACTCGGCCCGGTGGCTCTAAGAGGGAGGTGTGGCTGGGACTTCTGCCCACACAGCCCTGGGGTCGGGGCTGGCCACCCTGGGAGCTAGGCTGAGGATACTGCCTGAATGGGAGAAGCCAGAGGTGCTATGTCCTGTCCCACTCCACTCCCCACAGGTGGCATTTCTCTCTGCTTAGCTGGCCTTAGAGTGCCTGCTTGGCCTTATTAAGAACTGGGATCCACCATAAGTGCTAATTCCCCACTCTTAACCCACAGTGTAGCGTTTACAGTGAGGAGAAACTCATTAGGGCCGAGCACTTCCCAGGCTGAGGAAGTGCTGGGCTCATTAGGGAGGCCAAATCCATCCTGGTGGTTCTAATGAGCTGTGAAAACCACTCAGGACCAGGAGGATTAGCAGAGAGGGTGTCTTCAAATTCCCAGAGGAGAGTTTTCTGCCTAATTTTGGAGTCCACAGGCCAAGGCATTTCATGGGAAGGAGGCTAGCAAACCAGGCCTTATCTTCTTCAAATCTATATTGAGCCTAGGGGACAAAATTCTCCCACAGAGGAGGTGCCACTGTCCTGGATCTCTCAGCTTTTGGTGGGGAAGGAGAGATGACGTGGGAGGGGATGGGGGCCAGGCTGCGAGGCCGCCAGGTCCTCAGAATAAGGCACTGGGACTGTGGTACTCGGGTAGGGACATGGATGGTGGCCATCAGGAGTGCAGACGGGGCCTGGCTGGCCAGACTGGGGCTCTGGCCAGCTCCTGGGTCAAGGAGGTGGGTCCATGGGGAGAGAGGTCCTGAATGGAAGGGTGTGAGACCTGTGTCAGTTTATTCTCAGAGACCCATCCCTGATGGGCTTACGGGGGAAACGTGAGCCAGTAATGGGAGAGGCTGGTGCGGTCAGGCCCGGCTCCCATCCTCTCAGCAGGGATCAGTTCCCTGGTCCTTCTCAGCCCCCTGAACCCTGAACTCTCTGCAGCTCCTTCTGCAGGGACACACACTCCTCTTGCAGGACCTTGGGAGTTCTGGTTCCTGCTCCAGCCTTACTCAACCCAGTGGGTGGAGAGGGCCTCTTGCTTAGAACTTCAGGAAATGTCCCAACCATGAGACTCATCACATAACTGAGGTCACTGGCCGTGCCCTCCCTGAGCTGGGGGCCCAGTTCAGTCACACTGTTGATTCTCGTATGGAAGTGAGGAGGCCGTGGGCACCGGTAGACCCAAACCAAAGTGACCCTTGAGCAGAAGCACTCAAACCCCTGCAGAACATCTGGTTCTCCCACCAAAAGCTTACTGCAGGTAGGGGCCCCCAGGGCCCACGGGGTGACCAGGCATGCAGGGGTTGGGTCCCCTTTCTGGAAGGCAGGCAGCTACTTTCCAAACGCTGGCGGCCTCCTCCCCAACCCAGGATAATGATCCATGCCCCTTGGCCCAGGTCAGCATGGTCAGGTGTCTGTGGGTCTAGTGGCCTGAAGGCCGTGTGCTCCCCCGTGTATATATATAAGTGATGACAAGTCTTCAACTCACAGACACATCTGTGCCTTCTTGTTTCTCAGCTCATAGACCCTCCATGGAATTTCTCAGCTCACAGACCCTCCGCAGAGTTTCTCCCTTTATTCTCTTGGCGTCCCTGACACAGCAACCTGCTATGTTTCTTTCTACTCTCTTGACTGCTCCTTCTCAGTCTCCCTTTCTCCCTCTTCCTCTTTTACACAATCTTTAAACTGAGTCTCAGTCCTTGGCTTTCTTTGCTTCTCACTTTGACCCATCTCCAGGCAAAGCTGTCCAGCTGTGACTGTAAGACCATTTATAGGCTGATGACCCTCGACTCTGTATCTCCAGCCTTGAGGTTTGGACTCGCCCACTTGACATCTCAGTTGGTCCCAGACTTGCACTTGCTTTCTGCTGTACCATCTGCTCCTCCTCCTGTCCTCCCCGTGTGAGCAAATCCTCCAGTTGCTCCATCTAGAAACCTGGGGCAAGCCCGCACCAGCCACCCCTGTGAGCTGGCTGGGGCTGCCAGCCAGAAGCTGAGTGCTGCAGTGTTCCCAGGCTTTGCACAGGCATGGCCCAAAGCAGACTCGCTCTGGGATGGAGCTTTCCAGGGGTGTCCCTCCTAGTTCCTATTATCTTACTAGCACCTCCAACAAGCCACCGAGGAAGGGGATTTTGAGTGCAAGCGGCTGGAACAGGAAAAAGGAGTCCAGAGTGTTGGGGGTTTCTTGGCGCCCAAGCAAGGAAACATTGATTTGGAAGTGCTGGTTCTTCCCCTTGCTCTTGTCACAGAAGCTGCCAAAGTGTGCCAGGAAGTCATTCTGGACATCTCTTTGCACAACTGCCGATATCCAAACAATCCCAAGTGCTGTGTATCTTACCTCTCAGATGGATCTCAAACCCACACTTTCTCCTCCCTCTCCCTGTGACCTCTGGGCCAAGTCATCATTTTCTCTCTCCTGGACTCTGTAGTGGCCTCTAACCCATCTCCCTGTATCTTCTTCAGTCTGTTCTCCACTCAGCAACGATCACAGTCCCTGGTACCTAGTAGGTTCTCAATTAGTGTTTATGTTATGGAGGGAGAAAATTCCTCTCTGTGTGCCAGCAGGACCAAGTGGACAAGCTTTGCTTCTAAAGGTATATTTCATGCCCCTGGATGGTGGGGATTATTGCTACTATTTTTTGCCTTACTGGGAAGAAAAAGAACAACTCTTTGTTATTAAAACCAGAGAGGAACTACTGTTTTGTCAGAGCAGGTAGCAATTACAATGAGGACAGTTGATGTGTCACCCACAGGTCCACCAAGTTCGTGGTTGGTGATTGGAATGATCTCTACTCATCTCTGCAAGTCTTGTCCTGTGCTTTTTTTTAACTTTTAATTTTGAAATAATTAACAGGAAGTTGCAAAAATTGTATATAGAGTCCCTTGTAGGCTTTCCCCAGCTTTCCCCAATGGTGACATCTTATATAACTGCAGTACAATATCAAACCCAGGGAACTGACATTGGTATAATACTGTTAACTAGACTACAGACCTTATTCAGTTCTCACCATTTTTTAATGATGAGAGCTGAATAAGGTCTGCAGTTTTAATTTTTTTTAAAGAACTTTATTTTTTAAATTATTTATTTATTTTTTGATGTGGACAATTTTTAAAGTCTTTATTGAATTTATTACAATATTGCTTCTGTTTTATGTTTTGGTTTTTTGGCCGAGAAGCATGTGGGATCTTAGCTCCCCGACCAGGGATCGAACCCGCACTCCCTGCATTGGAAAGCGTAGTCTTAACAACTGGACCTCCAGGGAAGTCCCAGGTCTGTAGTTTTTAACTTGCAATAATGTATGTGTGTGTGTGTGTGTGTGTGTGTGTGTAGTTCTGTGCAATTTTATCCCATGTATAGATTCAGTAACCACCACCACAATCAAGACATAGAACTATGAGATGCCAGTAGCTGTAGTCTTGGGCATACAAAACAAGTCACCAGGAGGAATTTTCTCCATGTTAACATTACCAAGAAAAACCACAAGCTACAGAGTTCATGCAAATGAAGATGGGTTCCCATGGAAGAGATTCCTGTATTAACATAATTGCCAAGTTTGCCTGAGAATGAAATACTCATTTTCATGTTGTTTTTCAGTTACTCATATTCTCTTCCTTCAGTTACATCATTTGATGCATAGCTAGAAGATGTGTGTATGAAAGAGAAAAAATACATGGTGAAAATATCTTTATTGTAACTATTGTGAGAGAAAACACCCTATAAAAGAAATAATAATAGCAAATACCTGGTAGTGTTTACTATGTGTTCAGGCACAGTAAAGCTTAAAAAAAAATCCATCATCACAAATGAACTCCCTTGTGTCACCTCTTTGTATTCACACCCCTGCCTCCCCTCTCCCTGTCTCTGTCCCCAGCAACTACTGATTTGTCCTCCATCTCTATAGTTCTGTCATTTTGAGAATGTTATATAAATGGAATAATATAGTGTGTACACTTTTAGATTGACTTTTTTTCCACTTAGCATAATTCCCTTAAGACCCATCAGGTTGTTGCACGTATCAATAATTTATTCCTTTTTATTGCTGAATAGTGTTCCTTTGTATGGATGTACCAGAATTTATTCAATCATTATGAATAAATGTTCTATGAATATTCATGTACAGGTTTTTGTGCAAACATCAGTTTTCATTTCTCTGGTATAAATGTCCGAGCATGCAAGGACTGGGTTGTGTGCTAAGTGCATGTTTAGTTTTGTGAGTAACTGACAGTTTTCCAGAGTGGTTGTACCATTTTATGTTCTCACCAGCAATGGATGAGAGATCCAGTTTCTCTGCATTCTTGCTAGCATTCGGTATTATTGCTATCCTTTATTATAGTTGTTTTAATGGGTACATAGTGATGTCTCATTCTGGGTTTTCTTTGCGTTTCCCTAACAGCTAATGATACTGAACATTTTTTTCATGCTCTTACTTGCCATCTCTATCTTTGGTGAAATATCTATTCATGTCTTTTGCTCATTTTGTAATTGGGTTGTTTGTTTTGTTCTTTTACCATTGAGGTTTTTTTTTTTTAATAGTAAAATATGCATACCAATAACCAGTAAACTTCTCTTCTTTCTTTTGATATTTTTCACAGTAATATAAGTTGATATACACCCAGAAGTCTGTGTAACATGCCCATATCAGGGATTAGTTAGGGTGAGTATGGTAGCTGCTATAATAAATAACCCCCACTTTGAGAGTTTAAACACAGTAAACATTTATTTCTTGCTCACACAAAGCCAGAAGTGTGTTGGGTGGTTCTTTTCAGCAGCTTTTGCTAAGCAGTGAGTGTGGGATCTGGGTACCTTCCACCCTGATACTCTATCAGCTGGATCACATGGCCTCCAAAGTAGCTGTGGAGAGGTAGAGAGAGAAGGGAAATACACAGGGATTTTATTTTTTATGACCAGTTCTAGCGGTGGTATACATTCCTCCAGCTTACGTCTCATTGGCCAGAATTTAGTGACCTGACCCCAAACCAACTTCAAGGGAGACTAGGAGTGTGCTCTTCCTGTGTGTCCCAGAAGACATGGTAGGTTGGGTGAACACTGGGTCCATTTCTGTCATTATTGAGGCATAAGATGGAGTGTTGTGGAGCACACCATGTTTGATCAGGTGATACTTGGCTCACAGTTCTAAGGTGCCTTCGGCATCAAGCCTTGGATGAAAGGGGTTATCACCACTGCATCTAGTACCTTTTTAAAATGCTTCTATCCATATAGACTAAAATATAAGCCTATATTTTATTTTATTTTTAAAAAATTTATTTTATATTGGAGTATAGTTAATTTACAATTTTATTTTCAAGTGTACAGCAAAGTGATTCAGTTATACATATACATACATCTATTCTTTTTCAGATTCTTTTCCCATATAGGTTATTACAGAGTATTGAGTAGAGTTCCCTGTGCTATACAGCAGGTCCTTGTTGATTATCTATCTTATGTATAGTAGTGTGTATATGTTAATCCCAGACTCCTAATTTATCCCTCTCCCCCAACCTTTCCCCTTTGGTAACCATAAATTTGTTTTCTAAGTCTGTGAGTCTGTTTCTGTTTCGTAAATAAGTTCATTTGTATCATTTTTTTAGATCACACATGTAAGTGATATGATATGATATTTGTCTTTCTCTGTCTGACTTACCTCATTTAGTATGATAATCTCTAGGTCCATGCATGTTGCTGCAAATGGCATTATTTCATTCTTTTTTATGGCTGAGTAATATTCCATTATATATATATATATATATACCACTTCTTCTTTATCCATTCATCTGTCAATGGACATTAAGGTTGCTTCCATGTCCTGGCTACTGTAAATAGTGCTGCTATGAACATAAGGGTGAATGTATCTTTTTGAATTATGGATTTTTTTCTGGATATATGCCCAGGAGTGGGAGTGCTGGGTAATATGGTAACTCTATTTTTAGTTTTTAAGGAACCTCCATACTGTTCTCCATAATGGCTGTATCAATTTACATTCCCACCAACAGTGTAGCAGGGTTTCCATTTCTCCACACCCCTCCAACGTTTATTGTTTGTAGATTTTTGGATGATGACCATTCTGACTGGTGTGAGGTGATATCTCATTGTAGCTTTGATTTGCATTTCTCTAATAATTAGCGAAGCTGAGCATCTTTTCATGTGCTTTTTGGACATCTGTATGTCTTCTTTGGAGAAACGTCTGTTTAGATCTTCTGCCCATATTTTGATTGGGGTGTTGTTTTTTTGACATAGAGCTGATGAGCTGTTGTATATTTTGGAAATTAATCCCTTGTTGGTCACATCGTTTGCAAATATTTTCTCCCATTCTGTGGGTTGTCTTTTAGTTTTGTTTAGGGTTTCCCGTGCTGTGCAAAAGCTTTTAAGATTAACTGGTTCCATTGGTTTATATTTTTTTCATTACTCTAGGTGGTGGATCCAAAAAGATATGCTGCAACTTATGTCAGAGTGTTCTGCCTATATTTTCCTCTAAGAGTTTATAGTATCCAGATTTACATTTAGGTCTTTAACCCATTTTGAGTTTATTTTTGTGTATGGTATTAGAGAATGTTCTAATTTCATTCTTTTACATGTGGCTGTCCAGTTTTCCCAGCACCACTTATTGAACAGACTGTCTTTTCTCCATTGTGTATTCTTACCTATTTTGTTGTAGATTAATTGATGATAGGTGTGTGGGATTATTTCTGGGCTATCTGTCCTGTTCCATTGAACTATATTTCTGTCTTTGTGCCAGTACTGTACTGCTTTGATTACTATAGTTTTATAGTATAGTCTGAAGTCAGGGGGCCTGATTCCTCCAGCTCCATTTTTCTTTCTCAGGATTGTTTTGGCTATTCGGGGTCTTTGGTTTTCATACAAATTAAAATTTTTTTTGTTCTAGTTCTGTGAAAAATGCCATTGGCAATTTGATAAAGATTGCATTGAACCTGTAGATTGCCTTGGGGAGTATAGTCATTTTGACAATATTGATTTCTCCAATCCAAGAACATGGTATATCTTTCCATCTGTTCATGTCATCTTTGATTTCTTTCATCAGTGTCTTATAGTTTTCTGAGTAGAGGTCTTTTGGATCCTTAGGTAGATTTATTCCTAGGTATTTTATTCTTTTTGATACAATGGTAAATGGGATTGTTTCCTTAACTTCTCTTTCTGACCTTTTGTTGTTAGTGTCTAAGAATGCACGATATTTTGGTGTATTAATTTTGTATCCTGCAACTTCACCAAATTCATTGATGAAGTCTAGTGGTTTTCTGGTAGCACCTTTAGAATTTTCTATGTATAGTATCATGTCATCTGCAAACAGTGACAGTTTAACTCCTTCTTTTCCAATTTGGATTCCTTTTATTTCTTTTTCTCCTCTGATCACTGTGGCTAGGACTTCCAAAACTATTTTGAATAAAAGTGGCAAGAGAGGACATCCTTGTCTTGTTCCTGATCTTAGAGGAAATGCTCATCTTTTCACTACTGACTATGATTTTAGCTGTGGGTTTGTCATATATGGCCTTTATTATGTTGAGGTATGTTCCCTCTATGCCCACTATCTGGAGAGTTTTTATCATAAATGACTGTTGAATTTTGTCAAAAGCTTTTTCTTCATCTATTGAGATGATCATAAGGTTTTTATTCTTCAATTTGTTGATGTGGTGCATCACACTGATTGATTTGCAGATATTGAAAAATCCTTGCATTCCTGGGATAATCCCACTTGATTGTGGTATACAATTCTTTTAATGTATTATTGGATTTGGCTTGCTAGTATTTTGTTGAACATTTTTGCATCTATGTTCATCAGTGATATAGGCCTATAATTTTCTTTTTTTGTGGTATCTTTGTCTGGTTTTGGTATCAGGGTGTTGGTGGACTTATAGAATGAGTTTGGGAGTTTTCCTTCCCCTGCAATTTTTTGGGAACAGTTTCAGAAGGATAGGTGTTAGCTCTTCTCTAAATATTTCATAGAACTCGCCTCAGAAGCCATCTGGTCCTGGACTTTTGTTTGTTGGGAGTTTTAAAATCACAGTTTCAATTTCAGTGCTTGTGATTTGTCTGTTCAAATTTTCTATTTCTTTCTGCTTCAGTCTTGGGAGATTGCATCTTTCTAAGAATTTGTCCATTTCTCTAGGTTGTTCATTTTATTGGCATATAGTTGTTTGTAGTAGTCTCTATGATCCTTTGTATTTCTTTGGTGTCCATTGTAATTCTCCTTTTTCATTTCTAATTTCATTGGTTTGAGCCCTCTCCCATTTTTTCTTGATGAGTCTGACTAAAGGTTTATCAATTTTATTTATCTTCTCAAAGAACCAGCTTTTAGTTTCATTGATCTTTGCTGTTGTTTTCTTCATCTCTATTTCATTTATTTCTGCTCTGATCTTTATGATTTCTTTCCTTCTATTAACTTTAGGTTTTGTTTGTTCTTCTTTCTCTAGTTGCTTTAGGTGTAAGTTTAGGTGGTTTATTTGAGATTTTTCTTGTTTCCCGAGGTAAGATTGTATTGCTATAAACTTCCCTCTTATGGGATGCTTTTGCTGCATCCCATAGGTTTTGGATTGCCATGTTTTCGTTTTCATTCGTCTCTAGGTATTTTCTGATTTCCTCTTTGATTTCTTCAGTGATCCACTGGTTTGTAGTAGCATATTGTTTAGCCTTGACATGTGTGTGTTTTTTGCAATTTTTTTCTTGTAGATGATTTCTAATCTCATAGTGTTGTGGTTGGAAAAGATGCTTGATATGATTTCAATTTTATTAAATTTATTGAGGCTTGCTTTGTGACCCAGCATGTGAACTAGCCTGGAGAATGTTCCATGTGCACTTGAAAAGAATGTATATTCTGCTGCTCTCAGATGGAATGCTCTATAAATGACATTTAAGTCCATCTGGTCTAATGTGTCATTTAAGGCCAGTGTTTCCTTATTGATTTTCTGTCTGGCTGATCTGCCTATTGATATAAGTGGGGTGTTAAAGTCCCCCACTATTATTGTATTACTGTCAATTTCTCCTTTTGGGGCCGTTAGCATTTGCCTTACATATTGATGTTCCCGTAGGTTGGGTACGTATATATTTACAATTGTTATATCTTCTTCTTGGATTGATTCCTTGATCATTATGCAGTGCTCTTCTTTGTCTCATGTAACAGTCTTTATTTAAAGTCTATTTTTTCTGATGTGAGTGTTGCTACTCCAGCTTTCTTTTAATCTCCATTGGCATGGAATATTTTTTTTAACGTCTTTATTGGAGTATAACTGCTTTGCGACGGTGTGTTAGTTTCTGTTTATAACAAAATGAATCAGCTATACATATACATATATCCCCATATCACCTCCCTCTTGTGTCTCCCTCCCAACATCCCTATCCCACCCTTCTGCATGGTCACAAAGCACCAAGCTAATCTCCCTGTTCTATGTGGCTGCTTCCCACTAGCTATCTATTTTACATTTGGTAGTGTATATATGCCCATGCCACTCTCTCACTTTGTCCCAGCTTACCCTCCCTCCCTCCCCGTGTCCTCAAGTCCATTCTCTATATCTGTGTCTTTATTCCTGTCCTGCCCCTAGGTTCATCAAAACCATTTTGTTTTTTTTTTTAGATTCTATATATATGTGTTAGCATACGGTATTTATTTTTTTCTTTCTGACTTACTTCACTGTATGACAGTCTCTAGGTCCATCCACCTCACTACAAATAACTCAATTTCGTTTCTTTTTATGGCTGAGTAATATTCCATTGTATATATGTACCGCATCTTCTTTATGCATGCATCTGTCCATGGACACTTAGGTTGCTTCCATGTCCTGGCTATTGTAAACAGAGCTGCAATGAACATTATGGTACATGACTTTTTTTTTTTTTTAACGTTTTTATTGGAGTATAATTGTTTTACAATAGTGTGTTAGTTTCTGCTTTATAACAAAGTTAATCAGTTATACATATACATATATTCCCATATCTCTTCCCTCTTGCGTCTACCTCCCTCCCACCCTCCCTATCCCACCCTTCTAGCTGGTCACAAAGCACAGAGCTGATCTCCCTGTGCTATGCAACTGTTTCCCACTAACTATCTATTTTACATTTGGTAGTGTTTATATGTCCATATATACACTACTACTCTCTCACTTTGTCATAGCTTACCCTTCCCCCTCCCCAAGTCCTCAAGTCCATTCTCTAGTAGGTCTGCATCTTTATTCTCATTTTGACCCTAGGTTCTTCATGACCATTTTTTTTTTTTTAGATTCCATATATATGTGTTAACATATGGTATTTGTTTTTCTCTTTCTTACTTACTTCACTCTGTATGACAGACTCTAGGTCCATCCATCTCACTACAAATAACTCAATTTCGTTTCTTTTTATGGCTGAGTACTATTCCATTGTATATATGTGCCACATCTTCTTTATCCATTCATCTGTCAATGGACACTTAGATTGCTTCCATGTCCTGGCTATTGTAAATAGAGCTGCAATGAACATTGTGGTACATGACTCTTTTTGAATTATGGTTTTCTCAAGGTATATGCCCAGTAGTGGGATTGCTGGGTCGTATGGTAGTTTTATTTTTAGTTTTTTAAGGAACCTCCATACTGTTCTCCATAGTGGCTGTATCAATTTACATTCCCACCAACAGTGCAAGAGGGTTCCCTTTTCTTCACACCCTCTCCAGCATTTATTGTTTCTAGATTTTTTGATGATGGCCATTCTGACCGGTGTGAGATGATATCTCATTGTAGTTTTGATTTGCATTTCTCTAATGATTAGTGATGTTGAGCATTCTTTCATGTGTGTGCTGGTAATCTGTATATCTTCTTTGGAGAAATGTCTATTTAGGTCTTCTGCCCATTTTTGGATTGGGTTGTTTGTTTTTTTGATATTGAGCTGCATGAGCTGCTTGTAAATTTTGGAGCTTAATCCTTTGTCAGTTGCTTCATTTGCAAATATTTTCTCCCATTCTGAGGGTTGTCTTTTTGTCTTGTTTATGGTTTCCTTTGTTGTGCAACAGCTTTTAAGTTTCATTAGGTCCCATTTGTTATTTTTATTTCCTTTTCTCTAGGAGGTGGGTCATAGAGGATCTAGCAGTGATTTATGTCGTAGAGTGTTCTGCCTATGTTTTCCTCTAAGAGTTTTATAGTGTCTGGCCTTACATTTAGATCGTTTAATCCATTTTGAGTTTATTTTTGTATGGTGTTAGGAAGTGTTCTAATTTCATTCTTTTATGTGAAGCTGTCCAGTTCTTCCAGTTCCACTTTTTGAAGAGGCTGTCTTTTCTCCATTGTATATTCTTGCCTCCTTTGTCAAAGATAAGGTGACCATATGTGTGTGAGTTTATCTCTGGGCTTTCTATCCTGTTCCATTGATCTATATTTCTGTTTTTGTGCCAGTACCATACTGTCTTGATTACTGTAGCTTTGTAATATAGTCTGAAGTCTGGGAGCCTGATTTCTCCAGCTCCGTTTTTCTTTTTCAAGATTGCTTTGGCTATTCAGGGCCTTTTGTGTTTCCATACAAATTGAATTTTTTTGTTCTAGTTCTGTGAAAAATGCCATTGGCAGTTTGATAGGATTGCATTGAATCTGTAGATTGCTTTGGGTAGTATAGTCATTGTCACAATGTTGATTCTTCCAGTCCAAGAACATGGTATATCTCTCCATCTGTTTGTATCATCTTTAATTTCTTTCATCAGCATGTTATAGTTTTCTGCATACAGGTCTTTTGTCTCCTTAAGTAGGTTTATTCCTAGGTATTTTATTCTTTCTGTTTGCAATGGTAAATGGAATTGTTTCCTTAATTTCTATTTCTGATCTTTCATTGTTAGTGTATAGGAATGCAAGAGGTTTCTGTGCATTAATTTTGTATCCTGCTACTTTACCAAATTCATTAATCAGCTCTAATAGTTTTCTGGTAGTATCTTTAGGATTCTCTATGTATAGTATCATGTCATCTGCAAACAGTGACAGCTTTACGTCTTCTTTTCTGATTTGGATTCCTTTTATTTCTTTTTGTTCTCTGATTGCCGTGGCTAAAATTTCCAAAACTATGTTGAATAATAGTGGTGAGAGTGGGCACCCTTGTCTTGTTCCTGATCTTAGAGGAAATGGTTTCAGTTTTTCACCAATGAGAATGATATTGGCTGTGGGTTTTTCATATATGGTCTTTATTATGTTGAGGTAAGTTCCCTCTATGCCTACTTTCTGGAAAGTTTTTATCAGAAATGGGTGTTGAATTTTGTCAAAAGCTTTTTCTTCATCTATTGAGATGATCATATAGATTTTCTCCTTCAGTTTGGTAATATGGTTTGTCACATTGATTGATTTGCGTATATTGAAGAATCCTTGCATTCCTGGGATAAACCCCGCTTGATCATGGTGTATGATCCTTTTAATGTGCTGTTGGATTCTGTTTGCTAGTATTTTGTTGAGGATTTTTGCAACTATGTTCATTAGTGATATTGGCCTGTAGTTTTCTTTTTTTGTGACATCTTTGTCTGGTTTTGGTATCAGGGTGATGGTGACCTCATAGAATGAGTTTGGGAGTCTTCCTCCCTCTGCTGTACTTTGGAAGTTTCAGAAGGATAGGTGTTAGCTCTTCTCTAAATGTTTGATAGAATTCGCCTGTGAAGCCATCTGGTCCTGGGCTTTTGTTTGTTGGAAGATTTTTAATCACAGTCTCAATTTCAGTGCTTGTGATTGGTCTGTTTGTATTTTCTATTTCTTCCTGGTTCAGTCTCAGAAGGTTGTGCTTTTCTAAGAATTTGTTCATTTCTTCCAGGTTGTCCATTTTATTGGCATACGGTTGCTTGTAGTAATCTCTCATGATCCTTTGTATTTCTGCAGTGTCAGTTGTTACTTCTCCTTTTTCATTTCAAGTTCTATTGATTTGAGTCTTCTCCCTTTTTTTCTTGATGAGTCTGGCTAATTGTTTATCAATTTTGTTTATCTTCTCAAAGAACCAGCTTTTAGTTTTATTGATCTTTGCTACTGTTTCCATCATTTCTTTTTCATTTATTTCTGATCTGATCTTTATGATTTCTTTCCTTCTGCTAACTTTGGGTTTTTTTTTTGTTCTTCTTTCTCTAATTGCTTTAGGTGTAAGGTTAGTTTGTTTATTTGAGATATTTCTTGTTTCTTGAGGTAGGATTGTATTGCTATAAACTTCCCTCTTAGAACTGCTTTTGCTGCATCCCATAGGTTTTGGGTCGTCATGTTTTCATTGTCATTTGTTTCTAGGTATTTTTTGATTTCCTCCATGATTTCTTCAGTGATCTCTTGCTTATTTAGTAGTGTATTGTTTGGCCTCCATGTGTTTGTATTTTTTACAGATTTTTTCCTGTAATTGATACATAGCCTCATAGCACTGTGCTCGGAAAAGATACCTGATACATTTTCAATTTTCTTAAATTTACCAAGGTTTGATTTGTTACCCAAGATATGATCTATCCTGGAAAATATTCCATGAGCACTTGAGAAGAAAGTGTATTCTGCTCTTTTTGGATGGAATGTCCTATAAATATCAATTAAGTCCATCTTGCTTAATGTATCATTTAAAGCTTGTGTTTCTTTCTTTATTTTCATTTTGGATGATCTCTCCATTGGTGAAAGTGGGGTGTTAAAGTCCCCTTCTATGATTGTGTCACTGTTGATTTCCCCTTTTATGGCTGTTAGCCTTTGTCTTATGTATTGAGGTGCTCCTATGTTGTGTCCATAAATATTTACAATTGTCATATCTTCTTCTTGGATTGATCCCTTGACCATTATGTCGTGTCCCCCTTTGTCTCTTGTAACAGTCTTTATATTAAAGTCTATTTTGTCTGCTATGAGAATTGCTATTCCAGCTTTCTTTTGATTTCCATTTGCATGGAATATCTTTTTCCATCCCCTCACTTTCAGTCTGTATGTGTCCCTAGGTCTGAAGTGGGTCTCTTGCAGACAGCATGTATACAGGTCTTGTTTTTGTATCCATTCAGCCAGTGTATGTGTTTTGGTTGGAGCATTTAATCCATTTACATTTAAGGTAGTTATTGATATGTATGTTCCTCTTACCATTTTCTTAATTGTTTTGGGCTTGTTATTTTAAGTCTTTTCCTTCTCTTGTGTTTCCTGCCTAGAGAAGTTCCTTTAGCATTTGTTGTAAAGCTGATTTGGTGGTGATGAATTCTCTTAGATTTTGCTTGTCTGTAAAGGTTTTAATTTCTCCATCAAATCTGGATGAGATCCTTGCTGGGTAGAGTAATCTTGGGTGTAGGTTTTCCCCTTTCATCACTTTAAATATGTCCTGTCACTCCTGTCTGGCTTGCAGAGTTACTGCTGAAAAACAGCTGTTAACCTTATGTGGATTCCCTTGTATGTTATTTGTTGTTTTTCCCTTACTGCTTTTAATATTTTTTCTTTGTATTTAATTTTTGATAGTTTGATTAATATGTGTCTTGGCGTGTTTCTCCTTGGATTTATCCTGTATGGGACTCTCTGCACTTCCTGGACTTGATTGACTATTTCCTTTCCCATATTAGGGAAGTTTTCACCTATAATCTCTTCAAATATTTTCTCAGTCCCTTTCTTTTTCTCTTCTTTTTCTGGGACCCCTGTATTTCAAATGCTGCTGCATTTAATGTTGTCCCAGAGGTCTATGAGACTGTCCTCAATTCTTTTCATTCTTTTTTCTTTATTCTGCTCTGCAGTAGTTATTTCCACTATTTTATCTTCCAGGTCACTTATCCGTTCTTCTGCCTCAGTTGTTCTACTGTTGATTCCTTCTAGAGAATTTTAAATTTCATTTATTTTGTTGTTCATCACTGTTTGTTTGCTCTTTAGTTCTTCTAGGTCCTTGTTAAATGTTCCTTGTATTTTCTCCATTCTATTTCCAAGATTTTGGATCATCTTTACTATCATTATTCTGAATTCTTTTTCAGGTAGACTGCCTATTTCCTCTTCATTTGTTTCGTCTGGTGGGTTTTTACCTTGCTCCTTCATCTGCTGTGTGTTCCTCTGTCTTCTTATTTTGCTTACCTTACTGTGTTTGGGGTCTCCTTTTCACAGGCTGCAGGTTCGTAATTCCCATTGTTTTTGGTGTCTGTCCCCAGTGGCGAAGGTTGGTTCAGTGTGTTGTGTAGGCTTCCTGGTGGAGTGGACTGGTGTCTGTGTCTGGTGGATGAGGCTGGATCTTGTCTTTCTGGGGACAGGACCCCATCCGGTGGTGTGTTTTTGGGTGTCTGTGACCTTATTATGATTTTAGGCAGCCTATCTGTTAATGGGTGGGGTTGTGTTCCTGTATTGCTAGTTGTTTGGCATAGGATGTCCAATGCTGTAGCTTGCTGGTTGTTGAGTGGAGCTGGGTCTTAGCATTGAGAAGGACATCTTTGGGAGAGCTTTCGCTGTTTGATATTACATGGAGCCAAGAGGTCTCTGGTGGACCAATATCCTGAAATCAGCTCTCCCACCTCAGAGGCACAGGTATGACACCCGGCCGGAGCACCAAGAACTTGTCAGCCACATGGCTCTTCTTTTGGGCTTAGTTTAGTTTCGTTTGCCTGTAGTGGGCTGTGTGAAGAAACCTCGCACCTAATACACGGGATTAGTGTTCCCAGCGAAGAACTGCTGCGAGCAACACAACAATTTGGTGTGCAGCCCTGTGGAAGAGTGCTGCCCAGGACACCTCAATTCAAGATGACCTGCATGGAATATCTTTTTCCATATCCTCACTTTCAGTCTGTATGTGTCCCTAGATCTGAAGTGGGTCTTTTGCAGACAGCATATATACGGGTCTTGTTTTTGAATCCATTCAGCCAGTCTCTGTCTTTTGGTTGGAGCATTTAATCCATTTACATTTAAGGTAATTATGATATGTATGTTCTTATTTCAATTATGTTAATTGTTTTGGATTTGTGTTGGTAGGTCTTTTTTCTTCCCTTCCTCTTTTGTTTTCTTCTCTTGTGATTTGATGACTATCATTACTGTTGTGTTTGGATTCCTTTGTGTGTGTGTGTGTGTGTGTGTGTGTGTGTGTGGCTATTGTAGATTTTTGCTTTGTGGTTACCATGAGGTTTTGATATAGCACTGTGTGTGTGTATGTGTGTGTGTGTATATATATATATGTTTTAAGTTGCTGGTCTCTTAATTTCAAATGCATTTCAAATATCCTGCATTTATACTCTCCTCTTCTCATGATTGCTGGTTTTGATATCATATTTGTGTGTGGATGATTTCCTACCTTTACTGTATGTTTGCCTTTACCGGTGGGCTTTCTCATTCATAATTTTGTTGTTTCTAGTTGTGACCTTTTCTTTTCCACTTAGAGAAGTTCCTTTAGCATTTGTTTTAAAGCTGGTCTGGTGGTGCTGAATTTTCTCAGCTTTTGCTTGTTTGTAAAGTTTTTGATTTCTTCATGGAATCTGAAGGAGAGCCTTGTTGGGTAGAGTATTCTTTTTTTTTTTTTAAACATTTTATTTTATATTGGAGTATAGTTGATTAACAATGTTGTGTTAGTTTCAGGTGTACAACAAAGTGATTCAGTTATACAAACACATGTATGTATTCTTTTTTCAAAATCTTTTCCCAGTTAGGTTGTGACATAATATTGAGCAGAGTTCCCTGTGCTATACAGTAAGTCCTTGTTGGTTATCCATTTTAAACTAACGCATATATATGGAATCTAAAAAAAAAAAAATTGTACTGATGAACCTAGTTGCAGGACTGGAATAAAGAGGTAGACATAGAGAATGGACTTGATGTTATGGGGTGGGAGGGTGAAGCTGGGACCAAGTGAGAGTAGCATTGACATATATACACTACTCAATGTAAAATAGTTGGCTGGTGGGAAGCAGCAGCATAGCACAGGGAGATCGGCTTGGTGCTCTGCAATGACCTAGAGGGGTGGGATAGGGAGAATGGGAGGGAGGTTCAAGAGGGAGGGGATATGGGGACATGTGTATGCATATGGCTGATTCACTTTGTTGTGCAACAGAAACTAACACAGTATTGTGAAGCAATTATACTCCAATAAAGGTCTATTAAAAATAAATAAATAAATAAATAAATAAATAAATAAAGCATAAATAAATATTGACACGTGTGTACGTGTCAATCTGAGACTCCCTAACTATCCCTCCCCCTCACATTTCCCCCCTGGTAACCATAAGTTCATTCTCTAAGTCTGTGAGTCTGTTTCTGTTTTGTAAATAAGTTAATTTGTATCATTTTTCTTAGGTTCTGCATATAAGCGATATCATACGATATTTCTCTTTCTCTATTTGACATACATCACTCAATATAACAATCTCTAGGTCCATCCATGTTGCTGCAAATGGCATTATTTCATTCTTTTTAATGGCTGAATAATATTCTATTGTATATATGTACCACATCTTCTTTATCCATTCTTCTGTTGAAGGACATTTAGGTTGCTTCCATGTCCTGGCTATAGTAAACAGCACTGCAATGAACATTGTGGTTCATGTATCCTTTGAACCATGTTTTTGTCTGGGTATATGCCTAGGAGTGGGATTGCAGGATCATATGGTAGCTCTATTTTTAGTTTCTTAAGGAACCTCCATACTGTTTTCCATAGTGGCTGCACCAATTTACATTCTCCCCAACAGTGTAAGAGGGTTCCCTTCTCTCCACACCCTCTCCAGCACTTATTATTTGTGGATTTTTTGATGATAGCCATTCTGACTGATGTGAGGTGATATCTCATTGTAGTTTTGATTTGCATTTCTCTGATAATTAGTGATGTTGAACATCTTTTCATGAGCCTCTTGGCAATCTGTATGTCTTCTATGGAGAAATGTCTATTTAGGTCATCTGCCCATTTTTTGATTGAGTTGTTTGTTTTGATGATATTAAGCCACAGGACCTGTTTGTAAATTTTGGAGACTAATCCCTTGTAGGTCACATCATTTGCCAATATTTTCTCCCATTCTGTGGGCTGTCTCTTCATTTTGTTTATTGGGTCCTTTGCTGTGCAAAAGTTTTTGAGTTTAATTAGGTCCCATTTGTTTATTTTTGTTTTTATTTCCATTACTCTGGGAGATGGATTGAAAAAGATATTGCTACAATTTACATCAGAGAGTATTCTGCCTATGTTTTCCTCTAAGAGTTTTATAGTATCTGGTCTCACATTTAGGTCTTTAATCCATTTTGAATTTATATTTGTGTATTGTGTTAAAGAATGTTCTAATTTCATTTTTTTACATGTAGCTGTCCAGTTTTTCCAGCACCATTTATTGAAGATACTGTCTTACCTCCATTGTATAGTCTTGCCTTCTTTGTCGTAGATCAATTGACCATAAGTGTGTGGGTTTATTTCTGGGCTTTCTATCTTTTTCCATTTATCTATATTTCTATTTTTTTTGCCAGTACCATAATTTTTTGATGACTATAGCTTTGTAGTATAGTCTGAAGTCAGGGAGGCTGATTCCTCCAGCTCCATTTTTGTTTCTCAAGATTGCTTTGCCTATTTGGGGTCTTTTGTGTCTACATACAAATTTTAAGATTTTTTGTTCTAGTTCTGTGAAAAATGACAGTGGTAATTTGATAGGGATTGAATTGAATCTGTAGATTGCCTTGGGTAATATAGCCATTTTGACAGTATTGATTCTTCCAATCCAAGAACATGGTATATCTCTCAATCTGTTTGTGTCTTCTTCAATTTCTTTCATCAGCATCTTATAGTTTTCAGAGAACAGGTCTTTTGTCTCCTTAGGTAGGTTTATTCCTAGGTATTTTATTCTTTTTGATGTGATGGTAAATGGGATTGTTTCTTGAATTTATTTTTCGGATCTTTTGTTGTTAGTGTATAGAAATGCAACAGATTTCTGTGTATTAATTTTGTAACCTGCAATGTTACCAAATTCACTGATGCACTCTAGTAGTTTACTGGTAGCATCTTTAGGATTGTCTATGTATAGTATCATGTCATCTGCAAACAGTGACAATTTAACTTCTTTTCCAATTTGGATTCTTTTTATTTGATTTTGTTCTCTGATATCCATAGCTAGGACTTCCAAAACTATGTTGAATAAAAGTGCGAGAGTGGACGTCCTTGTCTTGTTCCTGATCTTAGAGGAAATGCTTTTAGCTTTTCACCATTGAGTATGATGTTAGCTGTAGGTGTGTTGGATATGGCCTTTATCATGTTGAGGTATGTTCCCTCTATGCCCACTTTCTGAAGAGTTTTTATCATAAATTGATGTTGAATTTTGTCAAAATGTTTTTCTGTATCTATTGAGATGATCATACGGTTTTTATTCTTCAGTTTTTTGATATGGTGTATCACACAGATTGATTTGTGGATGTTGAAAATTCCTTGCATCCCTGGGATAAATCCCACTTGATCATGGTGTATGATCCTTTTAATGTGCTGTTGGATCCTGTTTGCTAGTATTTTGTTGAGGATTTTGGCTTCTATATTCATCAGTGATATTGGCCTATACTTTTTTTGTGGTATCTTTGTCTGGTTTTGGTATCAAGGTGATGGTGGCTTCATAGAATGAGTTTGGGAGTTTTCCTTCCTCTGCAATTTTTTGGAACAGTTTCAGAAGGATAGGTATTAGCTCTTCTCTAAATGTTTGATAGAATTTGCCTCTGCAGCCATCTGGTCCTGGACTTTTTTTTGTTGGGAGTTTTAAAGTCACAGTTTCAATTTCAGTACTTGTGATTCGTCTGTTCATATTTTCTACTTCTTTCTGGTTCAGTCTTGGGAGATTGTACTTTTCTAAGAATTTGTCCATTTCTTCCAGGTTGTCCGTTTTATTGGCATACAGTTGCTTGTAATTGTCTCTTATGATCCTTTGTATTTCTGCAGTGTCTGTTGTAACTTCTCCTTTTTCATTTCTGATTTTATTGATATGAGTCCTCTCCCTTTTTTTCTTGGTGAGTCTGGCTAAGGGTTTATCAATTTTGTTTATCTTTTCAAAGAACCAGCTTTTACTTTCATTGATCTTTGCTATTGTTTTCTTCATCTCTATTTCATTTATTTCTACTCTGATCTTTATAATTTCTTTCCTTCTACTAACTTTAGGTTTTGTTTTTTCTTCTTTCTCTAGTTGCTTTAGGTGGAAGGTTAGGTTGCTTACTTGAGAATTTTTTTGTTTCCTGAAGTAAGATTGTATTGCCACAAACTTCCCTCTTAGAACTGATTTTGCTGCATCCCATAGGCTTTGGATTGTTGTGCTTTTGTTTTCATTTGTCTCTAGGTATTTTTTGATTTCTTCAGTGATCCGTTGGTTGTTTAGAAGCATATTGTTTAGTCTCCATGTGTTTGTGTTTTTTTACAGTTTTTTTGCCCCTTGTAGTTGATTTCTAACCTCATAGCATTATGGTCAGAAAAGATGCTTGGTATGATTTCAATTTTCTTAAATTTCCTGAGGCTTGCTTTGTGGCCCAGCATGTGGTCAATCCTGGAGCATATTCCCATGTGCACATGAGAAGAATGTGTATTCTGCTGCTTTTGGATGGAATGCTTTATAAATGTCATTTAAGCCATCTGGTATATTGTGCCATTTAAGCCCTGTGTTTCCTTATTGATTTTCTGTCTGGATGATATGTCCATTGATGTTAAGTGGGTGTTAAAAAACCCTCTATTATTGTGTTAATGTCTATTTCTCTCTTTATGGCTGTTAATATTTGCCTTATATATTGAGGTGTTCCTATTTTGGGTGCATATATATTCACAATTGTTATATCTTCTTCTTGGATTGATCCCTTGATCATTATGTAGAGTCCTTTTTGTCTCATAACAGTCTTTATTTTAAAGTCTATTTTGTCTGATATGGGTATTGCTACTCCAGCTTTCTTTTGATTTCCATTTGCATGGAATACCATTTTCCGTCCCCCCGCTTTCAGTCTGTATGTGTCCCTAGATCTGAAGTGGGTCTCTTGTAGGCAGCATATATACGGGTCTTGTTTTTGAATCCATTCAACCAGTCTATGTCTTTTGTTTGGAGCATTTAATCCATTTACATTTAAGGTAATTATCGATATGTAAGTTCCTATTGCCATTTTTCCCCTTTTTTCTTTAGAACCCAATGAATTGCTTTTATTTTGGTATGCATCCACATCTCAGCATTTAGTGGTCCTGAACAGAAAAGTGGAAAAACACAGCAGTTTGCTAGGAATTTTGGGGATCTGCCATGCACACCGAGTTCTTTCTTAATCTCTGGTGAGGACCATGAGAAGCAGCAGCACCAAAACCAAAGTATGCACTGAATTCAAGGTTCTTTTTATTCCAGTTCTCAGATTCCAAAGTAGATCCAAATGGATTGCAAGGATGACCAAATGAGAGCCTTGTTTAAAATTTCTTCAATTCTTAAAAGCAAAAGCAATTGCAGGAAAACCTTTCAGAGGGATCATGTGTGCTTACAAGTGTCTTCTGTGGTCTTTCTCCAAGTTTAACCACCAAGGACTTTGAGAGCTGGCAGGTCTGAGTAACCCTGGTGGCTTGTTCTTGTTACCTTATCAAAACCTGAGCTAAAAAAACACATCAGCTGATGATGACAGCAGAGGGTGGCAGGGCTGAGAACCCAATGTTCATTTCCCAGGCGGGTGGAAAGTAAATAAATGTAGTTCCAAAACTAAATGAGGGAGGTCAGAGACTCTTTCCAACCTTACCTGATGGCTTCTGGCCAAAGCATGGAAGTGTCATGGAAAGTGTTGGGTGGTGCAGGGGCAAAAAGTGACTTGAGGAGGATAAAGGAAAAAGTGGGGGGGGGGGAGAAGATCTGGGGAAAGCCCTGAATTCCTCACCAAAGGCCAATTTCAGAGGGGAGGAGAGGGTTTACAATCTATGCTTTGGCCAAGGGTGGTAGTGGAGAGTGGGGAAAAGGATGATGGTTTGGAAGGAGGGCATCATTTAACACACTTAAGGAAAGAAACCAGGGATGCAGACAAAGCACCCCCACACACCCAGGAATAGTCCCACAGGCTGTGACCTGAAACCTTCACATCTACTCTAACTAGCCACTCCAAGATGGAGGGCTGTTGCAAGGAGGGAGGGAGGCAGAGGGAGGGGAAGGGGGAGAAGGCAGAGGCCCCAGGCCATGTAATCAGCAGCAAGGTGATTGTGTGATGTGTCTTTTCACATTTGAGTTAGATGTGCCCCACCAGTTATGATGCGAATCAATTTAAATATACTTTCTTGATCCCAGAAGTTCAACTATTTGGACAGTGGTTGCACTTGACAGGATGGTTTGTTATAGCACAACACATATTTCAAATGGACAAAAAATTAGTACCATTTACAGTATCTTAAAATAAACTGCCTTTGAATGGGAACTTCCTTTCTAGTACTTTGAGGCCTACAAGACGTATCTAGAAAATTTACTACTGTGGAGAATGAAGACTGCTTAAATCAAATGGGGGGTATGGGAGGGCCTGTGGCTTCCTTTTTTTTGGTTTGTTTTGATTAATTGCTGTAACACTGTCCTTCAGGCAGCTGAGGGAGTTTCATATTTTCTTTAGACATCATTAAGCGCTGAAGCTGTTGCAGGACAAATTTGATGCTCTATGAATTCTGTCATTTTGTTAGCACTGATATGGCTCTTGGGTCCACCACTCCATTAGAATTATTAACTCCATTCATATTAGTTTTTGTTACAAATCTTACAAAGGTGGGTGCTTCTGGATATTTAGGTCCACATTCTATTTTAAGGCTGTATATTCGGTTTTCATAAATTGTTCTTGGAGTCCCAATTATCATCCCTGTCCATCTTGTAAGTGTCATGTCTTCATCATCTTCTAGACCCCAGCTAACTGTGTCATCTCCTACTCCTTTCTGACCTTCTTTGAGCTCTTCCAACAGTCGGAAATTGTGACGGACTTTTACTCCTGAGCCTGTGGTGGCTGCCATCTTGCTTTGCTGTTGCTCCTATTGCCATTTTCTTAATTGTTTTGGGTTTGGTTTTGTAGGTCTTTTTTCTTACTTTCCTCTCTTGTTCTCTTCTCTTGTGGTTTGATGACCATCTTTAGTGTTGTGTTTGGGTTGCTTTTTCTTTTTGGTGTGTGTATCCGTTGTAGTCTTTATGTTTGCTGTTCCTATGAGGCTTTGATATAGCAGTCTATATATGTGCAAGATTGTTTTACTTTTCTAGTCTCTTTCCCGCCTAGAGAAGTTCCTTTAGCATTTACTGCAGAGCTGGTCTGGTGATGCTGAATTCTCTTAGCTTTTGCTTGTCTGTGAAACTTTTGATTTCTCCATCATATCTGAATGAGAGCCTTGCTGGGTAGAGTATTCTTGGTTGTAGCTTCTTCCTTTTCATTACTTTAAATATATCATGCCACTCCCTTCTGGCCTGCAGAATTTCTGCTGAAAAATCAGCTGATAACCTTATGGGAGTTCCCTTGTATGTTATTTGTCATTTTTCCCTTGTTGCTTTTAATATTTTTTGTTTGTCTTTAATTTTTGTCAGTTTGATTACTATGTGCCTCAGTGTGTTCCTCCTTGGGTTTATCCTGCCTGGGACTCTCTGTGCTTCCTGGACTTGGGTGACTGTTTCCTTTCCCATGTTAGGGAAGTTTTCAGCTATTACCTCTTCAAATATTTTCTCAGGTCCTTTCTCTCTCTCTTCTCCTTCTGGGACCCCTAAAATATGAATTTTGGTGCATTTAATATTGTCCCAGAAGTCCCTTAAACTGTCCTCATTTCTTTTTTTTCTTTTTTCTTTATTCTGTTCTGTGGCAGTGATTTCCACCAATCTGTCTTCCAGGTCACTTGTCCGTTCTTCTGCCTCATTTATTCTGCTATTGATTCCTTCTAGTGTACTTTTCATTTCAGTTACTGTATTGTTGAACTCTGTTTGTTTGTTCTTTATATCTTCTAGCTCTTTGTTAAACATTTCTTGTATCTTCTCTATCCTTGCCTCCATTCTTTTTCTGAGATCTTGGATCTTCTTCACTATCGTTACTCTGAATTCCTTTTCAGGTATATTGCCTATCTCCACTTCACTTAGTTGTTCTGCTGGGGTTTTATCTTGTTCCTTCATCTGGGGCATATTCCTCTGCCATCTCATTTGTCTAACTTTCTGTGTTTGCAGCTGTTCTGCAGGCTGCAGGATTGTAGTTCCTCTTGCTTCTGATGTCTGCCCCTGGTGGGTGAGGCTGATCTAAGAGGCTTCTGCAGGATTCCTGGTGGGATGGACTGGTGGCTGCCCACTGGTGGGTGGAGATGGGTCTTGTCCCTCTGATGGGTAGGGTCGTGTCAAGGGGTTCCTTTAGATGCAGCTGTGGTCTCAGGAAGACTTTAGGCAGTCTGTCTTCTGATGGGTGGGTCTGTGGTCCTGCCCTGTTGGTTGCTTGGCCTGAGGCACTCCAGCACTGAAGCTTTCAGGCTGTTTTGTAGGGCTAGGTCTTGATGTCATAATGGCGGCCCCCTGGAGAACTCATGTTGATGAGTATTCCCCAGTATCTTCTCCACCTGTGTCCTTGTCCCCACAGAGAGCCACAGCCACCCTCATCCTCCCCAGGAGACCCTCCAAGACCATCAGGTAGGTCTGGCTTAGGATCCTATGAAGTCACTGCTTTCCCCCTACTTCCTGGTGTGCACAAGACCTTGTGTGCACCCTCCAAGAGTGGAGTTCCTGTTTCCCCCAGTCCTATGGAGTTCCTGTGATCAAGCTCCACTGGCCTTCAAAGCCAAATGCTCTGGGGGCTCCCCCTCTGGATGCCAGTCCCCCAGACTGGGAGCCTGATGTGGGGTTCAAAACTCTCACTCCTTTGGGAGAACCTCTGCAATATATTTGTTTTCCAGTTTGTGGGCCGCCCTCCCAGCTGGAATGGGATTTGATTGTATGATGAATGTGTCCCTCCTACCATCTCATTGTGGCTTCTTCTTTGTCTGTGATGTAGAATATCTTTTTTTGGTAGGTTCCAGTATTTTTTTTCCAATGACTGCTTAGCAGTTAGTTGTGATTTTGGTGTTTTTGTGAGAGGAGGTGAGCTCAAGCCCTTCTACTCTGCCATCTTGTCTGCAACCTCTGCATCCACTACTCATCACACTAGTTTCCAGAGAGGATGCTGGGCCCTGACAAGGACCTTTATTTGGACCAAATAAGGAGTTGGAAAGATGGCAATTGGTGTCATTGTTTTCTTCTTTTTTTTTTTTCTGGCATCTGCATCCAATAAAGAGCCTTAAAAATGTGTCTGTTCCTAAGAACATATAATGCAATCATCCCACCTGTGTGGGGTCAGAAGGGTTGGGGAATGCTGGTCCTCACCCCCATGGATTCTCTAGCTTGGTTTGCAAACTGGTAGCACATAAGTGTCATGCAGTTAACAAGAATGCTTCATTTGCCATATATGATGTTTTTATATACATGTAAAAAACCCAGAAATAGAAAAATTAGAATCACCAGATCAGTAAAATCATACTTAGTAAGAGCTTATTGTGCATATAAGAACAGTTCGTGAACTGGCAGCTCTCAAACCAACAGTGGAATGAGGCACAGAGGTATGTTATAGGTCAATTTATATAGTGAAAATGCAGAGGCTGCTTATGCTTTACAATGATTGGTTATATAGCATTAGAGTTTTCTTAGTGATAAAATATTGGTTAAAAGAAGTTACCTCATGCCAATTTTGGGCAACAGTTTATGTTTCATTTATGATTTTCACAGGCATTACAAGAAGTGGTCCAGTGTTTTTGCTTACTTTTTTAGAATAAGCTAAATTTTTCACTTATGTGGCTTAATGTTTTTTCTGCTCAGGAAATTTTCAAGTTTGCTTTCCATTTTGTATTTTACTTTGTATCATCTATCTATCTATCTATCTATCTATCTATCTATCTATCTATCATCTATCTATCATCTATCTATCTATCTATCTATCATCTATCTATCTATCATCTATCTATCTACTTATCTATCTGCAATTATTGTTTATTTATTTGTTTATACACCCATGTAACTGCTATCTCAGGATAGAGAACATTTCCATTATCCCAAGCAGTTCCAAGGTGCCACTTCCCAGTTAAACACAGTTAAACCCCCTTTCTCCAAGGCAAGAACTGTTCTGACATCTACACCACAGCTTAGTTTTGCTGTCCTAGAGCTTCATGTAAATGAATTGTAGATACTCTTTTGTGCCTGACTTCTTTCGGTCAGCATGTTTATCATCCATGTTGTTGTATGTATCAGTACTTTGATTCACTTTATTGCTGAGTACTATTCCATTGTATGAATATACTACAATTTATTTGTTTACTTGATGATAAACATTTGGATTGTTTCCAGTTTTGGGCTATTATCAATCAAGTTGTTATACAACTTTCTATGCAAGTCTTTTTATAAAAAATTGAAGTATAGTTGATTTACAATATTGTGTTAGTTTCAGGTGTACAGTAAAGTGATTTGGATATATATGTCCAATTCTTTTCCATTATAGGTTATTACAAGATATTGAATATAGTTCCCTGTGCTATACAGTGAATCCTTGTTGTTTATTTTATATATAGTAGTGTGTATCTGTTAATTCCATACTCCTAATTTATCCCTCTCTCCCTTTCCTCTTTGGTAACCATAAGTTTGTTTTCTATGACTGTGAGTCTGTTTCTGTTTTATAAATAAGCTCAGTTGTACTATTTTTTAGATTCCACATATAACTGATATCATATAATGTCTTTCTCTGTCTGATTTACTTCACTTAGTAGTATAGTCTTTAGGTTCATCCATGCTGCTGCAAATGGTATTATTTAATTCTTTTTTATGTCTGAGTAGTATTCCATTGTATATATACACATCACATCTTCTTTATCCATTCATCTGTTGATGAAGACTTAGGTTGCTTCCATGTCTTGGCTATTGGAAAGAGTGCTGCTATGGACATTGGTGTGTATGTATCTTTCTGAGTTAGAGTTTTTGTCTTTTCTGGGTGTATGCTCAGGAGTGTGATTCCTGGATTATATGGTAACTCTATTTTTAGTTTTTTTCCCCCTGGATTTGGCCAATTTTTAAAAAACTTTTATTTTATATTGGAGTATAGTTGATTAACAATGTTGTGTTAGTTTCAGGTGTACAGCAAAGTGATTCAGTTATACATATACATGTATCTATACTTTTTCAAATGCTTTTCCCATTTAGGTTTTTACAGAATATTGAGTTCCCTGCACTATACAGTAAGTCCTTGTTGCTTATCTATTTTAAATACAGCAGTGTGTACATGTTGACCCCAAACTCCCAGCCTATCTCTCCCCCCTACACACTTTCCCCCTGGTAGCCATAAATTTGTTCTCTAAGTCTGTGAGTCTCTTTCTCTTTTGTAAAACAGTTCATTTGTATCAAATTTTTAATATTCCATATATAAGTGATATCATATATTTGTCTTTCTGTCTGACTTACTTCACTTAGGATGATATTTGCATCCATATTGCTGCAAATGACATTATTTCATTCTTTTTAATGGATGAGTAATATTCCATTGTATATATGTATGACTTCTTTATCCATTCCTCTGTTGATGGACATTTAGTTTGCTTCCATGTCTTGGCTATTGTAAACAGCACTGCAATGAACATTGGGGTGCATGTATCCTTTGGACCGTGTTTTTCTCCAGATATATGCCAAGGAGTGGGATTGCTGGATCATACGGTAGCTTTATTTTTAGTTTCTTAAAGAACTTACATACTGTTCTCTATAGTGGCTGTATCAGTTTACATTCTCACCAACAGTGTAGCAGTGTTCCCCTTTTGCCACACCCTCTCCAGCATTTATTGTTTGTAGATTTTTTGATGATAGCCATTCTGACTGGTGTGAGGTGATATCTCAATGTAGTTTTGATTTGCATTTCTCTAATAATTAGCAATTTGGAGCATCTTTTCATGTGCCTGTTGGCCATCTGTATATATTCTTTGGAGAAATGTTTATTTCGGTCTTCTTCCCATTTTTTGATTGGATTGTTTGTTTGTTTGTTTGTTTTTGATATTGAGCTGTATGAACTGTTTGTATATTTTGGAAATTGAGCCTTTGTCAGTCGCATCATTTTGCAAATATTTTCTCCCAGTCTGTAGGTTGTCTTTTATTTTGTTTATGGTTTCCTTTGCTTGGCAAAAGCTTTAAAGTTTGATTAGGTCCCATTTGTTTATTTTTGCTTTTGCCTTGGCATACCTAAGAAAACATTGCTATGATTTATGCCAGAGAGTGTTTTGCCTGTGTTCTCTTCTAGGAATTTTATGGAGCCATGTCTTGTATTTAAATGTCTAAGCCATTTTGGGTTTATTTTTGGGTGTGTGGTGTGAGGGAGTGTTCTAACTTCATTGATTTATGTGTGGTTGTCCAACTTTCCCAACACCATGAGCTGAAGAGACTGTCTTTTCTCCATTGTATAGTCTTGCCTCCTTTGTCAAAGATTAATTGACTCTAGGTGTGTGGGTTTACTTCTGGGCTCTCTATTCTGTTTCATTGATCCATATTTTTGTTTTTGTGCCAATGCCACACTATTTTGATTACTGTAGCTTTGTAGCATTGTCTGGAAGAATTATGCTTCCAGCTTTGTTCTTTTTCCTCATGATTATTTTTGGCAATTCTGGGCCTTTTGTGGTTCCATATAAATTTTAGGATTATTTGTTCTAGTTCTGTGAAAAATGTCATGGGTGATTTGATAGGAATTAAATCTATAGATTGCTTTGGGTAGTATTACCATTTTAACTATATTAATTCTTCCAGTCTAAGAGCATGGGCTATCTTTCTTTGAATCATCTTTGATTTCTTTTATCAATGTTTTATAGTTCTCTGTGTATAAGTCTTTCACCTCCTTGGTTAGGTTTATTCCTTGGTATTTTATTTTATTTTTTGATGTAATTTTAAATGGGATTGCTTTTTTACTTTCTCTTTCTGATATTTCATTGTTAATGTAAAGAAATGCAACAGATTTCTGTATATTAATCTTGTATCATGTTACCTTGCTGAATTCATTGATCAGTTCTAATAGTTTTTATGTGGAGTCTTTAGGGTTTTCTATATAGAGTATCATGTCATCTGCATATAATAACAATTTTATCTCTTCCCTTTTGATTTGGATATCTTTTATTTCTTTTTATTGTCTGATTGCTGTGGCTAGGACTTCCAATACTATGTTGAATAGAAGTGGTGAGACTGGGCATCCTTGTCTTTTTCCAGAATTTAGTGAGAGAAGTTTCAGCTTTTCTCTGTTTAGTATTATGTTGGTTGTGGGTTTGTCATAAATGGCTTTTATTATGTTGAGATATGTTCCCTCTATAACCACTTTGGTGAGATTTTTTTTCATGAATGGATGTTGAATTTTATCACATACTTTTCCTGTATCTATTGAGATGATCATGTGGTTTTTGTCTTTTCTTTTGTTGATGTGTTGTATCACATCGATTGATTAAACCATCCTTGTGACCCTGTGATGACTCCAACTTGATCATGGTGTATGACCCTTTTTATGTGTTGTTGGAGTTAGTTTGTTAATACTTTGTTGAGGATTTTTGTATCTATATTCGTCAAAGATATTGGCCTGTAATTTTCTTTTTTGGTAGTGTCTTTGTATGGTTTTGGTATCTGGGTGATGGTGGTTTCATAGAATGACTTTGGGAGTTCTCCCTCCTTTTCAATCTTTTGGAAGAGTTTGAGAAAGGTAGCTATAAGTTCTTTTTGTATGTCTGGTAGAATTCCCTAGTGAAGCCATCTGGTCCTGGACTTTTGTTTTCAGGGGGTTTTTAAATTATAGATTCTATTTCACTTCTAGTGATCAGTCTGTTCAAATTATCTGTTTCTTCTTGATTCAGTTTTGGCAGGCTGTATGCTTCTAAAAACTTGTCCATTTCTTCTAGGTTGTGCATTTTGTTAGCATATAACTGTTCATAATATTTTCTTATGGTATTTTGTATTTCTGCAGTATCAGTTGTTATTTCTCCTCTTTCATTTCTTATTTTGGTTATTTGGGTCCTCACTCTGTGAGCCTGGCCAGAGGTTTGTCAATTTTGTTTCTCCTTTCAAAAAACCAGCTCTTGGTTTTATTGATTTTTTTCTATTTTTTACCTATATTTTATTTATTTCCTCTCTGATCTTTATTATTTCCTTCCTTCTGCTGACTTTAGGTTTTGTTCATTCTTCTTTTTCTAATTCTTTTAGGTGATAAGTTAAGTTATTTATTGGGATTTTTCTTATTTTTTGAGGAAGGGCTGTATTGCTATGAACTTCCCTCTTAGGACTGCTTTTGCTGCATCCCATAGATTTTGTATGGTTGTGTTTTCATTTTTTTTTTTGAGGTATTTAAAAATTTCCTCTTTGATTTAATCATTGACTTGTTTTTCAGTATCATGTTGTTTAGTCTCCATGTAATCAATTTTTTTCTCATTTCTTTTTCTGTGGTTGATTCTTAGTTTCATACCATTGTGGTTAGAAAAGATGCTTGAAATAACTTCTATCCTCTTAAATTTGTTAAGGCTTGTTTTGTTTCCTAGTATGTCGTCTATGCTAGTGAATGTTACATGTACACTTGAAAAGAATGTGTATCCTGTTTTTTTTTTTTTTTCGATGAAGCATCCTGTAGATATTAACTAAGTCGAACTATTCTGTAGTGTCAGTTAGGATCTCTGATGCCATACTGATTTTCTGTCTGGAAGATGTGTCCATTGATGACTGTGGGGTGTCCTACTATTATTGTATTCCCATTAATTTATCCTTTACGTCTGTTAGTAGTTTTATAATGTATTTACGTGCTCCTATATTGGGTGCATATATGTTAACAAGTGTGATATCCTCTTCTTGTATTGATTCTTTTATCATGATATAGTGTCTTCCTTTGTCTTTCTTTATGGCCTTTGTTTTATTTATTTATTTATATTTTTTAAAAAACATCTTTATTGGAGTATAATTGCTTTACAATGGTGTGTTAGTTTCTGCTTTATAACAAAGTGAATCAGTTATACATATACATATGTTCCCATATCTCTTCCCTCTTGCATCTCCCTCCCTCCCCCCCTCCCTATCCCACCCCTCTAGGTGGTCACAAAGCACCGAGCTGATCTCCCTGTGCTGTGCGGCTGCTTCCCACTAGCTATCTATTTTACATTTGGTAGTGTATATATGTCCATGCCACTCTCTCACCCTGTCACATCTTACCCCTCCCCCTCCCCATATCCTCAAGTCCATTCTCTAGTAGGTCTGTGTCTTTATTCCCGTCTTGCCACTAGGTTCTTCATGACATTTTTTTCCCTTAGATTCCATATATATGTGTTAGCATACTGTATTTGTTTTTCTCTTTCTGACTTACTTCACTCTGTATGACAGACTCTAACTCCATCCACCTCACTACAAACACCTCCATTTCATTTCTTTTTATGGCTGAGTAATATTCCATTGTATATATGTGCCACATCTTCTTTATCCATTCATCCGATGATGGACACTTAGGTTGCTTCCATGTCCTGGCTATTGTAAATAGAGCTGCAATGAACATTTTGGTACATGACTCTTTTTGAATTATGGTTTTCTCAGGGTATATGCCCAGGAGTGGGATTGCTGGGTCGTATGGTAGTTCTATTTTTAGTTTTTTAAGGAATCTCCATACTGTTCTCCATAGTGGCTGTATCAATTTACATTCCCACCAACAGTGCAAGAGTGTTCCCTTTTCTCCACGCCCTCTCCAGTATTTATTGTTTCTAGATTTTCTGATGATGGCCATTCTGACTGGTGTGAGATGATATCTCATTGTAGTTTTGATTTGCATTTCTCTAATGATTGATGATGTTGAGCATTCTTTCATGTGTCTGTTGGCCATCTGTATATCTTCTTTGGAGAAATGTCTGTTTAGGTCTTCTGCCCATTTTTGGATAGGGTTGTTTGTTTTTTTGTTATTGAGCTGCATGAGCTGCTTGTAAATCTTGGAGATTAATCCTTTGTCAGTTGCTTCATTTGCAAATATTTTCTCCCATTCTGAAGGTTGTCTTTTGGTCTTGTTTATGGTTTCCTTTGCTGTGCAAAAGCGTTTAAGTTTCATTAGGTCCCATTTGTTTATTTGTGGTTTTATTTCCATTTCTCTAGGAGGTGGGTCAAAAAGGATCTTGCTGTGATTTATGTCATAGAGTGTTCTGCCTATGTTTTCCCCTAAGAGTTTGATAGTGTCTGGCCTTACACTTAGGTCTTTAATCCCTTTTGAGTTTATTTTTGTGTATAGTGTCAGGGAGTGTTCTAATTTCATACTTTTACATGTACCTGTCCAATTTTCCCAGCACCACTTATTGAAGAGACTGTCTTTTCTCCACTGTATATGCTTGCCTCCTTTGTCAAAGATAAGGTGACCATATGTGTGTGGGTTTATCTCTGGGCTTTCTATCCTGTTGCATACGACAAACCCACAGCCAACATTGTCCTCAATGGTGAAAAACTGAAACCATTTCCACTAAGATCAGGAACAAGACAAGGGTGCCCACTCTCACCACTATTATTCAACATAGTTTTGGAAGTGTTAGCCACAGCAATCAGAGAAGAAAAAGAAATAAAAGGAATCCAAATTGGAAAAGAAGAAGTAAAGCTGTCACTGTTTGCAGATGACATGATACTATACATAGAGAATCCTAAAGATGCTACCAGAAAACTACTAGAGGTAATCAATGAATTTGGTAAAGTAGCAGGATACAAAATTAATGCACAGAAATCTCTTGCATTCCTATATACTAATGATGAAAAATCTGAAAGTGAAATTAAGAAAACACTCCCGTTTACCATTGCAACAAAAAGAATAAAATATCTAGGAATAAACCTACCTAAGGAGACAAAAGACAGACAAATTTTCTGTATGCAGAAAATTGTAGGACACTGATGAAAGAAATTAAAGATGATACAAATAGATGGAGAGATATACCATGTTCTTGGATTGGAAGAATCAACATTGTGAAAATGACTCTACTACCCAAAGCAATCTACAGATTCAATGCAATCCCTATCAAACTACCACTGGCATTTTTCACAGAACTAGAACAAAAAATTTCACAATTTGTATGGAAACACAAAAGACCCCAAATAGCCAAAGCAATCTTGAGAATGAAAAATGGAGCTGGAGGAATCAGGCTCCCTGACTTCAGACTATATTACAAAGCTATAGTAATCAAGACAGTTTGGTACTGGCATGGCCTTTGTTTTAAATTCTAATTTGTCTGATATGAGTATTGCTATCCCTGCTTTCTTGTCATTTCCACTGCATTTCCATTTTCCATCCCCTCACTTTCAATCCATTTGTGTTTTGCCCTAAAGTGAGTCAACATATTGTAGGTTCTTGTTTTATTATCCAATCCGCCACTCAGTGTCTTTTGATCAGAGCATTTAGTCCATTGACATTTAAAGTAATTATCAATAAGTATGTATTTATTGTCATTTTAAACCTTGTTTTCCAGTTGATTTTATATTTCTTCTTTGTTCCTTTCTTTTTGTTTTTCCTTTTGTGGTTTTTTAATTAAAATTTAAAAAAAATGAAATATAGTTGATTTACAATGCTGTGTTAGTTTCAGGTGTACAGCAAAGTGATTCACATATATATAATATATATATAATATGTATATGAATTCTTTTATTATATTCTTTTACATTATAGGTATTACAAGATATTGAGTATAGTTCCCTGTACTATACAGTAGATTCTTTTCTGTTATTTATTATATGTATATAGTAGTGTGTGTATGTGTGTATATATATATATATTTTACTGGATCATATGGTAGTTGT
The DNA here is from genome assembly GCF_949987535.1 of Balaenoptera acutorostrata. Classification (NCBI taxonomy): domain Eukaryota; kingdom Metazoa; phylum Chordata; class Mammalia; order Artiodactyla; family Balaenopteridae; genus Balaenoptera; species Balaenoptera acutorostrata. The sequence goes on from NC_080065.1 coordinate 168,126,868, forward strand.
ATTTTTTTAAATTAATTTTTATTGGGGTATGGTTGCTTTACAATGTTGTTAGTAGTGTGTATATTTTAATCCCAAACTCCTAATTTATCCCTCCTCCCCCACTTTGGTAACCATAAGTTTGTTTTCTATATCTTTCCTTTTGTTATTTGATGGTTTTCCTTTGTATTATTCTTGAGTTCCTTTCTTTTTGGTTTTTGTGAATCTATTGTATGTTTTTGATTTGTGGTTACCCTGGCTTTCAACCATGTTAACATAACTATATCTACTTTCTTTAGACTGGTAGTCATATAAGCTCAAACACATTCTAAAAGATCTACATTTTCTTACTCCCCTCCCCCACATTTTGTGATTTTGATGTTCTATTTTAAATCTTCGTGTTTATCCTTTTGCTGGTCATTGTAGTTATAATTATTTTCACAGAATTTTTTTTTTGTTTTTTAATCTATGTGCTAGCTTATTTAAATGATCTTAAATCCTTTTATATATTTGCCTTTCCCATTGTGGTTTACCCTTTCTTATAGATTCTTGGTTCTTTTCTATTTAGAGAAAACCTTTCAATATTTCTTTTAGGATATGTTTATCCTATATTCTTTTAGCTTTTGCTTATCTGAGAAATTCTTTCTTGCTCTTTTTATTCTAAATGGTGATCTTGCTGGGTAGAGTACCCCAGGTTTCAGGTGTTTTCCTTTCAGGATTTTGAATATATCTTGCCACTCCCTCTGGCCTGCAAAGTTTCTGTAGACAAATCAGTTGATAGCTTTCTGGGGGTTCCCTTGTAACTGACTCTTTGTTTTTCTCTTGCTGCCTTTGGAATCCTCTCTTTAACGACTTTTGCAATTTTAATTATGATATGCCTTGGTGTATGTCTGCTTGGGTTCATCTTGTTTGGGATCCTCTGTACTTCCTTTACCTGGATATCTGTTTCCTTCTTTAGGTTTGGGAATTTTTCAGGCAAAATTTCTTCAAATACATTTTTAATCCCCTTTTCTCTTTCTTTTCCTTCTGAGATTACTATTATGTGTAGATTGGCATGCTTCATATTATCCCATAAATCTTGTATGTTGATTTCATTTTAAAAAAACTTGTCTTTCTGGGGAATTCCCTGGCAGTTCAGTGGTTAGGACTCCACGCTTCCACTGTCAGGGGCCTGGGTTTGATCCCTCATTGGGTAACTAAGATCCTGCAAGCCACTCGGGGCTGCTAAATGTCTTTCTGTCTGTTGTTTTTTAAAAAAATTTTATTTATTTATTTAGTTGCACTAGGTCTTAGTTGTGTCAGGCAGGCTCTTTAGTTGTGGCTTGTGGGCTCCTTAGTTGAGGCACGTGGGCTCCTTAGTTGCGGCACATGAACTCTTAGTTGCGGCATGCATGTGGGATCTAGTTCCCTGACCAGGGATTGAAACCAGGCCCCCTACATCGGGAGCGTGGTGTCTTATCCACTGCACCACCAGGGAAGTCCCCTGTCTCCTGTTCTGATTGGGTGATTTCCATTATTCTGTCTTTTAGATCACTTATTTGTTCTTCGGCATTATTTAGTTTGCTATTTATTGCCTTTAGCTCAGTTTTCATCTTGGTAATTGAGTGGTCTAATTTTGAGTGGTCTTTATAGTTTCTAGTTCCTTGTTACAGTGATCTGCATTTCTAACAATAGTCTTTCTTAATTCCTTCAGCATTTTAATCTCCCTTTTGAACTTGGGGTCTGGTAGACTGGAGAAGTCTGTTTCTTTGTCTGTTCTTTCAGCAGATTTCTCTTGTTCTTTTAATTGGGAATAGTTCCTCTGCATTTTCATTTTACTTATATTTCTCTGACTCTGTGAATTTAGGAGAAACAGTTATCTACTGTGGTCTTAAAGGGCTGTTTTCATGTGGGAGCAACCCTGTGTAGACTGTGTGCGCCCAATATTTTTGGTGCGAGGGTTGTTTTTGGTGTGGATGCTTTCCACGTCTTTCCTCAGGGTGTGCTGCCCTTGTCCCCTTGATAAGGGGTGTGTTGGTATTGTGGTGACCAGAGCCTGCACTGGATGTTGGGCAGGGCCTCCTCTTTGCTCTGTGGTTGTCACATCCCCATTGGGGGCAGGATCTGTTCCCCAGCTGTTGGAGTAGAAGCCCCCAGATCTGATTCTAAGCTGTAGTGTAAAGTAGGTGGTACTGGAGTGCTCCCTCTGGGAAAGGAGCCACTGTGTATTCTTCCCCAGGAGCTGTCTGCTGGGATGTTCAACTCTGTGATGCCACCTGCTACCCGGTGTGCACACCCACAAAGATCACTGTTGCTGGTGCTGCCCTCGGGGGCCACCTCCACCACGGTAGTGCCAGAAATTGGCTCAGATAACCCCCAGGCATGTGTGTGCACTCACAGAGCTGAGGGGGAAACCCACCAAAGCCATGCCCCTGCATCCACATAGGGATTGCCGGTAATCAGCTCAGGTTTCAACCCCGCCTCCAAGTGTGTATGCCCACAAAGTTCACAAAATCCATGGTGGCCAGAGCTGTGCCTCACTATGAGCATGCTGATAATGAGGCTGCTATGACAGACCCGCCCCCCTCCCTTTCCTTGTTGACAGTGGGGCTCCTACCGCAGACATGCGCTTGTCCTGTGTGCACACCCAGTTGTCGCCCTGGACACACTTCACGCCCTTTGGACTGTCTCTGTGCAGCCAAATCAAGTCCTCTCCCTGGGTCTGTTCCCTGAAGCCCCAGTCACTGTGCACACCAACGGGCACGTGTCTTGCACTGGGAAAGGTGGTGATGTGACCAGGACCGTCTGTGCTGGTCTCTCTTTACCCTGTGGAGCACAGGCCAGCTCCCACACTCTCCTCTCAAGCCTCTGAAGCTCTCTATCTGTCTGGGTGGACCTCTCAGCTGGTGAAAGAGATTCCTAGGGTTAGGGAACATTTCCTCTTTCACAGCTCCCTCCCAGGGGCACAGTTCCTGTCCTGATTCCTCTTCTTCTCCCTTTCCCCTTCATCCTACCTGGTTATGTGGGGATTGTTCTTGCAGTTTTGGTTGTACGAGATCTTCTGCAGGCTTTCAGTAGGTATTCCATGAGAATTGTTCCACATGTAGATGTATTTTTGATGCATTTGTTGGAGGAGGCCAGCTCCACATCCCTCTACTCCTCCATCTTGAGCTACACCTATGCAAGTCTTTTTATGGACATATGCTTTCTTTTTTTTGGTTGAATACCTATGGCTAGAATGTTGGGTTATAGGGAAGGTATATGTTCAATTTCCTAAGAAACTGTCTAACTGTTTCTTAAAGTGGTTTTACAATTTTATATTCTCACCAGAAATGTATGACAGTCCCAATTGCTTTACATCCCCTCCAGTATTTGGGATTTTCAGTCTTTTTAGTATTAGCCATTCTAGTGGATGTGTGGTAATATTTCATTGTTGTTTTAATTTGCATTTCATTTATGAGAATGTTGAACATCTTTTCATGTGCTTATTGGATATTCATGTATCTTCTTTTATGTAATGTCTATTCCAATATTTTGCCCACTTAAAAATTGGTAACCATTGTAATGGGTCATTTGTCTCCTTATATACTTGTAAGAATTCTGTATATATTCTGGATATAAGACCTTTGTCAGGTGAATAAATTACAAATATTTTCTCCTCATCTATGGCTTTCCTTTTCACTTCATTAATGGTGTCTTTTGAAGAGTCTATGTTTCTAATTTTTATAAATCAATTAAAAATTTTATTGTTAGTGCTTATTATATTCTATCTAAGACAACTTTAATTATCCCAAGGTCATGAAGATTTCCACCAATGTTTTCTTCTAGACGTTTTGTAGTTTCTTTTTTTTTTAATTGACAGAATTCAAAATATAACAATAATTCTGTAAATTTTTTTCAATACAGGTATACTAATGAGAAAATGGAATTTTATTTTGGGGATAATATTTTGCTTATTGGGATTCAAAGTTATGTTTCTTATCAAAATCTGTTGCAAATGCTGATCAGTAATGGTATTTTATGTATTTCATTAAAAAATTTTTTTTAAAATTTATTATTTATTTATTATGTTTATTTTTGGCTGTGTCGGGTCTTTGCTTCTGTGTGAGGGCTTTCTCCAGTTGCGGCGAGTGGGGGCCACTCTTCATCGCGGTGCGCGGGCCTCTCACTATCGCGGCCTCTCTTGTTGCGGAGCAGAGGCTCCAGATGCTCAGGCTCAGTAGTTGTGGCTCACGGGCCCAGTTGCTCCGCGGCATGTGGGATCCTCCCAGACCAGGGCTCGAACCCGTGTCCCCTGCATTGGCAGGCAGACTCTCAACCACTGCGCCACCAGGGAAGCCCCCTGTATTTCATTTTTGATAATGTCTCTTCATGTAGATAGGTACTGCCGAGTACTGATACTGTCCATAAGCATATGATTTTTTCCCATTTAATATTTTTATTGAGATATAATTCACATAACATAAAACTCATTATTTTAAAGTGTACAAGTCAGGGTTTTTCAGCATATTCAATATGTTGTACAACTATCAGCACTATCTAATTCTGGAACACTTCCATCAACCCCAAAGAGAAACCCTGTACTTAGTAGTCAGTCTCAATTTTCCCTTCTTCTCATTCCTTGGCAACTACTAGTCTACTTTCTGTCTCTATTGATTTACCTATTCTGGGCATTTCATATAAACAGAATCATACAATCTGTGGCTTTTTATGTCTGGCTTCTTTCATTTAGGATAATGTTTTCATAGTTCATCCACATTGTAGCATGTGCAAGTACTTCATTCTTTTTTATGGCTGAATAATATTCCATTGTTTGGATATGCTAGGTATTGTTTATCCATTCATCAGTTGTTGGACATATAGGTTTTTTCCACTTTTTGCCTATTATGAATAATGCTGCTATGAACATTCATGTACAAGTTTTTGTGTGAACATATGTTTTAAGTTTTCATTGGTATATTCCCTGAAATGATTGAGTCATATGGCAACTCTGTGTTTAAATGAAGAAGTACCACACTGTTTTCCACAACAGCCAAATTATTTTACATTCCCACCAGTAATGCACAGGGTTCCAGTTGTTCTACATCCTTGCCAAAATTTGCTACTTCTTTCCCTCTATCCTTCCTTCTTTTCTTTCTTTCTTTCTTTCTTTCTTTCTTTCTTTCTTTCTTTCTTTCTTTCCATCTGAGTGGCTTTGAAGTGGTGTTTTGGTGGTTTGATTTGCATTTTTCTAATGACTAATGATGTTGAGCATCTTTTCATGTTCTTATTGACCATTTGTATATCTTCTTATAGTTTTAGTATTCGTATCTATCATCCATTTTATTAATTTTTGTGTTTGGTATGAGGTAAGAGCTGAGATTCATTTTTTCTCCACTCATATGTCTAGTTGATCTAGCCCATTTGTTGAAAAGACCTCTTAAGTTGTCCCCTGGGGTAAGCAGAGTAAGGACTCTACAAAGATGTCCACATCCTAATTCCTTGAATATTACATTATATAGCAGAAGGGGAATTAAGGTAGCAGGTGGAATTAAGGTTGCTTATCAGTTGACCTTACGATAAGGATATTATCCTGGATTATCTGAGTGAATTCAATGTGATCACAGAGATCCTTAAATGAGGAAGAGGGAGACAGCAGAGGAGGTCAGAGTGATGTAATGTGCTAAGAAATTGGCCTACTATTGCTGGCTTTGAAAATGGAGGAAGGCACCATGTGCCTCTAGAATGTAGGCGGCCTCTAGAAGCTGGAAAGGAAACAGATTTTCCCTAGGGTCTCTAGAAAGGAATGATGTCCAGGTGACTCCTTGATTTTAGCCTGGTTAGATCCATTGGGACTCCTGAATTGACAGATTGTAAGATAATAAATTAGTATTGTTTTAAGCACTAAGTTTGTGGTAATTTGTTATAGCAGCCATAGAAAACCAATATTTTCCCCAAGATTCCTGCCCTCTGGTATACATGCTCTGTATAATCCCTTCCCCTTGGGTGTGATTAAGATTTGTGAATATGATGGGTGATCATTCCTGTGATTATGTAATGTTATATGGCAGAAGAGATTTTGCAGATGTAATGAAGGTTTTCAATCAATTAACTTTGGGTCAATCAAAAGAAAGGTTATCTTCTATTGGCCTGACCTTAAAAGAGGTCAAAGAGATTCAAAGTGAAAGAGATTCTCTTGTTGGCTTGAAGGAGCAAACTGTTACATTGTGGAGAACACCACATAACAGAGAACAGTGAGTGGCCTCTAGGAACTAAGGGCTTCAGTCCTACAACTGCAAGGAATTAAACCCTTCCAACAACACGAATGAGCTTGGAAGAAGAGTCCAAGTTCCAAATGAGAATGCAGCCTGGTGGACACCTTGATTTTAGCCTTTTGAGAACTTAAGCAGAGAACCCAGGTACACCACACTAGGGCTTCTGACCTACAGAAATATGTGAAACATATAACTATATATGAAATAACAAATCAGTATTGTTTTAAGCTGCTAAATTTGTGCTAATTCGTCATGCAGTGATGGAAAAACAATGTGTTTTCCCATTGAATTGCCTTAGCAATGCATTGTTGAAAATCAATTGAGCATGTATATCTGGGTCTATTTCTGGACTCTGTTCTTTCCCATTGATCACTTTGTCTTTTTACCAAAACTACTATCATTTGGCTTACCATAGCTTTATAGTACATCTTTAAAATTAGATACTAGGAGTCATCCAACTTTGCTATTCTTTTTCAAAATTGTTTGGCTATTTTACGTCCTGTGTATTTTCATATAAATAGTAGAATCAACTTTTCATTTGTACAAAAAATGCTTGCTGGAATTTTGATTTGTATTATGGTTGACCATTGAACAACACTCCATGAAGTGGAAAATCTGAGTATAACTTTACAGTTGTCCCTCCATGTCCATGGTTCCATACTGGCAGAGTCAACCAACTGTGGATTATGTATTTCTGTAGTCTGTATTTATTGAAACAAATCTGCATATAAGTGGACCTGCTCAGTCTAAACCAGGGTTGTTCAAGGGTCAGCTGGAAGTTGAATTTGAAGATCAATTTGGGGAATTTGAGCTTAACAATATTGAGTCTTCTGATTCATGAACATGGTATATATTTCCGTTAGTTTTAGTCTCCTTTCATTTCTTTCTTTTGGTGGGGAGATCTAATTAGCTTTATTCAGTGATTCAGGAATCAGGCAGCATCCCATCTAGTAAATAGAAGGATGCTCAAGGGGTTGCATAAATGGAAGGTTTTATAATCAGAAGGAGGGTAGGGAAGAAGGTATTAGCAAAAGAAAAGAAAGGATTTTTTCAGGCCAGGCCATCTTCCTTTGGGGGGAAGGGAACAGCAGACGCCTTCATGATGCAGATTACCTCACTAGTGTTGATCCTGAAATTTCAGATTATGTGTTTAAAATTCACATTCCAGGGACTTCCCTGGTGGTGCAGTGGTTAAGAATCCACCTGCTAATGCAGGGGACATGGATTTGAGCCCTGGTCCAGGAAGATCCCACATGCCACAGAGCAACAAAGCCCATGTGCCACAACTACTGAGCCAGTGCTCTGGAGCCCATGAGCCACAACTGAGCCTGCGTGCCACAACTACTGAAGCCCGTGAGCCTGGAGCCCATGCTCTGTAACAAGAGAAGCCACTGCAATGAGAAGCCTGTGTACCACAAGGAAGAGTAGCCTCCGCTCGCAGCAACTAGAGAAAGCCCTTGCAAAGCAACGAAGACCCAACATAGCCAAAATAATAAATAAATAAATAAATAAAATAAATAAAATTCACATTCCTAGCTCTCTTTATGCCTAGCACAGCCATGGCTCATGTCTCCCCTAATCATTTTCCTAAGGAACAGACTTAAGTATGCCCTAACAGAAGATGAAATAAAGATCTGCCTGCAGCGTTTCATTAAGATTGATGGCAATGTCTACACTGTTATAACCTACCTCGCTTGTTTTATGGACGTCATCAGCATTGGAGAGCCTGGAGAGAATTTTTGTCTGATCTATGACACCAAAGGTCGCTTTGCTGTTCATTGTATTACACCTGAGGAGGCCAAGTACAAGTTGTGTAAAGTGAGAAGGATCTTTGTGGGGACAAAAGGAATCCTTCATCTGATGACCCATGGTGCTTGCACTGCCCGCTACCCTGATCCCCTCATCAAGGTGAATGACACCATTCAAATTGATTTGGAGACTGGCAAGATTACTGATTTCATCTAATTTGACACTGGTATCCTGTGCATGGTGACTGAAGGTGCTAACCTGGGAAGAATTGGTGTGATCACCAACCGGGAGAGACATCCTGGTTCTTCTGATGTAGTTCATGTGAAAGATGTCAATGACAACAGCTTTGCCACTGGGCTCTCCAACATTTTCGTTATTGGCAAAGGCAACAAACCATGGATCTCTCTTCCCCATGGAAAGGGTATCTGCCTTACCATTGCTGAGGAGAGAGACAAGAGACTGGCGGCCAAACAGAGTAGTGGATAAAATGATCTCTAGGTGACATGATTGGAAAAGTCTTTGTACTTAATTAAAGATAATACCACATTAAAAAAAATAAAATTCACATTCCTAGGAGAGGTTGAAACTGCAATGAAGTCTTGGTTTGCTGTTCTGGGAGCAAATTACTCCATTTTGGGCTTTTTTTTTTTTTTAACAATGCCAATTATATCTCAAAAAAGTCAGTATTTCTCTAATTTTAATGTGTGAAGGAAGGTCTCCTTTAATTTCTGTTAGCAATGTTTTACAATTTTCAGTATGGAGATCTTAGGTATCTTTTGTTAAATGTGTTTCTATGTATTTAATATTTTTTCATGCTATTGTAAATAAAAAAATTTTATATTCCAATTTTTATTGCTACCATATAGAAATACATATATTGCTAGCATATAGAAATACAATTATTTTTGTTTTTACCCTTGTATCTGTGACTTTGCTAAATTTGTTTTTTAATTTTAGTAGTTTTGTGTAGATTCTTTAGGATTGTCTATGTAGACAATCACATTTTCTATGAACAAAGGTAGTTTTATTGACTTCCTTCCAGTCTTTTCGCCTTTTATTCATTTTTCATGCTTTATTGAAGTATACAGGACCTCTAGCATAATGTTCAGTAGAAGTTGTGAGAGTGTCATGCAGTATATCACTTAGTATGATACTAATTGTAGTTTTTTCATAAATGTCATTTATCAAATTGAGGAAATACATTTCTATTTCTAGTTTGCTGAGAGTTTTGGTCATGAATTGGTGTTAAGTTTTGTCAAATTCTTTTCCTGCATCTATTAAAATGACTATATGATTTTCCTTATTTATTTCATTAACAGGATGAATTACAGATTTGTTTTTGATTCAATATTCAAAAACTTGCATTTCTTAGAATCCACTTGGCCATGATATATAATCATTTTTATATGTTGCAGGATTCTATTTATTAATATTTTATTGAGGAATTTTTCTTCTATGTGTGTAACATTGGTATTTTTCTTCCTTAAATATTTGATAGGACTCACCAATGAAATCATCTAGGCCTGTAGTTTTCTTTGTGGGAAGTTCTTGGTTATGATTATTTAATAGATTTATGTTGTGGTAGATGATCTCCAAAGCTGGATGTCATCCATTTCTTCTCTTTCTGTGTGCATGCCTCTACATGCATCACCCTCGCTTGAGGCTGGGGTGGTCTTTTATTTATTTATTTTTAAAACATCTTTATTAGAGTATAATTGCTTTACAATGTTGTGTTAGTTTCTGTTGTACAACAAAGTGAATCAGTTATATGTATACATATATCTCCATATCCCCTCCCTCTTGAGCTTCCCTCCCACCCTCCGTATCCCACCCCTCTAAGTCGTCACAAAGCATTGAGCTGATCTCCCTGTGCTCTACAGAAGTTTCCCACTAGCTATTTTACATTTGGTAGGGTATATATGTCAATACTACTCTCTCACTTTGTTCCACCTTCCCCTTCCTGCCCTGTGTCCTCAAGTCTGTTCTCTACGTCTGCATCTTTATTCCTGTCCTGCCACTAGGTTCATCAGTACCATTTTTCTAGATTCAATATATATACATTAGCATACAGTATTTGTTTTTCTCTTTCTGATTTACCTCATTCTGTATGACAGACTCTAGGTCCATCCACCTCACTATGAATAACTCAATTTCGTTCCTTTTAATGGCTGAGTAATATTCCATTGTATATATATGCCACATCTTCTTTATCCATTCATCTGTCGATGAACATTTAGGTTGCTTCCATGTCCTAGCTATTGTAAATAGTGCTGCAATGAACACTGTGGTACATGTCTCTTTTTGAATTATGGTTTTCTCAGGGTATATGCCCAGTAGTGGGATTGCTGGGTCGTATGGTAGTTCTATTTTTAGTTTTTTAAGGAACCTCCATACTGTTCTCCATAGTGGCTGTATCAATTTACATTCCCACCAACAGTGCAGGAGGGTTCCCTTTTCTCCACACCGTCTCCAGTATTTATTGTTTCTAGATTTTTTGATGATGGCCATTCTGACCAGTGTGAGGTGATGCCTCATTGTCGTTTTGATTTGCATTTCTCTTATGATTAGTGATGTTGAGCATCGTTTCATATGTTTGTTGGCAATCTGTTTGCCTTCTTTGGAGAAATAACTGTTTAGGTCTTCTGCCCATTTTTGGATTGGGTTTTTTTTTTTTTTTTTTTGATAGTGAGCTGCATGAGCTGCTTGTATATTTTGGGGATTAGTCCTTTGTCAGTTGCTTCATCTGCAAATATTTTCTCCCATTCTGAGGGTTGTCTTTTCATCTTGTTTATGGTTTCCTTTGCTGTGCAAAAGCGTTTAAGTTTCATTAGGTCCCATTTGTTTATTTTTGTTTTTATTTCCATTTCTCTAGGAGGTGGGTCAAAAAGGATCTTGCTGTGATTTATGTCATAGAGTGTTCTGCCTATGTTTTCCTCTAAGAGTTTTATAGTGTCTGGCCTTACATTTAGATCGTTTAATCCATTTTGAGTTTATTTTTGTATGGTGTTAGGAAGTGTTCTAATTTCATTCTTTTATGTGAAGCTGTCCAGTTCTTCCAGTTCCACTTTTTGAAGAGGCTGTCTTTTCTCCATTGTATATTCTTGCCTCTTTTGTCAAAGATAAGGTGACCATATGTGTGTAGGTTTATCTCTGGGCTTTCTATCCTGTTCCATTGATCTATATTTCTGTTTTTGTGCCAGTTCCATACTGTCTTGATTACTGTAGCTTTGTAGTATAGTCTGAAGTCCGGGAGCCTGATTCCTCCAGCTCCGTTTTTCTTTCTCAAGATTTCTTTAGCTGTTCAGAGTCTTTTGTGTTTCCATACAAATTGTGGAATTTTTTGTTCTAGTTCTGTGATAAATCCCATTGGTAATATGATAGGGATTGCATTGAATCTGTAGATTGCTTTGGGTAGTATAGTCACTTTCACTATGTTGATTCTTCCGATCCAAGAACATGGTATCTCCCCATTTGTCTCTATCATCTTTGATTTCTTTCATCAGTGTCTTACAGTTTTCTGCACATAGGTCTTTTGCCTCCTTAGGTAGGTTTATTCCAAGGTATTTTATTCTTTTTGTTGCAGTGGTAAATGGGAGTGTTTCCTTAATTTCTCTTTCTGATTTTTCATTGTCAGTGTACAGGAATGCAAGAGATTTCTGTGCATTAATTTTGTATCCTGCTACTTTACCAAATTCATTGATTACCTCTAGTAGTTTTCTGGTAGCATCTTTAGGATTCTCTATGTATAGTATCATGTCATCTGCAAACAGTGAGTTTTACTTCTTCTTTTCCAATTTGCATTCTTTTTAATTCTTTTTCTTCTCTGATTGCCATGGCTAAAACTTCCAAAACTATGTTAAATAGTAGTGGTGAGAGTGGACACCCTTGTCTTGTCCCTGACCTTAGAGGAAATGCTTTCAGTTTTTCACCATTGGGAATGATGTTTGCTGTGGGTTTGTCATATATGACTTTTATTATGTTGAGGTAGGTCCCCTCTATGCCCACTTTCTGGATAGTTTTTATCATAAATGGGTGTTGAATTTTGTCAAATGCTTTTTCTGCATCTGAGATTATCATATGGTTTTTATCTTTCAATTTGTTAATATGGTTTATCACATTGATTGATTTGAGTATACTGACGAATTCTTGCATTCCTGGGATAAACCCCACTTGATCATGGTGTATGATCCTTTTAATGTGCTGTTGGATTCTTTTTGCTAGTATTTTGTTGAGATTTTTGCATCTATGTTCATGAGTAATATTGACCTGTAATTTCTTTTTTTGTGACATCTTTGTCTGGTTTTGGTATCAGGGTGATGGTGGCCTTGTAGAATGAGTTAGGGAGTGTTCCTCCCTCTGCTATATATTGGAAGAGTTTGAGAAGGATAGGTGTTAGCTCTTCTCTAAATGTTTGATAGAATTAGCCTGTGAAGCCATCTGGTCCTGGGCTTTTGTTTGTTGGAAGATTTTTTAATCACAGTTTCAATTTCAGTGCTTGTGATTGGTCTGTTCATAATTTCTATTTCTTCCTGGTTCAATCTTGGAAGGTTGTACTTTTCTGAGAATTTGTCCGTTTCTTCCAGGTTGTCCATTTTAATGGCATATAGTTCCTTGTAGTAGTCTCTCATGATCCTTTGTATTTCTGCAGTGTCAGTTGTTACTTCTCCTTTTTCATTTCTAATTCTATTGATTTGAGTCTTCTCCCTTTTTTTCCTGATGATTCTGGCTAATGTTTTATCAATTTTGTTTATCTTCTCAAAGAACCAGCTTTTAGTTTTTTTGATCTTTTCTATCATTTCCTTCATTTATTTTCATTTATTTCTGATCTGATTTTTATTATTTCTTTCTGCAAACTTTAGGGTTTTTTTGTTGTTGATATTCTTCTTCTTCTTTCTCTAGTTGCTTTAGGTGTAAGGTTAGGTTGTTTATTTGAGATTTTTCTTGTTTCTTGAGGTAGGATTGTATTGCTACCAACTTCCCTCTTAGAACTGCTTTTGTTCCATCCCATAAGTTTTGGGTCATTGTATTTTCATTGTCATTTGTTCCTAGGTATTTTTAAATTTCCTGTTTGATTTCTTCAGTGATCTCTTGGTTATTTAGTAGGGTATTGTTTAGCCTCCATGTGTTTGTATTTTTTACAGTTTTTTTCCTGTAATTGATATCTAGTCTCATAGCGTTGTTGTCGGAAAAGATGCTCGATACAATTTCAATTTTCTTAAATTTACCGAGGCTTGATTTGTGACCCAAGATGTGATCTATCCTGGAGAATGTTCTGTGTGCACTTGAGAAGAAGTTGTGTTCTGTTGTTTTTGGATAGAATGTCCTGTGGATATCAATTAGGTCCATCTGGTATAATATGTCATTTAAGGCTTCTGTTTCTTTATTTATTTTATGCTTGGATGATCTGTCCATTGGTGTAAGTGGGGTGTTAAAGTCCCCTACTATTATTGTGTTACTGTCAATTTTCCCTCTTATGGCTGTTAGCATTTGCCTTATGTATTGAGGTGCTCCTATGTTGGGTGAATAAATATTTAAAATTGTTATATCTTCTTCTTGGGTTGATCCCTTGATCATTATGTAGTGTCCTTCCTTGGCTCTTGTAATAGTCTTTATTTTAAATCCCATTTTCTCTGATATGAGTATTGCCACTCCAGCTTTCTTTTGATTTCCATTTGCATGGAATATCTTTCTCCATCCCCTCACTTTCAGTCTCTATGTGTCCCTAGGTTTGAAATGGGTCTCTTGTAGACCACATATATATGGATCTTGTCTTTGTATCCATTCAGCCAGTCTGTGTCTTTTGGTTGGAGAATTTAATCCATTTACATTTAAGGTAATTATTGATATGTATGTTCCTATTACCATTTCTTAATTGTTTTGGGTTTGTTTTTGTAGGTCTTTTCCTTCTCTTGTGTTTTCTGTCTAGAGAAGTTCCTTTAGCATTTGTTGTAAAGCTGGTTTGGTGGTGTTGAATTCTCTTAACTTTTGCTTATCTGTGGAGCTTTTGATTTCTCTTTTGAATCTGAATGAGATCCCTGCTGGGTAGAGTAATCTTGGTTGTAGGTTTTTCCCTTTTGTCAATTTAAATATGTCCTGCTACTCCCTTCTGGCCTGCACAGTTTTTGCTGAAAGATCAGCTGTTAACCTCATGGATATTCCTTTGTATATTATTTGTTGCATTTCCCTTGCTGCTTTTAATATTGTTTGTTTGTTTAATTTTTGTTCGTTTGATTAATATGTGTCTTGGCGTGTTTCTCCTTGGGTTTATCCTGTATGGGACTCTCTGTGCTTCCTGGATTGATTGACTATTTCCTTTCCCGTGTTGGGGAAGTTTTTGACTATGATCTCTTCAAATATTTTCTCAGACCCTTTCTCTTTCTCTTCTCCTTCTGGGACCCCTATAATTCGAATGTTGGTGCGTTTAACTTTGTCCCAGAAGTCTCTGAGGCTGTCCTCAATTCTTTTCATTCTTTTTTCTTTATTCTGCTTTGTGGCAGTTATTTCCACCATTCTATCTTCCAGCTCACTTTTCCGTTCTTCTGCCTCAGTTATCCTGCTGTTGATTCCTTCTAGAGTGTTTTTAACTTCAGTTACTGTGTTGTTCATTACTGTTTGTTTGCTCTTTTGTTTTTCTAGATCCTTGTTAAATGTTTCTTGTATTTTCTCCATTCCATTTCTTGGATTTTGGATCATCTTTACTATCATTACTCTTAATTCCTTTTCTGGTAGTTTGCCTATTTCCTCTTCATTTATTTGGTCTTGTGGGTTTTTATCTTGCTCCTTTGCCTGCAAGATATTTCTCTGTCTTCTCATTTTGTCTAATTACAGTGTTTGAGGTCTCCTGTCCCTAGGCTGCAGAGTCGTAGTTTTTCTTGCTTCTGTTTTTTGCCTTTGGTGGTGAGGTTGGTCCAGTGGCTTGCATAGGCTTCCTGATGGGAGGGACTGGTGCCTGTGTTCTGGTGGGTGGAGCTGAGTCTTTTCCCTCTGATGAGTAGGGCTGTGTCAGGTGGTCTGTTTTGGGTTGTCTGTGAGCTTAGTATGACTTTAGGTAGTCTGTGTATTGATGGGTGGGTTTGTGTTCCTGTCTTGTTTGTTGTTTGGTGTGAGGTGTCCAGCACTGGGAGCTGCAGGCAGTTTGGTGGAGCCGGGTCTTGGATTCAGATAGAGGCCTCTGAGAGAGCTCTAGGTGATTAATCATCCCTGGGGCCATGAATTCTCTAGTGGTCCAGCATCCTGGACTTGGCGCTCCCACCCTAGAGCCTCAGGCCTGACTTCTATTTGGGGAACCAAGACCCCGCAAGTTGCTCATCCCAGCAATAAAGGGGAGTAAAAAAACTTTTTTTTTTTATAATTTTTTTTTTTTCCCCCTACTTTATTTATTTATTTATTTATTTTTGGCTGTGTTGGGTCTTCGGTTCGCGCGAGGGCTTTCTCCAGCTGCGGCAAGCGGGGGCCACTCCTCACCGCGGTGCGGGGACCGCTCTTCATCGCGGTGCACGGGCCTCTCACTATCGCGGCCCCTCCCGCTGCGGGGCACAGGCTCCAGACGCGCAGGCTCAGCAGCCGTGGCTCACGGGCCCAGCCGCTCCGCGGCATGTGGGATCCTCCCAGACCAGGGCTCGAACCCGTGTCCCCTGCATTAGCAGGCAGACTCTCAACCACTGCGCCACCAGGGAAGCCCCAAACTTTTTTTAATTAAAAAAATGATAACAACCCCCCAGACAAATGGTAAATAGTAAAATCAAACAAACAAAAACAGAAACAAGGAAATATACACACACACAAAAGAAACAAAAACAGAACCAAATAAAACAAAAATCAAGAGAACAACCAGACAAACAAAAGAACCCAAGAACAAAATCAAACAATTAAAAAGAAAACTAACAAAAACACAAAACCAAAAAACAAAACTAAAGCAGAGTGAGGCTGGGGTGATTAAGACTTACTTTGACAAATGGAATACGGGAAAGCGATGCTGTGTCAGTTCCAGATGTATCCTTTAAGAGCCCTGGCCACTCATTCTTTCCCTCTCAAAGTCAGCCACAATGTAGAAAATATGACTACTCTGAGGTTGCATTGCTAAGAGGGAACTCAAGGGGAGAAACCATCTGAAGGAGCACTGAGGTACCAGACATGTGAGTAATGCATCCATGGACCTTTCAGCTTTGCCCAGCTGCTGGCTGAAAGTGACAGAGTGAGTCATCCCAGCCAACACCATTTGGAGGAGAAGAACCACCCAACTGAAGTCAATTATTTTAGCAACAACAAAATGATTGTGATTTTTGTTATTTTAAGTTGCTAAGTTTGCGGACTGGTTATGAAGCAATAGGATACTGAAAAGTAGGGCTTTCCATGTTTTCTCATTTTTCGTGTGTCACTTTTTGTTGTGTTTCAAGGAATGTGTCCATTTCATCTAAATTGTTGAGTTTATTATCATAAAGTTGTTTATAATATTTCCTTATTCTTTAAATATCTTTTGACTCTGTAGTGATATCTTCTATTTTAGATGTTTTGTAAGTTTTCTTCTTTTTCTTGATTAGTTTTACAGGGTTTAAAAAAATTTTTGTTAATCATTTCAAAGAGCTATATTTTGGCTTTATTTTTTTTTTTAGTTGCTTGTTTTTTATTTAATTGATTTTGGCTTTTTATCATTTCTTTCTCTACTCACTGTGGGATTAATATGTTCTTCCTTTTTAGATTGTTAAGGTGTAAATTTGAACTACTGATTTTTTTACATGAAAGTATATTTTTAACATCTTTATTTGAGTATAATTGCTTTACAATGGTGTGTTAGTTTCTGCTTTATAACAAAGTGAATCAGCTATACATATACATATATCCCCATATCTCCTCCCTCTTGTGTCTCCCTCCCACCCTCCCTATCCCACCCCTCTAGGTGGTCACAAAGCACTGAGCTGATCTCCCTGTGCTATGCAGCTGCTTCCCACTAGCTATCTATTTTACATTTGGTAGTGTATATAAGTCCATGCCACGCTCTCACTTCGTCCCAGCTTACCCTTCCCCCTCCCCATGTCCTCAAGTCCATTCTCTACATGTGCGTCTTTATTCCTGTCCTGCCCCTAGGTTCTTCAGAGCCTCTTTTTTTTTTTTTAGACTCCATATATATGTGTTAGCATATGCTATTTGTTTTTCTCTTTCTATCTTACTTCACTCTGTATGACAGACACTAGGTTCATCCACCTCACTACAAATAACTCAATTTCGTTTCTTTTTATGGCTAATATTCCATTGTATATTTGTGCCATGTCTTCTTTATTCACTGTCGATGGACACTTAGGTTGCTTCCATGTCCTGGCTATTGTAAATAGAGCTGCAATGAATGAACTATTGATTTTTAATCTTTGCTTTTTTTCTATTATAGACATTTATAACTGTATATTTCCTTGTAGGCACTGCTTTAACCTCATTCCATAAAATTTGTTATTTTTTGTTTTCATCATCATTCAGTTAAACTATTTTCTAATTTCCCTACTAATTTTTTTGTCATGAGTTATTTAAAAGAATGCTGCTTACTTTCCAAATATTTGGGAGGATTTTCTAGGTATCTATTGTTCTTGATTTTTAATCTAATTCCATTGTGCTCAGGAAACATACTCTGGAAGATTTTAATCTTTTGCATTTTACTGAGACTTGTTTTATTACTCAGCATATGGTCTATTTTGGTAAATGTTCATGTGCACTTGAAAAAAATGTGTATTTTAAAATTGTTCAGTGAGATATTCTGAAAATGTCAGTTAGATCAAGATTGTTGATAATGTTGTTCA
Organism: Balaenoptera acutorostrata; assembly: GCF_949987535.1. Taxonomy (NCBI): domain Eukaryota; kingdom Metazoa; phylum Chordata; class Mammalia; order Artiodactyla; family Balaenopteridae; genus Balaenoptera; species Balaenoptera acutorostrata. The sequence goes on from NC_080065.1 coordinate 168,144,611, forward strand.
GGTCTTTTATATCTTTACTGTTTTTTTGTCTCCTCATTCTGCAAATTACTGAGGTAGAGGTGTCAAAATCTCCAGTCATGATCAGGGAATTGTCTATTTTTTTCCTTCCTTTAGTCAGTTTTTGCTTTATGAATTTTGAAGCTCAGTTATTATGTACAAAGTTAAGATTTTAACGACTTCCTGCTGAGCTAACTCTTTTGTTATTATGAAATGTCCCCCTTTATCTGTGGAAATACTCTTTGCCTTGAAGTCCACTTCATCTTATTTTAATATAACCATACCAGATTTCTTATTTTTACCATTTTCATCTTTTTCCATCCTTTTACCTTCAATCTGTGTCTTTATATTTCACATTCATATAGTTGGGTATTGTTTTTAAAAAGTTTACTCTGACAATCATTTCCTTTGAACTAGAGTATTCAGCTCATTTTTACTAAATTATATAGTGGATTTTAAGTCTAACATCTAGTTATTTTTAAAAATTTTTATTATTTTTGGCTGCATTGGGTCTTAGTTGTGGCACGCAGGATCTTCGTTGAGGCATGCGGGATCTTTCATTGCAGCGTGTGGGCTCTTCATTGTGGTGCATAGGCTTCTCTCTAGTTGGGACATGCAGGTTTTCTCTCTCTAGTTGTGGTGCCTGGGCTCCAGAGCACATGGGCTCTGTAGTTTGCAGCACGCAGGCTCTAGTTGAGGTGCGTGAGCTCAGTAGTTGTGGCACACGGACTTAGTTGCTCCATGGCATGTGGGATCTTAGTTCCCTGACCAGGGATTGAACCTGCATCCCCTGCACTGCAAGGCAGATTCTCTACCACTGGACCACCAGGGAAGTCCCAGTTATTTGTTTTATGTTTGTTCCATCTGCTTTGTGTTCCTCTTCCTCTTTTGTAGGCTTCTTTTCGAATAATTGACTACTTTGTATTATTTTTTTCATCTCCTTTATTGGCATCAAAGCTATTCCTCTTTTTTATTTTTTATTAGTTGCTTTAAGGATTATAATATGTGTTCTTAATTTATCAAAGTCTAATTATAATTATTATTGTTTCACTTCACACATTATTATTCACACTTCACAAATATAAGAAACTAATAGCAGTATAACTTCATTTTCCTCTTCATCCTTTGTGATATTGTCATAATTTTAATTATATTATAAATCTCAATTTGTAATGCTATTATTTTCACTTTAAATGGACATTTGTCTTTTAAGGAAATTAAGGGGAAAGCTAGTGTTTTAAATTTATATTTAACATTTTTCAGTGTTTGTCATTTCTTCCTATAGATCTGTGTTTCCATTTGGTGTCATTTATCTTTAGCCTAAGAACTCTTTTTAGTAGTTTTTATAGTGCAGGTCTGCTGGTAACCAATTCTTTCAACTTTTAAAAAATCTGAAATGTCTTTATTTCACCCTCATTTTTAAAGAATATTTTTGTTGGATATAAAATTCTTAGATTACAATTTTTTCTTTCTTCATTTCAGTGTTATTCTGTGATCTTCTAGTCTCCATTGTTTCTAATGAGAAGGTAATTGTCTTTGTGTCAGTACTTCTGCGTATTTATTTTCTCATTTGGCCCTGGTTGCTTTCAAAGTTTTCTCTTCATCTTTGGTTTTCAGCAGTTTGATTATAATGTACTTACTTGTGGTTTTCACTGTATTTATCCTGCTTGGGGGTTCGTTTAGTTTCTTGAATTGGCAAGTTGATGCTTTTCACTACACTTAGGAAAATTTCAATCATTATTTTTTCAAAAAATTGTTTCTTTCCTATTCTTTCTCTGCTTTCCTCTGAGACTTGAATTGGACTTATGTTAGACTATTTAACATTGTCCCACAGGTCACTGGGACTCTGTTCGTGTTTTTAAATTAAAAAAAAATTTTTTTTTCAGAGTGGAAATTTTTATGAATCTATCTCTAGTTCATTTGCTCTTTCTCTTGTCTTATATTTGCTTTTAAGCCAATGTAGTAAATTTTTGATTTCTGATATTTTCTTTTCAGTTATAGAATTTCCATTTGTTTCTTTTTCATAATTTCTGTTTCTCTGTGGACATTTCTTATATGTTCACTCATTAGGACCATATTTTTCTTTAAGTTTTTAACATATTTGGAATAGCTTTAAAAAAAATCCTTGTGTGCTGATTCTAACATCTGAGTCATCTCAGGATCTGTTTCTAACTGCTTTTTTTCTTGATTATGAGGCATATTTTTTGCTTCTTTGCATGCCTAGTAATTTTTTTACTGTATCCCTGGACATTGTAAGTTATACATTTTAAGAAATCTGGCTTATTTTTTTCTTTAAAGAGTTTTGAGTTTTGTTCTGGCAGACAGTTAATTTACTGGTAGCTCTCCTTGATCCTTTCGAGGCTTAGTTTTAGACTTTGCTAGGGCAGGGCTCTTGTATTTATCTGTTGCTGTGCAACAAATTACCACAAAACTTAGCACTTTAAAACAACTTTTATTATCACACCATTTCTGAGGATCAGGAATCTGGGAGTGACTTGGTTTGATGGTTCTGGCTCAGGGTCTCTTATGATGTTGCAGTCAAACCGTCATTTGGGGCTGTAGTCATCTAAGACTCCATCATAGTTGCAAAGTATGCTTTCAAGAACACTCATGTGTTTGTTGGCAGATCTCTTCCCATTGCTGGCTATGACAGAGGCCTCTGTCCCTCTTCATTTGGGCTTCTCCATGGGGGGGCACTAGACAAAGGTATGAATAACAGGAGGTGAGGATCATTGGGGAGGGGGCTACTAGCTGCTACAAGGGTCTAGAGTAGCACTTACTCTAGGTTAGGGTTTCTCAACCTTGACAATATTGACATTTTGGGCTGGAAAATTCTTCACTGTGTGGGATTATCTTGTGTACTGTAGGATGTTTAGCAACATCCCTGGCTCTACACACTAGATGGCAGTAGTGCTTCCTATCATGACAGTGAAAAAAGGTCTCCAGAATTTACCAAATGTCCTTTGGGGGAGGGGCAAAAATCACCTCTCCCCTCCAACTGGCAGCCACTTCTCTAGGACCCGAAACTTATTTGTGAGATGTGGGATAAATATTCTGTCACAGATGAATGTCTTAATGAGGTCTCTTTAATCTGGTTGGGCTAGAACTCCAATGACTCCTAGCACTGTGTGACCTTTAGTATTGCAGCTCTGCTTTCAACCATGTGTCAACTGCTTTCTGCTGTGCCTTTCTGTCTTTCTCTGTACATGTGCAGCCCAGGTCTCATTCAGTTCCCTTCTTTATGCTACTCAACTTTTTTTTTTTGTTAATTAATTAATTAATTAATTAATTAATTTTTTGGCTGCATTGTGTCTTCATTGCTGCACGTGGGCTTTCTCTCATTTCGGTGAGTGGGTGTTTTACTCTTTGTTGCAGTACACGGGCTTCTCATTGCGGTGGCTTCTCATGTTGTGGAGCACGGGCTTTAGGTGCGTGGGCTTCAGTAGTTGTGGCACATGGGCTCAGTAGTTGTGGCTTGTGGGCTCTAAAGTGCAGACTCAGTAGTTTTGGCTCATGGGCTTAGTTGTTCCATGGCATGTGGGATCTTCCCGGACCAGGACTTGAACCCATGTCCCCTGCCTTGGCAGGCAGATTCTTAACCACTGCACCACCAGGGAAGTCCCGCTACTCAACTCTTCACGTTTTGGGTGCTTCAACAGCCCCAAACTCTTATCTCTGCCTTTTCAACTCAGCATTTTCACTCTCTCTGCTATTTGTGCTCTCTCTGCTATTTGTGCTGGGGCTCCTTCTTTGCCGTGGTCAGGAAATTGTCCTAGGTCTAGAGCCAGACAGCACATGGGGCTCACCTGATGTGCTTCCTTCTCTTAGGGGTTGCAATCCTGAGCTGGCTACAACAATGCTTTACAGCATTTTCCTTAGGTATTTTGTCCCATTATATCTATTTACGGCAGAATGGCAAGTGTGATGGCAATTATTCCATTGTGGCTGAAGGTACACATTCCCAACATATTGTTGTTGTTGTTGTTTTTAAAGGAACCAACATTTAAAAATCAGAAGATTGCACTGCTCTGGAGAATCACATGGGACTGACAAATGGCAGTATTTGTCTAGACTGATGGTTGCTGTTCATCTTCACATTTATGCTGTTGTTTTTCGCATTTCTATGAATCCAAGTGCCTCTACCTCTGTGTCTCACAAAAAATGGAAAGATACTCTGAGTGGACAGTGTGGTTTTTCTCACACATGTCCAACCTCACTTGTTTTTGTCATCCACACTTGAGCTGGTGACCCCTTTTCCTGAAATTTAAGGGAAGATGAGATCCAGGGGAAGAAAACATTCTGGTGTCATCTGTCTTGTCCATAAATAAAGCTTGGAGACTGTTTGATTCGAGCCAGTGCATCTCCCATGAATTCACTGGGCTGGGGTTAGCCACATGGCCACCACCAGACAATTAAATGAACAGACTTCCTGAGGGGTTGGCTCTGATGTGGTTGTCTGAGTCTACTCAGAAGCTATTCATTTTCCCGAGGGCTCTGGAAAGAGACCCTTCAGTAGCATGTTACTGAAAGAAAACTCAAAGAGGAGAAGAACTGTGCTTCACCATATCAGGGTCATCTTCTGATTCAGATCCCATTTCACCCTGTCTAGGGGTTCTGAAGGAGCAAGAACAGGCTCTATCCTAAATGGAGACCAGTGGCTTATCCCCCAGGAGGTCCCTGTGCAAGAGATCAGAACAATCATCACTGAATCCATAAAGGCAGGAAGAGCGTTAAACTGCACTTAAGTGGGGTTTGCACACTTGAATGCCCAGAGGGGCCAGATATGCAACATAAATGAATCAAGCTAGATGTTGAACAAAATAGAGTGGAGGGGTCTGTGGCCACTGGAGGGCACCTTTCCTGGTTGGGCAATCCATTTACAGAAGTTTAAAACATGGAGCCAGTCAAATAAATCCACACCTGGGTTTGCCTGTGGACTGCCAGTTTACAGATCTGGTTCACATTCTTTATTAGTTCGGTGGAAGACACTGTTGCCAGTTTTCCCTGGGGGCATCAGCTGTCTTGTTGGGATGTGCACAGTATGAAGGAGTCTAGTTTCAGTAGCTTGGGCCATTCCTGGGGGATTTGGGTTGTGCCCAAGGGCAAAGAGCCCAGCATGAGCTTCATGGTCTGGACTTGATGGCTACTCTGAGCTGTCCCCTGACGGAGGAGTCCTGCCCCTCAGGATCTCGTGCCTTAGGGAATGCACTCTTCTGAGAGCTTTTCTCTTTTTGTTGGAGTTGTGTGATGCTCAGTGAGTGCAGAGCTGTGGAGGGGAGTGAAGGGAGCTCCAGACCACCCAGCCATTCACCCTGAACTGACACTTTCCCTCAGATCACCCTAGTGAGCCTGACCCCAGCCTGCCCAGCTATGGCATACACCAATGCTGCAGTCTGAGTTGCACAGGGAGGAATGGGGGTCAGGCCCACCTGAGCCCATGGGGCCAGGAGGAGAGATCACACTGAAACCCCTTCACCCCATTTCTTGGCCACAGCAAGTAGCCCTCCTCCACCCTGCAGCCATCTCTCCTGTGCACACAGTCAGAAAAGCCTTTTTTTCCTTGCAGTCTCACTTTAGCTCTTCACATGCAGAGGTGTCTCCACTTTTTCTGCAAAGAGTTCCCAGCAGGGCTGGGATAGAGCTAGTGGCCCAGGCTAGTTTTTCATCCTCCCCACCTGATGGGTTACCTTACAGTGTCTTCCTGGCTTCTCTAGATTTTTCTTGGTGTTCATGAGAAAACTGTGCACACTAGTCTTTTAAATATTATATTTTTTATAAAGTGCTGATCTTAAATATTTTACTAGGTTCAGAAAAAACAGTCCAATGCTTACATAAGATTTTAAAAAAACTATCAGAAAACTAGGAATAGACAGAAACTTCTTTAACTTCATAACAACTTCTATATTTCAAAAGCCTTCAGCAAATAGGATACTTGGTGAAAACATATGCCTTATGAACAAGGCTGGGTGATAAGGCCCATCCCCACGGTTAACACCACATTTAGGGTTTTGGCACCAATGCTCTATGGAATGGAAATGTCATAAGAACCTGTCAGAACTGGAAGGAAAAAATTAAATCCTCATTACAAGAAGAGAATAGCATCACATATATATTAAATTCAGCCCAATCAACAGACAAAATAATAGAACCAACAAGTTGCTTAAGCAATTTTCTGGATGCACAGTCAGCTTACAGACAGCAACAGCCTCCCTCTATATCAGCAACAACCATCTAAAAAGTAAGAAGTCATTGAGTTTCCTGGTTGGTGACCATGTCGAGGTGCTGGGAAGGTGGTGCACCTGAAGAAAGCATGGAAACTGTGCCCTTTCCCCACACATCACCTAATGCATCTCTTCCATGCAACTGTTCCTGAGTTGTGTCCTTTACAGTAAACCAATAAACAGACTGAAGGCAAAGCCTGTAATACCTTTTCTAAAACAAAGTTCTCTTTTAATTGATTCAATTTCGGGGTGGAAAATACAGAAGGCTCCTTGGTTTATACATGACTTTGTAAGAGAATCAGTACTTATAGGGCTTTTGAAATTCCAGGTATTGAAGCAATAGCAGAATTACTCCTGGACTACAAATGAACAGGGTTCTCTTCAAACAATCCAAAAACAGCTGGCTACTATCCAAATCCTCCATTGGTCCTGTCAAAGGATGAGACATTGCCAACCAAATAAATTATCTTTACTGAAAAAGAAGTGAGGAAACATATATGCAGCAAACGTACTGGAAAGATGTTGATATTCAAAAAATACCATAAAGTGCTTTATAGGAATAAATTCTTAATGAAAAGTGACCAAGGAATTTTTAAAAGTCACCATCTGCAATAGCAAAAAAGCATCCAGAAGTCAACCTAACAAAGAATGCAGAGGACTTCTCTGTAGAAAAATGGAAACTTCTAGTAAAGGACATAAAAGGAGACATTACTACATGGAGAGATTACTGTGTGTATGGGTGAGATTTCTCACTGTTACAAGGCTTTCAAGTCTCCCAGATTCATCTAGGCATTGAATGCAATCCAGATCAAAATTTTAGCTGGAATTGTTGAGGAAATCAACAAACTCATTGCCAAATGTATATAGAAGAATCAAGGTACAAGAAGAGGTGAGTCACTCCAGGCCAAACACATGTAGGTCTTTCCACTGCTTCTCATGTGATGAGGTTTCCAGACCCTACACCATCCTAGGCCTCCACCTTAGTATATTCCAGTTCATCAAAATCCTTCATAAATTGCTGTTCCAAGTAGCAAATTCAATCCCATTATGGTCACCACAAGATAGAGGAGGGCAACGAGCCTCCAACTAGGTACCCTGGAGTAATGGAAATGGCAGAAGCCTTGGAGTCTGGTAGATGTGGTGGGACACCCCCCAGCTCTGATCCAACTTCCATCTGTCACTCAGCCTACACTCCAAGGAGGTGAATTTAACAAGCTTACCATGATTGGGGCATTTCCATCCCTTCTTTTCTTTCACATTCAATCCTTTCCTACTCTTTGTCTTCACATATTACTTGGTTCTTTCCTTCTATCCTCTTTATTTATTTTTAATACACTGGCTCAGAACCAGTGTTCTTTTTTTTTTTTTTTTGGCTGAGTTTGGGTCTTTGTTGCTGCTCGTGGGCTTTCTCTAGTTGTGGCGAGTGGGGGCTACTCTTTTTGTTGTGGTGCGTGGGCTTCTCATTGCGGTGGCTTCTCTTGTTGCAGAGCACGGGCTCTAGGTGGTGGGCTTCAGTAGTTGCTGCATGTGGACTCAGTAGTTGCGGCTCGTGGGACCTAGAACACGTGGGCTTCAGTAGTTGTGGCTTGCGGGCTCTAGAGCGCAGGCTCAGTAGTTGTGGCGCACAGGCTTAGTTGCTCCATGGCATGTGGGATCTTCCAGGACCAGGGATTGAACCCATGTCCCCTGCATTGGCAGGTGGATTCTTAACCACTGTGCCACCAGGAAAGTCCCTATCCTCTTTATTTTTAAAAGAGGTGGAAATATAAAAGCAAAGACAGAGGTGAATGAGAAAGGAATCTGAGCAGGTATGAAAAAGTTTTTTATACCAATTTTATAAAAATTAGGCACACAAAGTATTTCCAATTACTAAATAAGCTATCAATCAATCTAGTTTGCTAATTGGACTTCTCCAAGGGCATTGCGAAAGCCCAAGAGGAAGAACACTGAACCCATTGCAGATGAAAGGAACAGACCTGCCTACCACCCAATGTCCACCCAGTGAAGCCAGGAAAGGTCAGGTGAGGGGAGGAACTTCTGGAGAATTCCTGGCTGGAAAAAACTCTTTGGCAGGGCAAGGGCTACTGAGGAGAGAGAGGGCCTGCAGGTTAACAGCGCTTTCCTCAAGGTCACTGGCCCTCTGCAGCACTTGAGAGGTGAAGGTTGAGACATATTAACCTGAGGAACTCGTGATATCATAAAAGAATTTGAGAGCTAAGTCATATAGGTCTCAACTGTTGTAGACAAATAATAAATCAGAATGTCTGTCAAAATTTAAAAAAAAAAAGAAGAGCTAAGTCAATCTTTCAAAATTTCTCCATCACGGCATGTCATGGAGGCTGTGGTCCTGGTCATGGGATAGACTTGGGATGTCAATAGCATGAAATAGAGAATTTGAAACAGACCTGGTATTCATGGGAATTTGGTATACAAGTGGCACCACAAAGAAAGAAGGAAAGGACAAGTTGTTCAGTGGATGAGGCTGGGAAAACTGGCTCACTTTAAAACTGGACTCTACTCCAATATCCCATGTGGTCTCTGGATGGATTAAAGGCTGACAGATGGAAGACAAAGCTTTAAAGCCGGCAGAAGATTATGCAGGACAACATCTTTGAGATCTAGAGTGGTAGACAGACTTTGTAAACAAAACTCACCACAATGCAAACCCGAGGTGAAAAATTGATGCTTTTGGCTAAATCAAAATTAAGTATATCTGTTCAATGAAGAACTCCACAGCCCAAGTCAAGAGAGGGCAGACTGGGTGAAGACATTTGTGATGCCTGCCACTGCTAAGGGATTACTTTTTAGAATACAGGAAGGTCTTCGGCCAGTCAGCAAGACAAAGGCATGCAACCCAATAGAAAAATGGGAAAGGAGAGGAAGAGGCATTTCTTATAAGGAGATGATGCCCAAATGGCCAGCAAGTGTCTGAAGAGATTTAAACACACCAGGGATCAAAGAAACACAAAGCAACAGTAAGATGCCACTGGACATCCAGCAGAGTGGCAACACTGAAAAGGTGGATGATACCAAGTGTCAGTGGGGTGTGTGCTAGGATTTTCAGGCATGACTGGTTGGGGTGTGATTCTGGCAACAATTACACAGAGTTTTGTGGACATGCCCTTTGACCCAGGAATCCTAGAGAAGCAGTTCACAGGGATGCCTGAGGGGACATGCATGGCTATGTTTATTATGGCATCGTTTCTGAGAGCAGAATGCTGGAGATAGGCTCCAGGATCCCAGCCAAGAAAACGTTACAGGTTCGATGTAGCAGGTGCAAAATGCTGTGTATGAAGCAGCACGAAGGAACACTGAACAAGTTATTCATACAGTTCCATAGACAGAGCTCAAAAAACGTGTTAAGAGAAGAAAGTAGGAATGGAATGGAGTTTGTAGCCCAAAATTGTTTATGTAAGGCAACATGAGGAGGGTCCCATGCACACTTCACACGGAGTCTGCCTCTTTAAGGTCGGATCAGACATGTTAGAGAATGTGCTTATGGAGGGAGGCTGCGGAGGGGGGGTAGTAAGTAGGGAAAAATTAAGTGGAATAAAATAAATCAGGGGCTTGCATGCATCTGTGTTAACAGAGCTGTGATCTGAGGAGTATGGTTTTAGCACAAATATCTGAAGCTGAAGTTCAAATAAAGGAGGAAATGAATAGGCAAGCAAGTTCCACCTTTGAAAATAAATTCACAAGTCATCTGTCCCTATATGGAGGAACGATTAAATAAATGTAGGTGGGAAAATTGGCTTTTAATCTAGGGAGAAAGGAAATCTTAATCCAGTCATATCCCAGACATCATGATGAATTCCTCATGCTTTCAAATGTAATTAAAACAGTGAAAGGGCAAAGTGCTTGCATGTTGTCTCAACTCCGGAAGGAAGAAAATGCTCAGTGACAGTGGTGGTAATTAATATGAGAATATAGATTTTAAACATGCTTACTATGTGTTAGGAACTATGTACTGTGCAATGAATTTTACATGGTTGGTTCCTTTTATTGCTCATGGCCATCAGCTGCTATCCATTGTACAGTTGATGCTCTTGTCTAGGGAGGTAAGGATCTTGCCTGAAATCATGGAGCAAAGGCTTGACCAGCTTGGAACTAAGCCCGCCAGCCTCAGAGCCTGTGCCTTGACCCAGTGATGTGACGAGCGTTGGGATAACAGCAAAACAGAGGCGGCTGTGCAAATGGAACACAACCAAGATAAAAAGCAGCAACAGATGGGAAATAGCGGGTTCCATAACGATGATAGGAAAATTAATATAAACATAAGGGCTTGTTACAACTCTCATCCTCCAGGACACAGTGTCCAAAGCAAGTGAAAAAGGAATTTACTTAAACGGAAACTAAAGCAGTAAACCAATGTCTCAAGAAGTTTCACTTTTAAGTCATTAAAAAATGCCAACTAATAATGTGTTTTCCCCTTACCCAGTTATTGTTATAAAAAAATAAGCGCATGCCATAAAACTTTGTGTTAGTGAGAATGTGGGGGACAGGCACATCCACGCACAGCTGGTGGAAGCCAAACATGTATGCAACTAATTTGGGGAGCAAACGCCCCTTGAAGGGGAAGGAAAATGCAACAGTGTTTTTCTCCTACTTTCCCCTTAATATGTATTTGGTTGGAGGACGTCTTGCCCTCTACAGATGTGGGCAGGTCCCATGCCCTCTTAGTTCTCTCTCAGGTGACAGGTTTCTCGCAGACTCCATTCAGAAATCAGCACGAACAGTTCAAGGTTGTGACTAAACTCTTAATGGGGCAGAATGTCCCATTTTCTGCCTGTCCCCAGGCTGGGCTGACTTCTGGTTGGAGTCCTACCATAGGAAGTTGGTGGGGTTGCCATCTTTTCTGTTCCTCCCCCTGGAGCTTCTCTCCCGACCTTGCCAGTCAGGGTGGGCTGGCTGCCTGCTCTTGGCCTGGCCGGTGTTGGGCTGTATCTCTCACGTGTGCTGTTTGATGGTTGCTGGAAGGTTCCAGCTCTGTGACCATGGGGTTCTTGGGATGGAAAGTCCCCTATCCCACGGGTCCCTCAGGAAGAGACAAAGCTTTCCTCAGGAGGGGGCAGTGTAAGGGTGGGTGGTCGGGCGCTGCTGCAGTTGTTCAGCAGGTGAGCCATGTGCTTTTTCCTCTGCCAGCCCCTCCTCTTGTCCTCAGCTTCTGGTTCCTGCAGGTTCATTGCGTGCAGACTCCCCCTGAGCTCCTCATCCCCTCGGCCTGGGGGTTCTGGGTCCCACCACATCTGGTCACCAGGAACATCCTTCATCCTTGGTCCTGATGTAGTGGGAGGCAGGCTGTTCCTAGTACAGCAGCCCCCTCCAAAATCTGCTTCTATGACCATGATACTGGGCCCACGATTGGCTGGCACTGGCTCCCAAATGGGAGTCAGGCATCAGTCCTCAGTGTCCAAGGCCTCCAGGTGGCCTCATGGAAGTGCCCTCAGTAGACTAGAGGTGAAGGAGTTGGCACTCCACACCCCTTCACCTTGGAGGGGGCAGCATTCATAGTATGAAAGTGGCTCCTTCCAAACAAGTGTACTCCAATCCTTCGAAATCCTCTCTCAGCACCTTTATATTCCTCTGGTTGGTGAGGAGGTTCAGTAGGAATTGGGATGCAGGCTGAATTTTGGGGTACCCACCTACTTTTGAATTCCACATTGCTTCCATCTGTGACTGACCATTAATTAGGCTTACATGTCGGAGCACTAGTGCGTGCTGGGCACACCACCAGAAGGTTCTGAGTATACACACGTGCCTATGATATGGCCTTTGTCTTGAGCATTCAAGGAAGCAGACTGGATGGGGGGGTAGGACAGGGCCAAGGAGACATCTGCCTGATGACACCACGATGAAATTCATGGAGTTGATGGCATGTGTACCAGGCCCATGTCCAGGATTGGGCTATGGGGTCCACTAGGAATTTCTGTAAGTGACAGAAAATCCCACTTAAACTGGCTTAAGCTCTAAAGGGAATTTATTGGCTCATGTTACTGACAAGTCCAGAGAGACTGGCTGCAGGTGAGGTGCAATTTGTCATTCCAGTGACGTCACTAGGAACCAGCTCCAGTCCTCTGGGATTCTCTTGGCTCTGCTCCCTCTGAATGCTGGGTTCATCCTTAGCCTGGCTCCCACCATGGAAGCAAATAGCTGCAGCAGCTCCCAACCACCCACTCTCACACTGCTCCCTCCTGCAGAAGAGCTCTATCTCCTCCTGAGGTACCCGTGGGATAGAGGGACTTTCCATCCCAGAACCCCGAGGATCACTCTGATTGTACCCACTTAGGCCAGGGACATGCAACGTGCTGGCTCTCTTAAGTCCTAGTTTCCTGCTTCGTCCTGGTCAGGGGCAATTGGGAGAAGGTGACCAGCAATGTGAAGAGCAGAAGAAGCCTTGGACACTACTCTACTGCCTCCTCCTGGGTCCAGGGGTGCCCTCTGGCCTGGTCAGGGATTGGGAGGTACACAGACCAGGGCATGAAGCTTCTATTCTTGGAGAACAGGAGGGCATGTGGAGCCGGGGGTGGTGGGGAGCCCAAGAAGGGTGGTCTAAGCTGGATAACAGGCCTTGAAGGTCGGGCTAAGGCAGCTGCCCTTTATCTTGTAAGACTTGGGGAGCGATGGGCAGGTTTCAGTGAGGAAGTAGAGGGATTGGCTCCAGGTTTTGAAGAGAGCGCCAAGGTTCTGGGTGGATGGATGGGAGGCGGGATGGGCACTAAGACACAAGGGCTGTGGTGACACCTGGGACTATATACCTGGGCTTCTCCCCCCCCAACTCCCAGTTATTGCCGTCCATGGCAGCACCTCCAGCTTGCCCGAGCTCGATTTGGAGGCAGAGCCTTTGCCCGGATGCTGAGCTCTGGGAGGACCAGTCACCATCGAGTCCCTGACAGTTCACATCCTATTGATGCTGGAAGGGATACCTATTCTCTGTTACTTATCAGGGGATGTTCTGTGTCCATCTCATGCCCTACCACCTGGTCCTGTGGCCTGCGTCCTCTTCTCTCAGTCTCCTCTTCCTGCTGCTCACCAGCCTGAGTAGATGAGAATTTTTTTCCAAAACAATCATACAGGATCTAGTATGTCCTTTCCTAAAACAATGGAGAAATTGTGGTTAAATTGAGGACATCCAAACCCTCTCCTGAATTCCTGACAAAAATCTACCCAGAGTGATGTCCAAACCCCTTAGACTGGCTGAGTCACTCCCCTTCTCCAGCTTCACCCACAGCCCCGTGCTGCTCCGTGTCAAAGGCGTCCGACTCAGCTCCCCTCCCTTACCAGGTCACGTGCTTCGATACCTGCCTGCCTTGGCACAGGTACCCCACAAGACAGGGGCCCTGCAGGGGCTGCGCGTTTGTTCTCTTCTGAAGTTGCAGGCTGTTTTGTGAAAACCCGCCTCCTTCAGGCACATGTCTTGCTCTGTGATGAAGGTCTCCCTCGGTCACGTAAATGGGAGGTGAGACATTTTCACGGTTCTGGGACTCAGTCACTGGGCTGAAGTCCCCCCCCCACCCCCCCGCTTCTAGACCTGCCCCCATCTGGGCTCTTCTCTTTTCAGACCTAGCTCAAAGGCTCTCAGAATCAAACTGTTGCTGTACCCAAGGAACCCTGGACCTAGGATCGGCATGCCCGGACTGTCCTCTGTCTGCCTTTGGGGTCTCCTTCAGGCCAGCTTCTTCTCCATAGGTACGACTATCCCCCTTTTTTTCATATGAGGAAACTGAGGCTCAGAGACCTAAAGAGACTCTAAGAGGCCAGGTCACCAGCCTGCAGAGTCATATCTCGGTCAGTGTCTGCCAGGCTCCCAAACCTGAGTTCTTCCCTCCAAAAATGCCATGGCCAAGGCCATTCTTGGAAATCAAGCAATAAATTGTGAAAACAAGATAAGGGAAGCATGCTAGATGAAATGAACTGACAGCTTCCATGATAAAAGGCTGAGATAAAACAGGAAAAGAACTACAAAATTTTTTTAAACTTAAAAGTACAGGAGTTGGGGGCTTCCCTGGTGGCGCAGTGGTTGGGAGTCTGCCTGCTAATGCAGGGGACGCGGGTTCGAGCCCTGGTCTGGGAGGATCCCACGTGCCACGGAGCGGCTGGGCCCGTGGGCCACGATTGCTGAGCCTGCGCGTCTGGAGCCTGTGCCCCGCGACGGGGGGGGCCGCGATGGAGAGAGGCCCGCGCACCGCGATGAAGAGTGGCCCCCGCTTGCCGCAGCTGGAGAAAGCCCTCGCACGAACCGAAGACCCAACACAGCCAAAAATAAATAAATAAATAAATAAATAAATAAATAAATAAATAAGAAAATCCTTTAAAAAAAAAAAAAAAAAAGTACAGGAGTCAATGAGATTAGCTAATGGAATAAACAAGACAGAAGAAATAGTAAAATAGGGTAATTAAAAAAATGTGACTCTGGATGGGAAGAGGGGGATGGGCTGGCAGCACAGTCCAGATGAGCCTGGGGTGGGCTCCTGCCGTCCGCCTCCTTCCCCAGGGACAGTGGTGGCAGCCCCACCTGGCAGGGCACCAATGGATGGTCTCACTGCTGACCAGGCTCTCTTTGCTCTGGAATTAGGTACCCCGACCACACAAGCTGATGTCCAGCAGCAGTTCTGACCAGACAGGGAGGGGATGGCCCAGAATCTCCACTGGGTCTGGGTTAACACCCACTTCTGTAGCTGGTCTCTTTGCAGGATGATAATACCTTCCCGATTCAAGTAGCTGCATCTCCATAAAACATCCTGCACATGCATTTATTTACAGATTCATATCTTAGCTGCTCGCATTTCAGACAGGCCTCCCTGCAGTTTACCCTGATCTAAGAGGATTCACTACCTGCTAGGAAGGCAGCAGAACCCAGGGGCCCCACTTGGTGGGGTCTTTGGCCTAGACACCTTTCTCAGCCTTGCCGGCTGGGGGTTGGTCTCTGGCCCAGGAGGTGAGCCCAGGGGAGCCCTGAGTGGAGGCTTCAGGCTCAGTGGCTCCCGCCCGAACTGGCTGGGCTCTGGTGTCTGAGAGCAGCATCTTCTCAGTAGCCTGCAGACAAGAGGATGCGCGTGTTGTTGCTGGGATACGGTGGAGGCCCGGGAAGCAAGGCCTGGCTGATTGTCGGCCAAAGCATTGATTTTTACCAAGGGGCTCTGCAGGCTCCTGTGTCTGGGCAGACCTGGGGCTGGGGGAGCTGGGGCTGGCTGCCAGGGGGCTCAGCTCTGAGCCAAGCTTTGAAAGAGAAGCCTGTTGTGGGGGGCTTCAGTCCTTGGGGGGCAAGGACCAGTTTAGCCTGAACATGTCCCTCTTTGGTTGTCGCTTCCTCATCCAGCACCTTCTCTGTGCTGGCGTCAGGGAGGGAACAATCTACTTCTACCTGCAGTGATGGGAGGCAGACAGCACTATGGCTGGGTGACCTTGGATGATTGCCTAACCTCTCTGAGCCTCAGTTTTCTCATCTGTAACATGAGGATGATAAAAATAGTGTGTGCCTCAGAGGGTTGTTGAGAGAATTCCATGAGATAAGGGGTAAGGCACTTAGAATATTGCCCACACATAACAAGTGCTCGACAAGTGTTATGGGCTGAATAGTGTTCCCCAAAATTCATGTGTTGAAATCCTAGCCACCAGTACCTCGGAATGAGACTGTATTTGGAGACAAGGTCTTTAAAGAGATGGCAAGTTTAAAATGAGGGTGTTAAGATGGGCCATCATCCAGTATGACTGGTGTCCTTATAAGAAGAGGAGATTAGGACACAGACACACACAGAGGAAAGATCATGTGAGGACACAGGGAGAAGACAGACATCCACAAGCAAGGAGAGAGGCCTCAGAAGAAACAAATCTTGGCCACGCTTTGATCTTGGACTTCCAGCCTCCAGAACCATGAGGAAATAGATTTCTGCTGATTAAGCCACCTGATCTGGTACTTTGTTATAGCAGCCCTGTGAATTAATACAAGTGTTAACTACAAGCATACGTTGTTTTATTGCAACTTCGCAGATACAGCAGTTTTTACAAATGGAAGGTTTGTGGCAACCCTGTGTCATTGGATTATAGTTAGAATTTTTTTAGCAATGAAGTATTTTTTAATTAAGGTATGCACATTTTAAAAATACAATGCTATGACACATTTAATAGACTACAGTATAGTGTAAACATAAATATTACGTGCACTGGGAAACCAAAAAAATTCATGGGACTTGCTTTATTTCAATATTTGCTTTATTGTGATGGTCTGGAACTGAACCCTCACTGTCTCTGAGGTCTGCCTATACTGTTGTTATTTCTTTGCCCCAGCACTCAGCCCAGGGACACACAGCAGGCGTTGGGGAGTTTATGGATGGAACCCTCAAGAGCAGATGACCCTACAAAGTGGCAGGCTGCAGTGAGGTGAGCAGCACGGGAACCCTGGTGAGCCAAAGGCCCTCCTTGTAGTGAGAGTGGCAGGCTCCCAGGGGCATGGCCCCAGGGAAAGAGAAGGAGGTGGGGAGGAGGGAGAAGAGGGGGGTGGGGAGGAGGGAGAAGAGGGGGAAGAGGGGGAGGGGGAGGGGAAGAGGCGTCTTCTGTTGTTGCTGTCTGTAAATGGCATCATCTGTACTGCAGCACTGTGACTTGCATTCACCACATAGACAGCGAGAGCAGAAATCTGTGCTGGTGGTCTGCAGGTTCTCCCTCTCAGTGTGGGGGGCAGCTTGTTCAGCTGGTCTACTGTTGATTGGACGTCACTGTTGTTCCCGTTATTCTGCTCTTACACACAACACTGAACGGAGAAATCTTGCACAGCCCCCCTTGGGCACATGGGCAAGACTTCTCACCCAGGTGGGTGTGAAGAACTGCTGGCTTGTGGGACACATGGATTGTTTATTTTAATTTTAATAGATTTTTCCTTTAGACTCATCTTTTTAATGGTAACCTAAAAGTCAAAGTAAGGGGCCAGCAGGGTCTGTGTTCAGAAGCTTGGTGGGGCCCTGACATCCCTTAAGGCAGGTCACTGCAAGAAGGTACTATGAAGGGGCTACAGGCCCCTCCGCCATTTTTTCATATAGTCTCAGTGGTTGGGGACCCTGTGGGTGACAGAGGCAGGAGATCATTGCTTCCAGCATACGGATAGATGCTGGGAACTGGGGGAAAGGAACTGCTCAGTCCCCCTAAAATCTGCAGGCGGCTCCTCCACTGCCTCCACTGCATGCTCAAGCCTCCTCCTCGTCTCCCTTCTAGCTGGTACCATGTTTATGATGGTCACCCTGGGTGATGAGCAACCCAGAAGAGGGCCTGGTCACTGCTTTCCTTGAGGACCATCGTATATCAGACCTGGATCCTGAGACCCTCTCCCTCCTCCCTCTCCATGTGGGGGCTGCTGAGGTGGGCACGCATCAGGTACTCCTTGCCCCCAGGAAGGACTTAAGACTCCAAATGAGTTCAAGTAGATTCAATAGGCCAGCCTGCCCTGATTTATATTCCCCCAGCAGCTTGGGAGAGGACCCACTTCCTGCGGTCTGGCAATGCCATTCCCAGCTGAGGAGTGACAAATGCTGGCTGGTGGTTTGTCTGCACATCCCTGGCTATGGGTGAGGCCCTGCATCTTTGCCCTGGTTTATGTGGGCCTTTTCTCCTGTCGAATGGTTAGGATTGGGGCAGAAACTAGAGGTGGGAATTCCAGGTGGAAGAAGAAGCCCAGGCAAAGCAAAGAGGTAGGGTCATACGAGGTGTCTTCCAAGAACAGGGGCAGTGCTGAGGGCTGGAAGGTGAGGCCAGTTTGAGGCACAGAGGGCGGGTGGGGCGGCAGCCTGCAGGTCTGGAAGTGCAAGGAAGGGCCTGGGCTCAACCCTGAGGGCAGAGGGAGTCAGGAGGACGAGGGAGGAGGGTGGGTCCCAGGCTGCTGCCGGGTGGATTGGGAGCTGGGGGTGAGACGGGGGAGGCAGCGGCCTGCCTAGAGCAGCCAGAGTGTGGCCAGACAGTGGGACCAGTGAGGGGAGTGGCCTGAGAGGCCATGCAGAGTTAGCCCCAGGGGACAGTTGGCTGACAGATGTCGAGGTATAGGTAGCGGGTGCTGAGGCTCTGTCGTGACAGCAGCGCCCTGCAGCACTGGCCCAGGAGACCACTCAGAGCTTCCTGGACGTCAAGCCTGCTGAGCCATTACTTCCACGGGCCCCAGCGTGGCCTGCCGGTAATGGCCGGCAGCTTCTGCAAGCAGCTGGTGCTATGCCCAGGTTGACGGGTGCCCCATGGGTGAGGCAGCCCTCATATTTGCCCCGAGGAAGGGAGTGGGGTCCCCTCCAAGCCACCTCAGGCCTTCGGTTTGTCCAGCGACAGGAAAAGAGGGCTGAGCCTGCACCAGCTGCCTCGGGCTCTGTAAGTCTCTCTGACTTGCTGTAGGAGGCCTTGTGGAAATAGCCCTGACCCAGGTTCCTGGAACAGCCAGTCTGGGGGGGCCCTGGTGCTCACCAGTGAGCCGTTGGGAGCATGGGAGGAGAAACTGTTTGGGGTGGGAAATGTGGCTTTAGAGCCTGACAATTGTTGGTGGCAGACCAGTATTATCTCGGGAATTCTGTGTCAGGGAATTCACCAGGATCATTGCCTTGGGGATGGGGAGGGACCATCTGCTGAGCTGTCCTGCCCCTGGCACCTGTGATATGCTGGCAGGGGGGAAGGTCAGCAGGAATGTGTTTCCTGGTTGGCTCTTTGCGCTGTAACTTTGCCCCACCCTTCACTGGGGTCTGGGGTCACAAACTCAAAAGTCCCCAGGCCAAATGGCCCTGCAGGGCAGTGGTGGAGGAGCTCAAGCCTGGTGGAGAAGGAGTGGCGTTTCTTGGCTCCGGGCTCCAGCCGGTTGCTGCATCAGGACATGGGCCCTTGGATGCCTACTCTTGATTTTTCAAGAGAAGCTGCAAATCCAGATTTCCGTGTGAAATCCTTTTGTATTTATTTGCCAGGGCTGCCATAACAAAATACCATAGACTGGGGAACTTAAACAATAGAAATTTATTTTTTCACCGTTCTGGAGGCTGGAAGTCCAAGATCCAGGTGGCGGCAGCCTTGGTTCTTCCACTCTCCTTGGCTTGCAGGTGGTCTTCTCACTGTGTTCTCACACAGTCACCCGTCTATGTGTACACCCCTGGTGTCTCTCTGTGTGTGCAGATTGCCTCTTCTTATAAGGACACCAGCAAGATAGGATTGGGGCCCCTCCATATGACCTCATTTTATCTTATGTCTCTTTAAAGACACTATCTCCAAATACAGTCACTTCTAAGGTACTGAGGGTGAGGACTCCAATGCATGCATTTCTGGGGGGACACAACTCAGGCACCACACTCCCTAACGGTTAAATGTTGGCTTTCATTTAAAAAAATTCAAAAGCTCTGTAGGGGCAAACGAACCTGCCCGTGAATTGGATTGGGCTTGTGAATGGTCTGTTTGAGGCCTCTGATTTCAGGTCTGACCTCAGACCCCCAGGAGCTCCCAGGTGTGATCCGGACTTGTGCACAGGTAACTTTAGCCCCAACCACAGGGTGCTGTGCATTTGAGCTTTGGGGATGAAGATCCTGCCCGCCCTGTGAATGAGCTGAGGAAGGAAAGAGTTGGAGAGGAAGGGAGATAAACTGAGCACCTATTATGTGCTGGTGTTGTGCTAGGCACTGGTGACCCAGATGTGCATCAGACACCCCTACCCCATCTGAGGGGCACACAGGGGCTTCCCTGGAGGCCTGCACAGGGCATGGGCGGGTGCTCAGATGAGCAGGAGCCTAGTACGACCTTCATGTGGCGTTGGGGTGAGGGCGGCAGGATCGTGGGGCAGCGAGAAGTCTGGCTGGATGAAAGGCAGGACGGCGCATCTTCTCATGTGTTCTGACCCATCCAATGTGGGCTCCGATGTCAGTCTCAGAGCCTCCTGATGTTCTAGTCCAGCCCGCAGAAATGACGGGCTGGAATAGACTTTCTCTAGGTCCCATGGGCTCCTCTCACCTATCTGCGCCAGAGTGGACTTTGGGAAGTGGAGGGGAGTGAGCGAGATGGGCCTGAGTGTGCTGAGGCCGGGGCTGAGTATCACCCATCTCTGTGCACCCTCCCTGTGAAACCGAGAGTGATCATCTGTTAGATCCGTTACACCTGTAACCTGCCTTCACGGATCAAGCTCACTTTAATTTTTGCTGCAGAAAACTTGCATGTCCTCCAAGAGCTCATGCAGCCTAAACAATGTTTGCCTGAGTTGTTTTCCAGGAACTTGGAGTCAGCTGTGTCTAGTTCGAGCTCCAGCCAGTTAAGGCTGATTAAGACCACCGACCCTGCAACTGGGGCCCTGCGAGTGTCCACTCAATGACCTTTTGACATCAGAGGGCTGAACACTCCACCCTCAGTGTGCGCCACCGCTGCCATCTTCTGAGCATGCATCCCATGGAGAAGCCTGTCGCTAAGCTGCACCTGCGCAGAACAACCATTATCTCACCTTTTTCTTATCTCCAGTAAACTTTCCCCCACGCTCCCCATGCCTCAGACCAGCCTGATTCTTTATCCCATAAATATCCCGAGCCCCTCGCCTTCCAGGAGGCCAATTTGAAATTTCTTCTCTCGTCTTCTTGCTTGGCTGCCTCATGAATAAACTCTTTCTCTGCTTTAGCGTTTGGCTTGCTGTGCGTCGGGTAGACACACCTAGTTTGGTAACACCGGGGTCTCAGGCCCAGCGAGGTCCAGGGCTGGGCCATGCAGAGCCGTGGGAAGGAGTCTCTGACTCCAGCCCAGGGCACATGAGGCTGCGCCTGGGCAGCACTGCACAGGGCCGAGAAGGAGGTGCACGGGGATCATCTGCTCACCTGGCCTTTCACAAGCCAGTGTTTGGCTAGCGTGGGAGAATGGGAGACAAGGTGTGCTTTCCTTACCAGAAGCGAGCGTGACTCGGGAGCTTGGAGAAGCGGACCACTTCCTGCAGGACGAGGGCCCCGCGTGGGTATCCGCTGGGGGCCCATGGACACTTCCCAGTACTTTTACAGTGTTACCCTGAGTGTGTGTCACTGCACTGTTTGTGTGTGGTTACGATCATTTCGGGTCCCATATCCCCAGAGAGAGTGACTGGGGACAGGTACCCCAGGCCCTCCCTGCTCAAGGGGGCTCATATAGGCTCTGCTCCCCCCCTCTCTTCAGAGGCCTGAGCCTGAGGTGCTGCTGCCCCAGGCCGGCGGCTCCATTCTGGCTCATTCTACCTTCCCCTGCATCCTCCCCCAGCCCCTGCCCAGCCCGAGGGGCGGCCTGGGGAGCTTGCCTGTTGAGAGCATGCTGTGGTAGACAGACTGCTTTCCTCACCATCCCTGCATGTCAGCCTGAATGGGCATGAGGCCCATTTGTCAGCTGGGGAAAGTGAGGCTCAGAAGATTTCTCAGATGGGATCAGCAGAGCCCACCACCCTGCCCTGCCTCCCGTCCCCATCTGAAGGCAAAGGTGGAGGGGGCTGGGACACTGGCCCAGAGAGGAGAGAACGCGGGATGGCGACGAAGAAGAGAATGGCCTGGTCCCACAGGCAGGATGAGAAAATGCCCTGGAGGAGGCAGTGAGGCTCAGCTGGGACCTCCCAGTGAGTTCCAGTCCCTCGAAACCCAAGACGATGTTGGTGCTGTGCCCGCCTGGCTCTCTGTCCTCTGCACACACTGGGGCTCTTGGGCCACCCCAGCCTCTCTCTGCTGGTGCCCTGTGCCTATATCTCTCCAGTCTGAGCAGGGGGGCACAGGGAATATGGACAGAGGAGAGCCAGGGCCCTGCAATTTCCAAGCTGTTGGCCCAGTGTGGGATCCGTTAACCTTTTCATGGATAATCTGGGCAGCGAGGAGGGGGATACCTCCATTAGAGCTGGAATTAACCCACTGGAGGCTGTTTCACGCATCTCATCAGAGAAATGCCCCGAGGTGCTGAGGCCTACAGGACGCAAGGTGCCGGTTTGAGAGTAGGAGCTGAGAGGTCTCCTCTGGGGGAGAACCTGAGTCTTGAGGGCCCCGGCATGGCTGACCCATCCGGCCTGCTGACCTTGTCTGTGTCCTCACCTAGGCTGGCCCTTTGGTAACAAGCAGTCTCGTGGTTACTTTCCATGTCACATACCGTGTCTTTTAAATACCTTTAGGTGTCCCGTCCAGCGTATTTGTCACCATTTCTATAATAAGATGCTTCCTGCCCTGCTGGGGTGCTGTCTGCCTGGGGAAGGGGCTGGGGTGTCTTCCTCTCTCTGTCACTCACTGGGCGGTGCAGTGGTGGGGAGCTGGGCCAGCTGGCAGTGTTCACAGGTGAGGGCCACTGCTGAGAGATGGTCCTGCTGTTCATCGATTCTTGGAATCTTTCCCCCAGCCCCGCGGCCCCCCCAGCCCCGCGGGCCCCCCACTCCTCGTTGCAGCAGGGAGTCTCCAGATGTATGCTCCTGACCCCCTCTGACTAGCAGGCCACCCTCTGGGGCAGGACTCCGTGTGAAAGGACCCCCACCGAGGTCCCACCCCAGTCTCGAGGCTCCACTGCTCTGAGGCCATCCTCTCACCAACCCTCTCACATTCACACCCTGGAAGAAAGTGAGGGGCCCAAAGTCACAGAACTGGTTCATAGGAATTCCCTGGAAAACCTGCTCTGTTACATGGCTCCCTCTTGGGGCTCCCAAAGCCTTTAAACATGTTTTCTAATTAACGTTTATAAGATGGAGCTGCTTGTTCAGGCTTTTACTGGACCACTTAGATTATCTTAGAGCTAAAAGGACTTAGGGAGCTGGCCCAGTTGAGCTCCTAAATGTACAGGTAGGGAAATGGAGGGCCAGAGGGGAAGGGGCGTGCCTAAGGTGATGGTTACCTGATGGCAGAGCTGGGCTGGAACGGAATCCCTGGCGAGTTGCTTATATGAGCTCAGGGATCCCTTTTAAAGACATTTAAAGGCCACAACCCTGGTGCTGTTCACAACCGCTGGCCGCTGCTCTTCCCACCCTAGTCCTCCGGTCACTCCATCCAAACTGCTCTCCTTGAATCAGCTTGAGAGCTGTTGCTGAGTCCTCTCTGTGGCCTCCTCCTGCTCTTCATCCCCTCCCCTCCCCTCCCTCTTCTCCAGCCTCATTCAGTTAATGCATATCCAGAGCTCATGGCCTCCGGAAAGACTTCTCTGACCCCTCCGTCTCCATCGGGTGCCCCAGGGGCTTGTAAACACACACACGACCACCTCAGCCTCCTCCCTGGTGGTCAGGAGGTGCAGATTAAAACAATGAGGTGCCATGGTCACATATCAGATTAGCAAAAACGATGTGGGAGAAGGGCCACTCGTGCACACAGCTGATGGAAGTGAGAATTGCTCGGTCCTTTTGGAAAAGGCTAGTGACATCTGTTAAACTTAAAACGCGCATTAACTTTCACCTGCAATCCCACCCTGGGATTTTATTCTGTAGAAATAAAAGTACCAGCATACAAGGAAATAAGGCTGTTTATTGCAGGACTGCTGGTAGTAACACACACACACACACACACACACACACACAGGCACACATACAGCCTGCAAACAACCTAAAGATGTCCATAAATTTGGAAGCGGTTGACAAACTGCAGCTATGTGCTTTCAACTAGCTGCTAAGAGAAGGCAAGAAGGCGGTAGGTACCTCGAGTTACCATCCTGGAAGGATGGCTATGATGTGTCAGCAAGTGAGAACTGTTAGTTGCTGACATGTATGATGTGATTCCATCTTTGACAAACCTTCGAAGACCCTTCCATGTCCATGAGGGTGGGCTATGCCAGAGCTGGGAGTCACCAGGGGTGAGGGTGTAGCACAGAGAGAGGCAAGAGAGGCAGGTGGCTTCGAGGGGGGCAAGGAGACCCCCAGGTTGGGATTCTGAGACTGGACTCTAAAAGGAGGTGAGTGCAGCTGTTAGGGCTGGGGTCCAAGGCCAGGGTGGACCCAGCACCAGCTCATCTGCCCTTGACTGCACCAGAGCTCCTCTCTCCCCCAGGGTGATGGTGGTCCTGGAGCAAGGCTGGGCTGGCTGGTGGTGGTGTGAGGGAGGAAGAATTGTAGAAGTTAGGAGACAGTCAAAGTCAAGGTCGTAACCCTGACCTTTAACTCCTATTTGATCTGGGACAGCTCCTTACTTGCTCGCTAGGTTTGTATTTCATGGGATTTCATGCCATGCTCATACAGGACCCAGTAGAGATACACAATTAGCTGGTTAGTTTGACCATTATTCTGGATGAATTGTGTCCCCCCAAAATTCAGGCGTTGAAACCCTAACCTCCAGTGTGACTATTTGGAGATAGGACTTTTAAGGGGGTAATTAAGGTTAAATGAGGCCATAATGGTGGGCTCTGATCTGATAGAACTGGTGTTCTTATAAAACAGGAACAGACACTAGAGACAGATGTGTGTGTGTGTACAGAGAAGAGGCCATGTTAGGGCACAGAGTGAAGGCAGCAGTCTGCATGTCAGGAAGACAGACCTGAACTGGACAGACAGAACTGGACAATGCTAGTACCCTGATCTCAGACTTCCAGCCTCCAGAATTGTGAGAAAATAAATACTGTTGTTTAAGCCACCCAGTCTGTAGTATTTTGTTATGGCAGCCTGAGTAGACTAATACAGCCATGAAACCGGACAATTCAGGTTACAAGGATTAACTTCTTTTGTGACTTAACAGGCACACTCTAAGTCAGAACTGTTAGGGTGGTACAGGGTACATCTACTGTTTTGTGGCCACTTATACCCCTTTACTATGGGTCATATAATTAGGGTGAAATTGACCCAGCCCTGGCTTAGAGGGTGAATCACATGGCCCAGTCCTGGCCTCTCAGTGAATTTCACCATCTTGACCATGGGGTGGATTCAGGAAGGGGCATCTGACCCCATTTGGGCCCATCAGATACTTGGGACTCAATCTGAGCTCTTGGGGCAGCACCGGTTTTCCCTCAGTGTTTGAGGTTGTGAGAATGTGAAGCTGGAACTGCAGCAGCCTTCTTGGCACCATGAAGAGACTTCTTGCCTAAGAAGGGAGTGACCCAAAGGAAGAGGGAAAGAAAGTTGTACGGAAAAAACCTGGGTTCTGAGGACATAATTTCATATGTCTAAGGCCAAACTATCCCTGGAGTTTTAATTTTGTCAAGCAATAAATTCCCTTTTGGCCCGAGTCAGTCCCTGTCACTTGTTATATAACCATGACTGAGCCACCAGTTCTTGTCAACCTCTGATCCTTCCTGTGGTTGGGTGGGACCCCTCTGATGTCCTGACATGGAGTGGGCTCCCTACTTATCTAGTGACTAGTTTTGGTGCCCAGGTGTCTTTCTGACTTCCAGCCCTAGAGCTGAAACAGCCCTGTGGGAGAGAATTGCATCCAACCTCTGAGAATTTTGCAGGAGGAAGACGCGTTGAAAGGCATATCAGAGTATTTCCCTTCAGGAAGGCAAGCCGAGCGTTGAGTCTCCATGGCCCAACTTTAATTTAACTGACAATTTAAAAACTCAAACCCAGCGTCTGGGGCATTTAGAATGTCTGTCTTCCTGGTTTAATTTCACGGGGATTGTGTTATGGCTTTTGATAAAATGTTTCATTTTGAAGGACTGGTTTCATCAAAGCAGGGCTTTCCTTTACAGGGTCAGCTCCACCGATAAAAGGCATTTTTCATTACGAAAAAGTGGCGCCTGGCTTGGAATTAATTGTAGGTTCAGAGAGCAGAGAGGAAATGCCTGTGCCGTTTGGTGATCCCTCATGGTCCCTGAGGAGGCAATATAGCTGAAATCTGGAGTAATTTCTTGAACACATCATGCATGGTCACACCTCCTGACTTTGTCCCTGCTGCTGCCTCTCCTTGGAAGTCCTCCCTCTGCTCGTGACAGGCAAAATTCATGCTTGCTGGCTTGTCTCTGCCAATTCTGGGTGTGGTCTTGGGCAGCTCCCGTGGTTTGCCAGGGCTGGTTGGTTGCAAAATGGTGTAAATATGACCTTATTTGCAGGTATGATTTAATTTGAAGACTTCGAGATGAGGACATTGCCCAGATTTATCTGAGGGGGCCCTAAATACAATCACAAGTGTCCACATAACGGGGAGACTGAGGGAGATTTGACACAAACACACACAGGCAATAAGATCAAGGAGGCGGAGACTGGAGTGATGCAGCCACAAGCCAAGAAATGCTGGCAGCCAAGAGAAGCTGGGAGAGTCGAGGAATGGAGTTTCCCCTAGAGTCTCTGGGGACAGCTTGGCTCTGCTGATGCCTTGATTTCGGCCTCTGGAACTGGGAGAGAATACGTTTCTGTTATTTTGAGCCACCTGTTTGGTGTTGATTTGTTGTAGCAGCCATAGGCCACTAATACAGAAGGGAAGGCCATCTGAACTATCTTGAGCAAACCAGGGACTTTGTGTTGAGGATGGTGGAGGGGGTAATTCGTGAAACCCAGAGTGGAAAGAGCATTCTACCCTTCTAGGGCTGGAAGCAGGGCCAGAGAGATGCCGGCGACCTGACAGCCCTTTCCCTGCTTCCGTCTTGCTCCCCCTCACTCTCCCTGGCTTCCCCGTGCATCATATGCTCCATTCTTTTCTAACCAGAAGGAGAAGAAAGTGGGAGGTTGACAGGGAAGAGATACTTGCTTTTTTTCCACATGATTTGGAATTGTTTCACTTGTTACGACAACTGGTACTTTCATAATCTGAAAAATGTCAAATAAGGAAAATTGAATCTAAGATCTTTCCCAGTTCCATGCCCATCTCTTTGTCCATGCCTTGTGCTACATCACTTTGCAACTTCTCCCTCTAGAATGGAGTCGGTGTTCTGCCCCTTTCATGTGGCTTTCCTGGCCCATGGAACATGGGTGGAAGTGACCGTGTGCTGGTTTGGAGGCCAGTCCGTAAGGGGCATCGTGATCTCATGCTCAGCCTCCTAGAAGCTCCTGACCTCCTCCACGAGATGGGCTTCCCCTGGGCCCCAGGGTGCACATACAGGGAGCAGAGCTGTGGGCCTGAGCACAGACATTATTGTTGTTCTAAGTTTCCAGGTTCTAAGGTGGTTTAATATCCAGTGTTACTACGACAGTGGGTAACTGCTACAGAAATTGGTACCTCGATAAGAAACCTGCAATATGTGGCATTGGCTTTGGAACCAGAAACTGTTATAGGTGGCTGGGAAAATAATGGCATGTGTTATGGAGTAGTGGAACGTTTGCTGAAAGGGAAAGTGTACCTAATACACTTGTGACCTTGGGCTGGGAGTGTCCAGGTGGAATGTTGCAGGCACAAGCAGGCTCCTGCTGTCTGCATTTAATATGGAACTACAAAGAAGAGACAGCTCAGGAAAAACCTGGCCAGATCTCAGAAAGAATTAGAGGGAAGGAAGAAAGTCTGGAAAATCTGGGACTTCCTGGGTTGAAAAATAAAACTATTTCTTATCTCCAGCTTCTCCATTCAATAAGAGAGTCTCAAATTAAGCACAGCCTGAGAGAAAAGTCAAATCAAGGGCATGGCTATTAAGATATAGCTTGGGGGTCTAGAGTGAATCAAAGGCATAGCACTTGCACTCATGTGAAGGCCTCTGGAAGAATTAAATGGTGCTGAGAAGTTACTAAAAGATCAGTGGTGTGGTCCCGCAGCAGCCTGAGCTGCCCACAGTACCTGTAATTAAGAACAGAGAGAGATATGTCTTGCAATGAATTGTGAATATGGCTTTTGGTACATGATATCAAATACATAGGAAATCCACAATTTTTGAGAGGGCTGTATTGGCAAAAGCCCACCAATCTGGACCAAAAGAGACTGAGATTATTCAAGCTGGAAAAAAAAATCTCTGGGCCACTAATTTGTTACGGGCAAGATGCAGGCTGAGAAAACATTCAGCTGCTATGAAGGGCATATTTTGGAGTGTCCTTCTCAGAAGTGACCAAGGAAAATGATGGAGAAGGAAAGATATCCTAGAGAGTAGAGCCAAGAACCACTGACAACAAGGGACTGAGGATCCAGGCGCAGGGAGTGAACCTGGAGCCTAATCCCAGAACATTCCCTACTCCAGGGTAGCAGTTCCTGGCAATGTTTCTCCAACAGGATGTAAGAATTGCTGTGGACCAGTGACTGTTTGGGGCCTCCTGTCCTCCTCCTTTTTGAATGGGAGTGTTTTTTCGGTGATCTGTCCCTGTTCTACCATGGCGTATTGGGGGTGTGTGTGAGACATTGGAGGGGAGGAGGGGTGCAAACAGCTTCTCCTTTTGTTCCATAGGTCCCAGGAGTAAGGGGAACTGCATTCAGATCTGACTTAGACTATGAGATTCTCAACTTCAAGCTTGACGCCATGATTGGGTGTCTTGGGTGAGAATGAGTGTATTTTGCAAGTGGGAGGGTCTTGAGTAACTATATCCAAGAGGGCAGTTTGTGGTAGATGTTATCATTATTCCCAATTCCTCACGCATCCTGTAGTGGTTTCCTAGAGTTGCCATAACAAATTACCACAAACTTGGGTGGCTTTAAACAACAGAGACATTGTTTCATGGTTCTGGAGGCCAGAAATCTGAAATCAAGGTGTCAGCAAGGTTAGTTTCTTCTCTGAGGGAGAATCTGTCCCATGACTCTCTCCTAGCTTCTGGTGGTTGCCAGCAATCCTCGGCATTTCTGCCTCTACTGTCACATGGCGTTCTCCCTGTGTGTCTCCATCCCCTTGTCTCTTCTTATAAGGACACTGGTGACATTGGATTAGAGGTGCACTCTGATTCCTTATGACTTCATCTTAACTAATTACTTCTGCAAAGACCCCATTTCTAAATAAGGTCCCTTTCTGAGGTTCTGGGCAGACATGCATTTTTTTGGGGGAACACGATTCAGTCTACTACGTGTCCCTATATTCACACTCTTTGCCCTGTGACTCTGCAGCTTCTCTCTCTAGGATGGAGAGTATATCTGCGCCATTCACGGGGCTTGTCCATGTGTCTCATGTGGCCAAGGGACGTGGGTGAAACAAACTGTGAGCCAGTTTGGAGCCCAGGTCTTAGACGCGTCGTGCATTCATGCTTACCCTTCTAGAAGCCTCTGATCTCCTCCGTGAGATGAGCTTCCCCTCAGAGCTGCTGTCCCTGCACCTTGGCCTACATATGAGCTGCTCCAGCTGCCCCGCAGACCTGCCCTGTCAGGAGAGCTGCCTTGGCCAGGCTGTAGAGCTGTGAGCCCGGGGGATAACCCTTGTTGTCTTTCTCTACTAGGTTCTAGGGTGCTTCGTGAGTCAGTGTTCTTGGGGCAAGAGTTAATCAATATGGTGGGAAAGGGGCAGCTTTTTCCAAGCCTTGCTCTGGCTGCCATGCTGAAATGCGAGCCCAGTGTTGCCAGAGTATATTATTTTATCAAAAGGAGACAAGAATCTAGATTTCAAATCCATAATCTCCTAATTTTTATATGTGTGTATCTGATTCAGTTAAAAATATCACTGTGCTTTCCCAATCAGACACACCTGAGGTTAGGATTCTGCCTGTAAGCTTCCAGCTTATGGCCTGGGCAGACTGGCCGGGCCAGGGGGATCCATTTGCTCAGCTGCTTCCTGTCGGAGGCAGCATTCTAGGCAGATCCTGACTCGAGGAGGAGAGGGTCCTTCTGTGTGACACAGAACCCAAGTGGGTCCAGCAGCAACCGAGGATTCCCATCAGGAGGACGTACAGAGCCCGTCTCTGCGGATGGTCGTGCATAGGATGATAAGACCATTTAGGGGATCTGTCATCTTGGTGCCTTTCTGCCCCTTACAAGGGCATCTCAGATTATGCTGTTAAGAAATATTTGGCAAGAAGATGCCCATGGTATTTCTTTTACAAGAATGGTGGAGTTTCAGGGATTGCTCTAAAAAACCAAACCAAACCAAACCAAATAAAGCCAAAACAATTACTGGAGAAGGGGGGAAATCAAACACCACCAAGGTGAAATTGATTTTATTGCATGAACATCTCACTTTAAATTTAAATTGAGTCCAAGTTCATTTTCTCTCCCAGACTTCTAGAAGTTGGCATTCAAAATGTTTACACTTGTTTCATCTGCCTTTTTGCTTAGCCCTGGTCCCCCACCTCCTTCCCTTCGCTTCACACTTATCGTTTCATTGCACACATATGCTCCACTTTATATTTACATATATCTAATTTTTATATATGGCTTGTGAAATATGCCAGACGAAGAATGAAACGG
Organism: Balaenoptera acutorostrata; assembly: GCF_949987535.1. Classification (NCBI taxonomy): domain Eukaryota; kingdom Metazoa; phylum Chordata; class Mammalia; order Artiodactyla; family Balaenopteridae; genus Balaenoptera; species Balaenoptera acutorostrata. Next base: position 168,174,942 of record NC_080065.1, read on the forward strand.
TCCTGAAACAGCTGGAAAATTATGCAACAGCGAGGAGATTGGGCACATGCACATTCTGTACTGCAAAGTTGCACAACAGACCAAGTTTGTTATAAGTGAAGCTGGGAGGTTTTTATTTTTTCTCCAGGGTGACAGCTTGCATGGTGGAGTAGGCCTTCTGCAGAAGGCATTTCCTCAGGAGCCTCAAATTCCCCTCGAAGGGAGAGGCGAGGCTGGAGCTGCACTGGGAGCACAGAGGCTGCAGCCCAGGGGAGGCTGTCTAAGGGCTGGAGGCAACTCCAGGGGTCTGGTGAGGTCAAGGCCAAGGGTCCAGTGAGACTGAAGTCCAAGGTCCAGCAAGACTGAGGCCCAGTTTCTAGAGAGAGGAGGTCTGGCCTTCTGGAGGCATCCATGTCCCTGCCGCCTTGTGTTGGGAAATCCTGGGGACACAGAGCCTCTGATGGATCTGGAGCCAAGTGGTCCCTCACTGCCTGCTGCTCCCAAAGCTCAGGGTCTTCGGCTGCCCAGCACCACCCTGGTTCTGCAATTCTCAGGTCTCTCCCGTGCCCCAGGAAGATTCAGGAGAGTAGGGCCTCGGGCCCTCAGACCAGGGCTGGGTCATCCCTGGAGCCATCAGGCCCTGCAACACTGCTCGGCTGTGTACCTCATCTGTGTCTCACAGGTTAGAGCCAGTGAATCCTGCAAGTGAGTTCAAAATCTCCATTGCCGACATCCAGTGGTGGGGGGAAGGCTTTACTATGTATACATTAAAAAGATCTGAGGGTCTCAGTCGACCTCAGATATAACAGGGTGGCTGATAATGTGATTTGTCTGCTCAACAATTTAAGATAACGTTACGGTCAGAAGTGACCTTCTGTCTGGGCTCAGTCTGACAGCCTGTGTGGAGTAGGCAGCCTGGCACGTGCTGGAGGAGGGACTCCCCATCAGAGGGTCTGTGGAGCAGGTCAGGAGGAGGACGGACACCACAGCACAGCCCCATGGGGAAGGGAAGAGCCTCTGTGAAGCTGGAGCCCAGCCCTTGGCACAGGGTTTGAATTTACCCAGAGACATGGGTAGGGCTATTGGGCTCTCCCCAGTAATGATGGGGAAAATCAGGGGTTCTGTGCTCTGAGGGGGACTGAGAACAGAAAGCCTGTTGGGGGCTTTGGCTGCCCCGGCAAGCAGGCCAGTGGCTCCTGGGTGAGCTGGCAGGTCCTGTTCACGGCCTTCGTGGCCAGGGCAGGCCAGGACATGGCAGAGCCCGTAGGCCGGCCAAGGCTGGGGACCTGCTGCAGTGTGGACCCTGCGGAGGGTTGCTAAGGAGTCTGGGGCTCAGCTGAGAACTTGGGCTGCCGCGGCCACTCAGAATGGAGATGGGATTCGCCGTGGGGGAACAGTGCTGCTGGACTCATTCAGTTTCCTCTTTCTCATTTTCAGAAATGCAATTAGGGAGGCCAAGGCGCTGCGTGGGCTCTGGAGCGAGTGTCTGTGTGTCTGGGTCTGTGCGTGTTTGTGGGCTGGGGTCAGCGTGCGTCTGTGTGCTTGTTTGTGCACATGTATCATCACATGTATGTGGCACAGTGTGTGTGTGTGTGTGTGAGAGTATGTGTGTGTGCGTGCACGCCTGTTCATAGGTGCAAATGAACACTCTTGCCTCCCATCTCTCGGGACAGTCGTCTATCAGGTGCCTCGAATCGGCTTCCTGCTTTCCATTCATATGAACTTGTCGACAAGTCCCCAGACCTTGAAGTGACGGTTCTCCTGTGGCACTCCCCAAACCCTGCACCCCCAGGTCCCCTCCACCCCTGCTCCCAGTATCTCCCAGTAGCAGCCTGTGCTTTCAGACTCATCTTTGGAGGGCCCTGTATTCTCAGCCAGGGGGGACAATCTCTTGGTGGGCAGCAGGGGGCCAATGGTGCTAGGTGGGGACCATGAAAAAGAGTATCTTGGAAAGTTCCAGCAACCTGAGGCCCTCGTGGAGGTTCTGAGTGAGCATAGCAGAGAAGCCTGGGATGGGGGAGGGGATGCAAAAGCAATTTGTGCTGGAGAGCTGCCCCCATAGGCTGCAGGTGCCTCAAAGGCCATGCAGGGGCTGGCTGAGCGCAGAAGCGCTTGTTCTAGCCTCCCCATCTGAAGAAACCAGAGGGGGGCCCTGCAGTGCAGGGTGGAGGCCCTGATACCCCCTTGGTGAAGCCAGCTTGGTGGAGACCATGATGTCAGGAAAGCATCTAAAGGTTGTGCTGCCCCTCAGATCCGACTCAAGCCTGCCTGTGGCCTGCAAGGCCTAGTGTGGCCAAACGTGCTTTTTTTTTTTTTTTTTTTTTTTTTTCCAAGAGAAGCCAGAGATGCATATTTTAATGAGATATCTTTTGATTTTTAAAAAAATCTTAGCAAATAGTTTGAGTTAACAAACAAAACCCTGTGGGCTGCTAGTTGGCAGCCCCTTATGCATCAGTTATGATACTTGACTTTATAAGCACTAGCTAATGACTCCACTGCTTTAGGCAAAAAGCAGGGGCTGATAGGAAGGAGGCTCAGAAAGCCTCAGAGGAGCCCTCAGAGAAGCTCACCTTGTGGGTGATGAGTGCTCTGGTTCTGGAGTGAGTCATGAGGTCTGGTCTGGCTCTGTCCCTGGGGGCTATCATCTCTAAGGCTCAGCTTCTTCACCTGAAAGTGGGAATGTTGCATCTCCACCTGGTGGGATGTAGTAAGGATCAAGGGAGATAGTTTATTTAAGAGCTCTGCTAATTCACCAACAGAGCTGCGGCCTTGCAGGAAATACTGTGATTGACAAAACGCAGCCTGGCACATAGAGGTGCTTCCCAAGGGCACACTGCCCCCAGTGTCTTCACTGGGAAGAGGAAACTGTGGGGCCCATGTTGGCCAGTCATATTTGACCAGGGCACACAGGGATGGTCACGGGACATGGATGTGTGAGATCCTTGTCCTGAAAAGGGAGCCAGGAAGCCCCAGGACTCACCATTGTCCTAGTGAGTGCTCCCAGCTCCCAGAGCATTTTGAGATGAACACGATCTTGCTTCATTCTCCTACTTAAATCTTCCACTTAGAACAAAATGCAACCTGCAGGCCAAGGCCCTGCCTCATCTATGATCCCCTGGTTGCCTCTCTCTCTTCATCTCTTCCTTCTTTCACTACCTTCTGGCTTCACTGCTCTTCTTTCCCTGGAGCAGTAAAAGCTCTTTCCTGCCTCAGGGCCTTTGCATGTGCTGGTCTCTCTGCTTGATGCTCATTGCTTAGATTGCCCTTTCCTGGTAACTTCTCTCAGCTTTCATCTTTCCCCCATCTTCCTTTCCCTTGTCCCATGCATTCTATATCATGAATCTCTTTTTATTTTCTTCATAGCATCTATCTTTGAAATTTATCTTATTTTTTTTAATTCACTCTGCAAGTATTTACTGAGTGCCCACTATGTGCCAGGCTGTTTTATGTCAATCACAGTATTTCCTGCAATTCTTCAGCAAGTTCCCTTATTAGGCCATGGCATCCCAACCACCCATGTCCTGCAGTATAGCCAAGGTTTGGTTCTAAAGTCAGTGATGATATGAAAAAAGCACGTGGTCAAAATACTTTGGAAAATTTCCAATCCACACAGCTTTACATCTATAGGCCAACGCTGAACTACGTACAGCTGGGTACAGGGAGTGATGGAGAGCAAAACTAGCTAAGGTATGGAGGGCTTCATATTGTGTTAAATCATTTATTTCTCTAAGCCACTCTGTGAAGTAGGTGATATTACTCTGCCCATTATACAGTTTAAGAAACTGAGGCATGGGGAGGATAAATAAGTTTCTCAAGGTCACGTGACTGGAAAGTGACTGACAGAGCCCGAGCAGCCTGTCGCAGGGCTGCTATGAGGAGTTGAAATCAACTATGCTGCAGAGCCATCATGAAATTCCCCTCTCAGCAGCCCTCAGGGAGCAAGGCCTCCACCGCCCAGGATGGCAACACTGACAGGGTGTGGGAGGGAACACTCTCATTAGGAGATCTGCCTTGTTATTCTAAAGTAATACCTATGTTTTCAGCTGCCAGTGTGCATTGGGGGCTCTCACGTTCATCCTGCATTGAAAATGAGGGTGTGCCAGGCCCCAAGCCTGACCCTGGGAGGAAGGCGTGTGGTCCCAGCCCTGCAAATGAGGAAATGGGCAGTGGAGAGACTGGGCACCATGTGCGATCACAGTGCGCAAGGGGCCGGAGATGCCCCATCTGACTTTCGGGAGAGAAGATCACTAGACTCAACAGCTCAGTTTCAGGCCTGATCCTAAGGGTGTTGCCACTGTGCCAGAGAGAGGTGGCCAGGTCTGGGCTAGAGGGAGTGGCAGGGAAGAGGGGCAGATTCCTTTTCCTAATGAGAGGGTAGATGGAGCGGTGACTGCTTTGTTGTGGGGGTAAGGAAAAGGAGGGGCCTCAGATGCCCCTGGGGCCCAGGAGGGAGAAGAGGTGCCAGATGTGAGCCCAGGAGGCTGCGGGTGGGGTGGAGATGGGGGCTGTGAGGAGCTGGGTCTCTGAGACACCTTGATGGAGATGCCTAAGGGTTACCGTATTTACAGGTGGATGGACCTGGCTGGGGTGGTCTGTGAATAGACTCTTGAACCCATGGGAAAGGGTAAGATTGCCCAGGATGGGTGGGGCTGGGACATAGGTGAAGAGGAGTCATGTGTGTGAAGAGAGAGTGGCATCCATTGGGACTGGCCCTGAGGAGTGGCCAGAGGATTTGGGGACAGTGTGAAGGGTAAAGCCCTTTTCTGAGGGGCAGCCTGGAGCCAGATTTGCAGAGAGCCTGCAAGGGACAATTTATTTTACCCAAAACAAGAAAAACTTTAAAACATTGCAGAAAAGATACAGGCATATCTCTCTTTTTTGAATGATCAAAAGATGGGGACACTAATTTGCAGGGAGCAGAGGTGACCCGTTCTTCCATGGGCTCCACTTTAAATATCCTGCAGACTTTGTGTCGGGTCTCAGCATTTCTGCAGAGGAGGAACCATCTGAAACTGGGAAGGAAATAGTCAAGAAGCACCCTCCTGCTAGCGATGGGGACTTTGGTGAAGGAGAGGCCTCCTAGCACCCCCCGGAGGAGCAGAGGGTCCCCAAGGAGTATCCAACAACAGCAGTGATGGCCAAAGGCCCTCAACCCTGCATCCAGAATTTCTTCCCACTGGGTTTTGGCCTTTGGATTCCGTGGTTAGTGCTACTGCCAGCCCCAGCCAGAAGCTTTGGCCTCTTTAAGGCCCATATCCTAGATGCCGTGAACCCTGCAGGGTTAGGCAGGACTGCAGCGGAAGGAACTTGACACAAAGGGAAGGCAATCGAAAGAGAATAAAGCTCTGGAGGCCAGGGATCCTGGGGTTTAGCAAGGCATTGGCCAGGGTCACCAGTTGACATTCCCCGGATTGTAAGTGAGGAAATGTCCAGTTAAACTTACAGAGGATTTGAACACAAAATGCCACAATGTAATAGGATTGTGTCCTTCACAAGTTACATACAGGATTTATATGTAAAGAAATGAATTCTCCAGGCTCTGTAGATGATGTCATCTGGGAATGGGAGGTAAACATATAGTCCAGTGAAGAACATACTCTTTCAACAGACAGGGGGTAAGCCAGGGACTGTGCCACGCTCTCATTTGGACATAAGGGCAAGCGAAGTGCTGGGGGGCATTGGGGCTGACCCTTAACGTGTTTCTGCCCCAGATTGTTAATCCAGGCTTGTCCCAGTAACACCCCCGCCCCTTGTCAGCAGCTGGTTCAGCAATGGGCATGTGAGCCAGTCTTGGCCCACAGATCAGAGGGGAGTCAGCTGGTCCATCTGGGAGAGGGGAGGACACCTGCATGTGGTTTGGTCATCCTGCTACCTGGTTGAGCTCCGGAGCTGCCATACCCGCAGACCTCCCGCATTTCCTTATGGTTTAAGCAGGCTGGGTTACTTGCATCCAGGGGCATCTTAAGGGACCCAGAGGCCTTTCTCAAATGGGAAGCCTGGACCAAATGTCCCTCCTGACCTCTCTGAGAGGCCAGACACAGCTAGACCCTGATCCAAGTAGACCCAGGACCTCACTACCTGCCACATCCAGACATCTCCTTGAAAAATCTTGGGCCTTGCTGCCTCTCTGCCACGTTGAGCACATGTTGACAGTCACAGGTGGGCACTGAGCTTTATCTTTCCCCACGTCGTTACTGCTTAGATTGAGCCTGAGCCTCCAGCTTGTGTCTCCATGTAGAAGTGTTGAATGAGCCGGGATCCCCAGGCCTCCAAACCTCAAGCACCTTGCTTTTTACTTCCAGGCAGAACTGACTGCAATGGGGGTGGGACACCTCTGTGTGAAACATGGCAATGAAAACAATTGTTGCCTGGACACCACCTACATTTCCTCTTTTGCCTGACACAGATCCCTGTCCCGGGATGCTCAAGAAACTGCAAGAACCACACCCCCAAAGGCCACCTGGCCTCCATATTCTGTTTAATTAGCATTACTGCTTACCAAGGCCGCTCCTGGCCAGAACCCTGCCTGTGCATCTGACGGGGCCACTGCACCCGCTGTTTGCCAATAGCAGAGGGGGGCAGAACTGCTGTCTTCAGAGGCCCTTTGACAAGGTCACCAAGTCCTCACGGCTTGTTATGCTCAGCATACGGGTCCCCAGAGACTAGAAAAGTCTAGATCCCTTCCCACAACCCCTGGGAGCTTGCTTGTCGGGAGAGAGGACAACGAACCCTCACTACTTCCATCTGCTTGTAGCCTGCAGTGCGGGCAGGTCCTGCCAAGGATGGTGACCTCGTCAAAGGGCAGAAGCACTTCTAGTTTCCGTGGGGCTGCCAGGGGACAGGAATGGCTCTGATGAAGTCTGTGCTGGCACGTGTGGCCCGGAAGTCAGAGATGGGCTGAGAGCCCTGCTTCTCCTTTTCAGAATAACGCAGGGTACTGCTCCCACCAGAGAGCTTGGGCAGGCACAGGGCAAGAAATCTCCTTTCTTAACGTTCCTGCTCGGAGGCATGCGTGGTGATTTGTGACACCCAAGATGACCAGGAAAGGTGCCCATCTCTTTCTGCTCCTCACGTTGTTGGGAAGATTTTAAAGGGACTGGAGGGCTCAAGCTCACCCTGAGTTGTTCTCTTCCCTTCCCCACAACATGGGGCTGTTCTAGATTAGCGTTGCAACTCGTCCTTCAGGGGTCAGACTGGTAACAACCATGAGCAAAAGGCAGGTATAGGACAATAGGGAGTGGTAGGGACTGTCAAGTAGGAGAGTGCAAGCCAGACCTAAGGACACTCAAGTTCAATTAAAATCAAACACACATGACATGCACTTAATAAGTGTTCCAGCTGAGTTTGTTCTGTGGTCCTTGGGTTGTCTTTGGGATCTAGACTGAATAAGTAGACTTGAACAAAGAACCACTGGGGATTTCTGTGTTCCACTTTCACCTGGAGTAGAAGAAGGGGGAACAGAGAGGCAAGCACCAGTGGGTGGGGTAGCATTTTCCAGAAGAGGAAGAAGAGAGATCTGAACCATGGAGGTTTGAAGAAGTAGGGGTGACTCTTTTTTTTTTTTTTGAGCTGAGGACAAGTGATCAGGAAGCTGGGATGAGTCCACAAGGGCCCCCTACATGGAGGATTCAACCATAAATTTTGATGCATGTGTGCTTGGTTCTTCCACGCAGCCTAGCGGGGTGTCATTGTAGGGACTAAAGATGGGATGGTTAAGGGCCGTGGTCTGCCTTCCACTCATGAGGGGTCTCTGTCTGGGTGGAGCCCCAAGAAGCTGGGGGTAATTTGGGAAGGAACAGTTGCCAGGAGTGACTCAGGAGTGTCAGAGAGACAAATCTTCTTTCCAAAAAGATATTCTAGAGCTGGTTTTCCAAAGTGTGCAAGATAATTTTTTTACATGGACCCATCAGAAAATATCATGGACTCGCGAAGTGAGAGAGTCGGTCATTTTCAATTCTCCTTTTGTCCTTCTGATTGCATCAAAGGAAAGGGCTTTGCTTCTTCTAGTCTGCCTCACCACTTTTCCAACACTTGTTAATCAGCTTCAGCCTCCGTGCCTTTTGCAGGCAATAGTATTTACAATTTGATAACAGCTTTTTGTTTCATATATTTATTTTTGGCAGTTATCTTTGATTTATGGCAAGATGTTGGCTTTCCCATTTATGGTAGTGATTTAAAGTATCCTTTTAAAACTTAAGTACAGTATAAAGAAATAATGGTGGTGGTAGGAGGATTATGGTAATCACCATTAACCTAGCAGGGAAGCAAGTGAGGTAGTAGAACATCACCCTCATCAAATAGGTGAGGTTGCTGCTTGGGTCTCATTCATCTTTTGAGGCAGATGAAAGCACGACAGCCACAGGGGGAATGAGCGGAAGTGTCATGGATTCCAAGACAGCACCTAGCTGAACCCAGCTCTGGGCTGCCTGGCTTCCTCAGCCTTCAGGGTTCGACCCATGCCACTTCTTATGGGAAGTCCTCCAGGATACCTGGCTCTGGAGTCATCTCTCTTCCCATACACTGATCACCATCCACTTTCTCTGGAACCATCAGAGGTCACAAAAGTAGATGCCTGCTGGGAGTAAGGGAAGGGAACCTACAGCAACCTGCAGGGCATTTGCCCCACTTAATGGCTGATAAGCAGAAATGCAGGCCCAGTGTGGTCACACTTTCCAATTTCTCAAAAGAAGTAAGAAGTATAAATTCTTATGTGAAATGTTACCATTTTTAACACTGACAACAGATGTTCACCATGCCTGGGGGCTGGATCCTGTCTTGGGCACCCTCAGGTGTCACAGAGGAAAACGTCCAGGTGAAGATGGCCATCAAGCTTCAGTGCCCTCTGAAAATGACGGGTCCTGAAAATGACGGAACTGAGAATATGAAATCATAGCTAGAGCAAGTAGTGTAAGTCATGTGTTTTACCCATAAGACTGGGCCCTTCTGGTGGGCAGGGAGGGACCTGAGTCATCAGGCCCTGCCTGACCAAGGCCAGCGCCAAAGCCCTGGCCACACAGGCCTGGGGCAGGGTGAATGAGAAAATCCAAAGGGACAGGCGTCCACCCTCCAGGGAAGTGAGGCAGAAGTCTGGGGTCACATAGCAGAGGTGTTCCCACAGACACATACTTGGGAGTGGGTTCCCAAGGGGAAGGAAGGTCATTGTGCTGGGGGGACAGCAAACTTTGTAGGACAGGCAATGAGGATTGTGCTGGAGAGGAGGGAGTCCAGCTGGGAATGGGCTTGGACAGCAAACTGGCTCCAGGATGGAGATGCCTTGGATGCTGAGTTGGGAAAGGTGGGCAGAGCGTAGAGAGGCTATTTCAGGCAGAGCCTGGGGGTGTGCAAAGACCAGGCGTCTAGAATCCCATGTAGGATTCAGGACAGGTGAGGGAGGCAACCTGACTGAGCTCTAGCAGGCGGAGCCCAGGTCTAGGTGGAGGAGACTGTGCTCAGAGGCTGCAATGGAGGGTTGGGGAGGCAGATGGAGGGGGAGAGGGACTTCAGGCAAAGAGGAGCTGGAGACTGAGGGAAACTTGCCTCCCTCTGTAAGGGTAAAAGTTGATCTTTGGGGTGGCTCTTGTGGTGCATGCGCCCTCCTTGTAAACCTGTTTTTCAGCCTCTGGGGTCTCCAACTGGTCAAAAGGCCTGGCTCAGTCCCATGGACCAGTAATCAGGCCTCCCCACCCCTTCCCAGCTCTGCTCCCTATCCTGCCCCAGGGCGCACAGAGAGGGAGAGGCGGCCCCTCGCGCCCCAGGGCTGATGGTTGGGACCCGGGTGTTCCGAGGACTCTTTGGGTGGGGATGCTCGGGCGGGCTTTAGCTCCTCCGAGGTTTCGCGCCACGAGTGCGCGGGGCGCCGCAGAGGGTGGCCAGCAGCGGGGCTCTCCCGACCCGGCCCGCGGCGCTTTTACGCCGCCGCCTCGGGGTGTCTCTGCTTCGCTACGAGCCGGGAACCGCGGCGGCGACGGCGCGAGGAGGGGAGCGGGCGGTGGCGGCGGCGGCGGCGGCGGCCGCGCCAAGAAGCGCCGGGTCACCGCAGGCTGAGGCGCCCGCCGTCCCCGCCCTCCCCCTCGCTCGCCTTCTCCCTCCCTCCCGCCTCCCTAGCTCTCTCGCTCCTTCCCTCTCCCCGCCTCCCTCCGCTCTCCCCCGCCCTCCTCTCCGCGCCTCGCCTCCTCCGCCCCGCGCCCTGCGGTGCTGCAGCTGCGGGCGGCTCCAGCTGCCCCCAGATGTGGGCTGGGCGGCGCGCGGGGAACTTTCGCGCCGGCTGCGAGTGCGGGGCCCCGGCTGCGGTCCGGCTGCCATGGATCCGCCGGCGGGAGCCGCTCGCCGCCTGCTCTGCCCCGCGCTGCTGCTGCTGCTACTGCTGCCGCTCCTGCTACCGCCGCTGCCCGCGGACGCCCGGCTCGCCGCCGCCGCCGACCCCCCAGGTAGGTGCGGCGCGGCCCTCACGCCTCGCGACCCCAGTCGGCCGGGCTCCTCCCCGCCCCGCGTTCCCCACCGCCCCCTCCCCAGGCGTCGTCCAGCCTGACTTGGGCAAACTCCGCGCGCCCCGCCCGGGGCCAAGTTGGCCAACTTCGGGGCCGGGTTGGTCGCGCAGGGGGCGCCCTGCGGCGCACCTGGGCGTCTCGGGCCGCGGGGAGCCTCGGAGCGCTCGCGGCTCCCGGGACGCGGAGCGTGGAGACGGAGGGCCGGGAAAGCCCCGCGGCGGAGAGCGCAGCGCCAGCCCCAGCGGGTCCGGGGGAGCCAGGGCGAGGCGGCGCCCCGGCTCGCGTCCGGGGACGCTCGGGAGGAGTCGGGTGCGGAGCGCGCCGCCTTGGGCCCCGAGGAATGGTTGGGGCGACCCGGAGGGGATCCTCGAAGATCTGAGGGACCCTCCTTCACCCTCCCTGCCCTCGGACACGCGGGGAGGGGGGCCGGCAGCGGGCTAACCCGGAGCTGTACACGGAGGACAGGCCGCCAGTGCCCGGGGGAGCCGAGTCCTCGCCGCTCCGGAGGCGAGCGGTGAGGGCAGTCGGGCGGCGGGGACTGCTGAGGGGGTAGAGGCACGCGGGTAGGAGGCCAGCCGGGAATGGCTTCGGAGCAGCCCCACATACTGCCGAGGACGGTAGGTTCAAGGGGCGGAGGATGCTCTGATCGGGCCGTCCCCTGGGGAACTGTGAGGAGCCGCGGAGCCCCAACCCGGAACGGGGCAGGATGCAGAGCTCTTGGCTGGGAGGGTTCCAGAGGGTGTCGGCCCGGGGTCGGCGGGGGTCGGGAGTGGCGGCCCTGTTAACGCCCCTTCCCGGTTGGAAGAAGGCCGGGGAGGTGCAGGCTAGTTTCTGAGGGTTGCCTAGAGGAATGCCCTTCCCTTCGCAGTGGGGGAGGGGTTTGTGAGGATGCTGGACTCGGTGGCAGGGCCCTGGGATTCCCAGGTCTCGACTGGTCTAACGTCCCTTCCCATTGCAGGCTGGCCCCAGGGGCACGGAGCGGAGCGCATCCTGGCGGTGCCGGTGCGCACTGACGCTCAGGGCCTCTTGGTGTCCCACGTGGTGTCGGCGGCGACGGCGCAGGCTGGGGTACGGGCCCGCAGGGCTGCCCCTGTCCAGATCCCGGGTTTCTCTGGAGGCAGCGAGGAGGACCCTGGCGGCCGCCTCTTCTACAATGTCACGGTCTTCGGCCGAGACCTGCACCTGCGGCTGCGGCCCAATGCCCGCCTCGTGGCGCCCGGGGCCACGGTGGAGTGGCAGGGCGAGTCGGGCGCCACCCGCGTGGAGCCCCTGCTTGGGACCTGCCTCTACGTCGGAGACGTGGCCGGCCTGGCTGAAGCCTCCTCTGTGGCGCTCAGCAACTGCGACGGGCTGGTGAGTACGCACTTCTCTCCCTTCTTTCTGTCCATTGCCCTCGCCTGGGCTTTGGAAGCCGTTTATCTGGGAGTCCCCTGGGAGGGCAAGGCCTGTACTGAGGACCTTCTCTGCACCCCTGTGCTTAGGGACCACTGGGTACAGACTGAAGGGGTTGGCTGGAAGGCAAGTTGTTTCTATTGGACAGAGAGGGTGATTTATGCAGGGGGAAGGCCACATTTCCAAAGCACTTATCAAGTAGAAAAGTGTGGTCTCCCTTATGCCTGCAGGCACAGGTCTTCATCTTGCATCCAGATGTGTGTATATCTCTGTTAGTGCGTGCATCTGCACACGTGTTTTGGAATGGGTACGAGTACCTGAGTACCTGTGTACTTGTGTGAACATGTGAATGTGCCGTTGTGTCTTGTCCATGTGTGTATCTGCAGGTTTCTGTTCATTTGTGTGCCCGTGTCTGTTGAGTGTGTTGCTGTGCATTGTGGCATGTGTGATATTTGTGTGGGGGCATGTGTGCTGGCAGTTGGTCTTCTCGTTTCTGTGTGTGCAAGTGGTGCCAGCCTAGGGAGCAGGCAGTGGTGCTGAAATACCCAGTTATCCCTCTGCCCCCTGGCTGACCGGGAACCACTGATTTTTATGCTGTGGTTTCCTGTTGGACTTCAGCTGGTTATTTGAAAAGTTGGTTTTCTCTCTCTATTTTGAGCCAAGGCGAGCATTTGGAAATGCAACCTCTGGTGCCCATGGGCAGCCCCTGAAGGACAGGAGAGGCTGGGGAGTGGGTCCCTTTTGGGACTGCCTGGGCCACTCAGTGTGACCAGAGCCCTGGGAAGTTCTCCTGCTTCTTAGGGCCTAGGGGGAACCATGGCCTGGCATAAGGGGTCCTCGGAGGAAGCCTGGATCAATGCTCAGGGAGGAGGCTGACATTGGCGGTGCTCTATCCGGCCACCCCGAGGCCTGGCACGTGGCAGAAGCCACTGCAGTTTTCTATTTTGGATTGGGTGTGTGGTGGTCAGGCTGGCTGTGCTGGCCAGACATCTGAAGCCGCCCACCATGGGTTCCACTCTAATTGCTGCTCAGGGGACTCCTACTCTGAGCAAGTGGCCTCTCTCCCAGTCCTGCTGGTCCCCAAGCCCCCTGTCCTCAGTCTCGCCCTGCAGGCTGCAGAGCCAGCAATTACACAAAGCCCCACAACCGCTGGCGTTCTTTTTATGGAGACACAGGAAATGTCACTTGTTGCTTCGGAAAATCACTGCCTTTGGCTGGATTTAGTTAGAACCTGGGCGTACTGCAAACGACTATAAATGTCCTTGGAGGAGCAGGGTTAACACCGTGCAGCCTTTTATATCCTTGTTGCCTCTGAGGCTGCCCTGGACCTCATACGTGCATCTCATTTTACACTGGAGGTGAATTTCCTAAATAAAAGGAAATTGGTGCTGGGGGCTCGGGGGGTGGCCTGGGCTGGGGTGGGGGAGTTGACATGGAGGTAGTCTGTTGCTGGGCCAACTCCTGTGTGCTAAGTAATACTTAATGGAGAGCATTTCAGGGAGGCTTTGTCCATGTATCATTCATTCTGTGATTTGTTTGTTCAGCCAGCACCTCCAAGCGCCATTGTCCACTGTGCTGGTCAGAGATGTAGCTGGCCTGGTGCCCACCTGGGGCACACATGCTCAGCTGATGGGCTGGGGCCCACTCTGGTTAGGGCTTGGAAAGCATGCTCCTGGCGGCTATTTGAAGAATGAGTTGCCGGGGGCAAAGGCACAGAGGGAAGAGCATATGCAGAGAAGTACCAGGTGTGTATCGGCTTGGTCAGAACAGGTGCAGTGAGATGTCAACATGTACTGGACACACACCGGCAGAAGTACAAGACACAGCTGGAGAGAAGACTGGAGTTGGAAGAGGGACTGTCATCTGCCTGAATGGCCTTGAATGTTGTCAGTGAAAACTGGTCTTGAGATAGTGGGGCAGCATCATTAGTTCTTCTTCTCTTTTTCCTTCTTTCTTCTTCATGTGTGTGTGTCTGTTCTGATCTTATACCACTTAATTCCTTAGCCCGTTAAGTCCCTCTGTGCATCAGTGATAGGCCCACTTGCTAAGGGCCCGGGGTTTAAACGTCATGTTTCTGGTTCACAGAGACCCTGTGGGGGAGGATTCTTCATCCCTGGTTTACAGATGGGCAGCTGAGGTTCTGGAAGGTTGAGTGACTTGCCCAAGGCCACACAGCCTGTGGTGGCAGGAGTCTGGCCTGGTTCTGTCCAGCCCCTTCTGCCATGGTGCTCCCAAGTCTGGGTGGGTAGAAGCCCCTGAGGTGTAGTAATAGAAGCTGTAATCCCTAGGCACTCCCTCTCAATAGTCCTTACAAGGCTACATGCATCTCATCCTCCCAGCAGCCATGCCACACAGTACCCCTTAAGCTCTGCAGCCCTGCTCTTCCTTCACAGATAGTGAAACACACTGAAGCAGGTGTGTCAGGCTGCAGTGTGTGCAGATCCCCAAGGATCTTGTTAAAATTCAGATTCTGAGTCAGTATGTCTGGGGTGGGGTTTAAGGTTCTGCATTTTTAATAAGCTACCAGGCTTGTGCTCCTGGGCTTCGGGACTGCCCTTTGAGAAGCAAAACTCTACACCCCCATTGCTGCAAAGGAGTACTACAGGATTACACCACAAGTTTCTCTGAGCAAATGCGGTTCAGTGGACAACTGGTGTGGGAAACGCTGCACCTTTGCTTTCAGCCTGGGAGATTTAAGGAGGCCCACTGGGTTCTCTGAGAAGTTCTGTAATAAAGAAACCTCTTGAACTCCGTGTAATGCGGTACTTCCATGCAGATGGGACCATCAACACCTTCTTTGCAGAACATGTGGAACTAGCCTTCCTGGAAGACGTGTGGAGAAACCATGGAGCAGGGTTACAGCAGGCAGCTGTGGTCTTACAGCTTAAGTTTAGATGCTTAGGTGGGACAAGCCTCTCCCAAGAGCCATAGGCCCTTTCAGGCCTATCGTCCTGCTCCTGGCCTGGGACACACATTTGCTCATATACTTGCTTGGTCCTGAATTTGTTTCTCCGCCTTAAAGGAAGGCAGTGGTAGCTTTGTTTTCTGTGGACAGGAGTCTCCTAATCTATTCAGCACGAGGGGATTCTTATGGTCGGCATCCTTTCAGTCACAAGCGAAGGAAAACTCAAGTCGAATTAGTTTAAACAGAAACGGGCAGTTAGCAGCTCACATAACGGTCAGTCTTCAGGCATGGCTGGATCCAGGTGCTCCTGTCATTAGGACTCTTGCTGTCTCTTGCCTCTGCCTTCTTATGTGTTGGCTTTGTTCTCAGGTGGAGTCCTTCTGTGGTAAGTCAAGGGGCCCCACCGGTGCTGGCTGGCATCTTTTTCTGATAATTCCAGCTGAGTCCTGGGTAGCACTCTCTTCAGGCTGGGGCCAGATGCTCCCATGAGAATCAGGACAGGAGATATGCTGAACCCCATGGATGGAGAGCGCAAGGGGTGCTGCTCCCTATAATGATATGAGGTTGGAACCTGGGTGTGCCAAGGTGAAAATTCTACTAGAGTCAGGTAGAGGTACAGACTCAGGAAATGCCATGTGCTTCATAAGACATACCATATACTTTATTTCCAGAGAGGTTGGTAGGTGTAGTTTCCAGGTTCTTTTACGGTCACTAGACAGGTATAGTTCATCATATTCACAGGGAAAGGTTAACATTTGCCTTTTTACAATGCGTGAGAAAGTAATGCTTAACAAAGGATTCCTGTATATCTCATTGCTATGGAAGAGTTTTCTAGTACCTCTCAGGCCACATGATAGGTGTACTAATTTCACATCATTCTTACATGCTCATTAAAAACCCAATGAGAAGCCTGTTGACATAAAAAGTAATAACAGAACGTCACAGTTCACTGTGCCCGTATTATGTGCCAGGCTTTCTTCTGAGCACCTCATGCTGTATCACCTTGATTAATCCTCACAACACCCTATGGTGTATGCTGATATTATCCCCATTTTACAGATGAAGAAACCGAGATAGCTTACTTCAAGCTTTGCAGTCTGTATTTAAACGCATGTCTGTTTGGTTCCAAGCCCAGCTCACTACATGTTATTGCGTTTTTTGCACACCAACAAAAAGAATAAAAATGAAGAAATGCATTTCTTTAAAACATTTCTAGTCAACTCCTGGAGACCTTCTCAGTCAGCGGCATTGACTGTTGTCAGTGTCAGTGAGTGGGAGCTGGGAGCAGGTCTGGTGGCCAAGCGGCTTGGTGACTTGTGGCTGACTTGCTCTGGGCTGCAGCTCCTTTCAGGTGGCCTGAGTCCTCGTGGCTAGGTGATGGCAGTGGGGACTCCAGTAGGATGGAAGCACCCTGCCATACCTCTGTCTCCCTCATGCAGTGCAGCTCAGGGGACCTCTCTGGCCTGGTGTTTCTGGTTGGCAAGGCCATTGGTGGAAGCGTCCATGGGCTGGGCAGTGACTCTGTGAGGCAGGCTCAAGGGCTGCTGCCTTGTGGGCTGGCGCTCCCCTGCTGGGCTGCCATCCTGGCCAGGCACCTGCTCTGTATAGTCTTGATGGGCATTAAAAGTCACTAAGGGCCACAGAAAGAAGTCATTTCCTGGCCTAAGGGACTGAATTGAGTTTCATTTTTCCTAAAAAGGCTGCTGTCTTTTAGGCCACACACTGGGCTCCAGCTGGTTCAGGTGCTGGAATGCGGAGTGCAGGTGCAGCAGGCTTGGGCTGCAGGGCTGGGGGTGAGAGGTGTGTGGGACTTGCAGCTGCCCTTTGTAGGGTCTTCCTACCTTTCACCTCACCTTGGCACTGCCTGGAGGGCAATGAGAAGGTCTCAGGAACACCAAAGAGGGGCTGCGGGAACGTCCGGGTTCCCTGGGTGTTGGGGCTGCTCAGGTCAGAGGAGCAGAGGTACCTGCTTGGCCCCTGCTCTTGGCAATCTACACAGCTGCCCAGGGTGGTCTCAGCCTCCTCCATGGCTTATTATTCTCCTTGTTGTTTAAGACTTGTTCAGTTTAAGTGGCAGAAAACCAACTTGGATGAAACAAACAAGGGATGTCATGGGCCCAGTTATCCTTGGGGTCCTGAGGAGTTCCAGCTTCAGGCATGGCTGTATCTAGCAGATTCAGGGCTGCTTTTAGAACATGCTTTCTGTCTTTCAGCTCTGTCAGTGTCTGTGTTCATCTCAGGATGGCTCTACCCATACCCAGGATGCACTCCACCAGTGCAGCTCCTGGCTTAACTTCTCTTCCATGGTAGCAATCTCTTGGAAATGGAGAGCACTCCTTTTTGGATGGTTCTTGCTAGAGTCCTGGGGAGGGCTCTGATGGGTCCTACTTAGGTTATAGGCCCACCTTTAAATCAATCACTGTGATGTGGGCCTGGCCAGAGTCTCTTGCCCCTCTTTGGGGTTGAGAGTGAGGGTCAGATCCCCAAACTCTGGAATGGATTGGGGTTTTATCGTAAAAGCAAGAGGAAGGACCAGTGTGCTGGGCTGCCACTCTCCACCCAGACTTCAGGCCCTGCATCTGTCCTGAATCTCTTCCTGTGCTCCAGACTTGCCTGTCCAGCTGCCTTGGGGGCTCTTTCCCTGAGTGACCCCATGCTTCTGAAATGGAACACAGGTCTCTCTACTCTCTTCCAGACCTCACCCTTCACTTGAGCAGGAATCCCAGGATCGCCCTTCCCTTCCCACTCCATGACCACCACATCCAGCCAGTCATCATCCTAGACATCTCCGGACTTCATCCCAGTTCCCATCTTTCCACCACACTTAACTCCAAGCTCCGACTTTTGCCCATGTGATCCTTAGCCACTCCAAATTGGAGCAACTCTTTCCCCCCACAGCTGCCAGGCTGATTTTTGTAAACCACACATTCAATCATGTCACTCCTTTGCTTAAGACATTTCTTAAGTGGTGGTCTTAAGTGGTCTTAAGTCTTTCTTAAGTGGTGGTCTTAAGTGGTTCTTATTGCCCTTAAAAAAAATCCAAACTCAGAAAAAAAAATTCAAACCCACTGGCCTGGCATACAAGGCCTCCCATGACCTGACCCAGTAGCCTTCAGCCTCGTCTGTCACTGTGTCCCGCCTCATGCCTGTGCTCCAGTCACATCAAGCTTTCAGTTTCTCCACCACTGGACACTCCCATCCTAGGCTCTTTGCACAGGCTGTGCCCTCGCCTGGACCACTCTTATCCCTCCCTCTTTACCTGGCTCACTCTGTAGGTCTCAGCTAAATTGCACTTCATCCAGGAAGCTGTCCTAGACATTCACATGCCACGTTGTACCCCATGCTTCTTTGGTAACTTGTACTATGGGCAACTTGTACCTGGGCCCACAGGGCCCAGCTGCACCTGGGGGGAGCTCAGCTAGGGGCCGTGAAATGAGTGTGCCTGGGGAGTGGGGGCTGGAAGCCTGTGAAGTTCCTTGCCCCCTAAGAGCCTGTGCCCCATGCCCAGGGATGGCCCACCTCTCCTTGTATGCTTTGCTGCAGACCCCAGAATGTCCACACTCAGTGGGGTAGGCCCCCTTGGAGAATGGCCAAAAGCTCTGCTTCCTTTCCCACAGGAAAGCACTTGTGCACACATGTGGTTTTGCACAGTTTTCTTGCTCCCACTTTGGGGTTCATGAAACGTGAGTTCAAAACCCGTGGTCTAAATGAAACTACGTAAGGGAGGAAGCCACTCTGAGCCTGTTTGGAGGAGGAATGGGGGTGGTGAAGAGACCTTGGACTGGGCTCTGGCAGGTCATCGTGCAACTCTGGGCAAATACTCCCACCATGAGCCTCGGTTTGTCCAGTGACAAGTGGGGCTGGATCAATGATTTCTGAGACCCTTCTAGGGCAACTCTGGGTTTCTTAGGGGCCAAATGGGGACCAGTTGAGGGGATCAGGCTGATGGAGAGGTGGGGACCCTGGCTAGTCTATGCCCTGCCTCCCTTGATAGATTGTTGGCCCTCAGGAGCATGGACTCCTTGCTGCCAGACCTATGGATGTTTCTTCAGGGAAGCTGCTTTTCTGAGTCTGCTGATATCACGTGGGCAGATGAATCCAGTGTGAATCCAGTGAGCTCTGAGGTCCCCTGACTGGGCCTCCAGAGGCATATGTGGAAATGTTGAGAGCTATGCTGGCAGCAGGATCGTTGGATGGGCCAGGGCTCCCTGCAGGCAGGGGCTGTCTTCGAGAACTTGCTGAGAACCCAGCCTTAGTTCATCACAGCTACCCCATGCCCTCTTCTGGGGCATCCACAACCTCCTGTCTGGCCTCCTCACCACTTCTCACTGAGTGCCATTTGGCGGGAGGGAAGGGGCTTCCCAGGGGCTCTTTCCTGCTGGGACTGGGGAGGGATGTGCACTGACCTGTGACTGCCATGGTGGAGGCTGGCTTGTCAGGGGTTTGCGCTAGGGGTGGCAGAGCAGCAGCCCACGGCCCCTGCCCACCTCATGGTGGCCCCTCAGAATGGTGTAGGCATGTCTGTGGTCTGAAACCCAGACTCAACAGGCTTCAGCAAATATGGCATCTGAAGGCACTTACAGTTGTCCAAATCTTACAGGCAGGGGCTAGAATGGAGGTTGTCAGGGGCTGAAGGAGGGAGATGGGGCGTTGTTGTTTCGTGGGTACAGAACTTCAGTTTTACAAGAAGGAAAGAGTTCTGGAGATGGATGGTGGTGATCATTGCACAACATTATGAATATAGTTAATACCACTGAATTGTACACTTAAAAGTGGTTAAGATGGTAAATTTTATGTTATACGTATTTTATTTTATTTTTTAATATTTATTTATTTGGTTGTGCCGGGTCTTAGTTGCGGCTCGTGGGCTCCTTAGTTGTGGCTCACCAGCTCCTTAGTTGTAGTATGTGACTCCTTAGTTGTGGCAGGTAGGTTCCTTAGTTGTGGCTTGTCGGCTCCTTAGTTGTGGCATGCAAACTCTTAGTTGTGGCATGCCTGTGGGATCTAGTTCCCTGACCAGGGATTGAACCCAGGCCCCTGCATTGGAAGCGTGGAGTCTTATCCACAGCACCGCCAGGGAAGTCCCTGTTATATGTATTTTACCACATACACACAAAAGGCATCTGAGGACTGGTGGGATGGGGTAGGTAATTCAGGGGTGGAGTGGCGCCCTTGCTTGCCCAGCCCCCTCTCCCCAGTGTGACTCTGTTCCTTGGTGGACTATTGGCTGTAGTTGCACCCACACCCCTCACATCCCCCAGGTATAACCAGGTGCAAAAGGGAAACAGACTACTTTTTGGAGGTTCCTGCCACAGTTCTGACTTCACTCTGAACGGACAGGCTTAGGTCATGGGACCTTTCCATAGCCAATCACTGTGGCCCAGCAATGCATCGTGCAGGAGCATAGTGAAGCCTGACTAGACCCCTCATGAAGGCCAGCATAGTTGGTCACCGATCTCTGAGCCTCAGCCCAAGGAGGCCAGCTCTTTCTGCACCATCTTCTGTCACATTGCCATCCCTGCACTGACTCCACTGCCTGGTTGTGTGTTCCTGGCATTGGTTCCCGAGTGTAAGGATGCTGCTGCTTCAGGTGCTGGCAGGTTTCAGGTTTCCCCTGCCTGATGGCCAGCCTTGACTGCCCATCCTCCCGTATGCCCAGCACTTAGTGAGTGAGGAGTGACCCAGCATCAGCTGGGAGGCGGGGGAAGGCTGGGTCTTCACCCAGGCCTGCTGTGAGGACCACAGACGCCACAACCTGCGTGAGTAGAGGAGTCATCGAAGGGCTCGTCCGCTCTGAGCCACAGGGATGCCCCCCCCGCGCCCCCCCCCCATGGCCTGGTGTGTCCACTCAGCATAGAGGATGGCTTTGCTGTGTGGTAGCCTGAGCTGTGGCCTGGGCCTCCTCATTCTGGTCTCTGAGATCTGTACGGTCAAGTATGCATGGGGCCTCTCTTGGGACCATGGGTCTGTACTGGCAGGCAGATGAGTCCTTGATTACCCCTACTGCCCTCCTGCACTCGGGCAGACTGGGGGGTTTTGTGTTGCTGCCAGAACACAGCAGGCTGCTGGTGTATGTGAATGTGTGTGCATGTTCCTATACATGGGATGTGTGTGTATATGTATGTGGAAATGTGTGCATGTGTATGCATATCTGTATGAGTATGATGTGTGTGTATGTGAGTGTGTGTGGGTATCTATGCGTATGCCTGTGTGCATTTAAGTAAGCATGTGTGCGAGTGTGTGTATTCAAGTGTGAGTGTGCATGTGTGGTCATGTATGTTCTTGGCAGGGGTTTCCTGCAGGGGAGGGGACTGAGGTGGGATGGAGGGACTGAGGGGATGACTCCAGCCCCCTGAATCTTGGTGCCGCCTTGGGCACCCCCTCCCCACAGTGGCAGGCATTCTGGAATGGGAGGGCCCAGGTAGGAGCCTCTCGCTCTGCTGCGTATGTTTCATATTAAATGTCAGCTGTCCACTGGGTCTGCTGTGCTGCCATTAATATGGAGAAGTTATTACTGAGCCTGGAGCCGGCTCCTCAGGCTGATGCATGAATTTCAATTACACTGCGTGTCTACTCCAGGGCCTGTGGAGCGGGGCACACAGCTTCTGCTCCGAGGCAGAGGAAACCCTAGCGTCTAGGACCAAGGCTCAGGCAGGCTCTGCACTGCCCTACCCTGCCCTTTACATTTCAGTGATCACCATGGTGAGCAGTGGACTTAGTGTGGGCTGGAGGCTGCCATGTCACGTGGTCAGCTTTGCCCTGCGCAGCTGGGCAGCCTGGACAAGGGCCACGAACACTGCCGAACGTCAGTTCCTTGGATTGCCAACCTCACTGGGCTTTGGAAGGGTGGGTGCACTTAGCCCAGGCCCCGGGTTTGGGAAGTGTTGGCCGTTTCTGTGTTTCATTGCATCTAAGATGCCATCAATTATAGGGTGCCACAAGGAAGAGGGGACCCTCCCAGCTAAACCTCACCACTGCACCTTAACCGCAGTCCCGTGAGGTGTAGGCACCAGCCACCCCGCCCCTAGTTGCTCTGAGTGGTGGGCTGTTTTTCCTGCCCTGCTCACTTTGCTTCCTTAGTGTGCGACTGGCTTCGTCCACTTCTGGGTGTCTTCCTCTCTTTGGTAAAGGAACGAGGTTACAGTCCTTCCTCCAGGGACATTCCTCATGGATGCCAAAGCTACACACTCTGTCGTCTCTGTGCCTTTCTGCACACACTGTAATTTTTTGCATCACAGTGTGACTTCTTGAAGACATTTTGGGCGGCAAAGGTCTCAACACAAGAAATGTTGACCCTACAAGTAACTCAAGCGAAGTAATGGCAATACGAAACACCGTGGCAGAGTTGGTGTGTGCCAGGCAATGCCAAGCCCCCCCATGGCTGCTGCCAGCTGCCGGCAGTGATAAGACCCATTGATTTCATCCTGAGTTTGGATGTGGTAAATGTGAAAAATGGGTGTCTTAGAGTCCCGGACACATAGTTTTATTATTATGATGATGTTACAAGTGATTTCAGGGCCTAAGAGCCGGCACGTAATTCCCATGCTGGGGAAGCAGGGCAGTGGCAGAGACTGGGCTGTTCAGACTGGAGGGACAAGCCCTTGCCGGCTCTGTGAGCAGAACATTCAAAGATTTATCTTTGAGGGACTTCCCTGGTGGGATGCGGGTTCGATCCCTGGTCGGGGAACTAAGATCCCACATGCCGCAGGGCAACTAAGCCTGCGTGCCGCAACGAGGATCCCGCGTGCCGCAACGAGGATCCCACGTGCCACAACAAGGATCCCGCGTGCCGCAACGAGGATCCCGCGTGCCGCAACGAGGATCCCACGTGCCACAACAAGGATCCCGCGTGCCGCAACGAGGATCCTGCGTGCCGCAACGAGGATCCCACGTGCCACAACGAGGATCCCGCGTACCGCAACGAGGATCCCGCGTGCCGCAACGAGGATCCCGCGTGCCACAACGAGGATCCCGCGTGCCGCAACGAGGATCCCGCGTGCTGCAACTAGCACACGGCACAGCCAAAAAATAACAACGACAACAAAAAGAGATTCATCTTTGAACCTGGATATTTCTCCTTTGAAAACAGGGATTGGAACCACATGGCAAATAGGGTGTATTTATGTTTCATGCAAGGTATGTCTAAGGCTCAGCGGTGGCCAGTCTGATTGAGACAGAGCTTCTGGAGGTATGATAGAAACTGGCTCAAGAGCTGTGAGTATGTATAATTTTTTAAATGAATTATGCCACATACTGTCTCCAGTCAGTTGCAAATGAAACCTCAGGTCTGATATCACAGATAAATTCTTTTCTTCTTTCAGCCTCTTCTTGTACCAGTACTGAATCCTGCTCAGTATAAGAGCTTTAAATCTCTAATATCTAAAGTACTGGCTACTTGACAGCTGTGCTGTTCACTACTGTGGTAGCTACAAGCCACTTGAGGCTGTTGGCTATTTGAGATGTGGCTGGTCTGAACTGAGAGGTGCTCTTGAGTGTAAAATATACTCCAGAATTCAAAGACTTAGTATCCAAAAACAGAATAAATAAAATAAAATATCTAATTGATAAATTTAAAGTATTGATTACAGGTTAAAATGATAATAGCCTGGATGTGTTGGGTTAAGTAAAATATATTGCTGAAATTAATTTCACCTTTTTTTTTTAACATGGGTACATGCGACATATTACATTTCTGTTGGGTAGTGCTGCTTTGAAACATCTGGCTGGATACTCCCCATTTCGCTGTTATTCTTTTGCACAATTTTCTTGGCTGGTCACATCTGTTTATTGTTTCAGTTGAATTTTAGAATTGTTTTATCAGGTTAGAAAAATCCCTTGTGAATTTGATTGACATTAAATTAAACTTAGAAACCAATTAAAGGAGGAATGGACAAAATTTGTAGTATTTACCAGGAACATGGTGTATTTTTCAATCGATTTAATTCTGCTTTGATGTTGCTTCGTAAAGTATTACATACACATTTTTTTATATGGGTCACCTATTGTTTTAAATCACGGCCATTTCAAGGATATTTTTCTTTTTGCCATTGTGAATTGAATCATTTCCATCTATCGCTGGTATACAGGATGGCTATTGATTTTTATATAATTATCTTTTATCAGGATGCTTGATTGAACTCATTAATTTTTTTTTTTGAACTCATTAATTCTAATACATCTTTGTGAATTCCCTTGGGTTTTCTGTGTATACAGTTGTCCTATCTGTAGACTGTGGTAATTCTGGAGGCTCATTTTCAATCTGTGCCATCTAGAACCTTTGGAGTAACGTTAAGTAACAGCAGTGGCTTTGCGTATCCCTTTCTGCGCCTGCCTCTGATGGAGACGCCCCTGGCGTTTCTCTGCTTGCTCGTGGACTAAGATGGATTTCATGCGAAGGCAGTATCCTTTGAATTCTAGTTTTCATTAGCAAAGGAGCTGAAATCTAGATAAAATGTGTCTAACCCTCACACTGCCACCACCCTCCTTAAAGGCTAAAGGCATTGCAGTTCCCAGGGACTGTGTCTCCTGCTGTCCTGGACCTCAGGGCTGCTGCCAGGTCCCCTCAGTGGCAAGCTTGCTGGCCCAGAATACAAGCCAGCCCCTGTGTGCAGCTGTCAGCCACTCACAGGAAGCGTTTGTGGGGTGCGGGGAGCTTTGCCGAGGAAGGTGTAGGAGGCTGCACTGCCCAGCCGTGCAGGTGGGTCCCTGTAGAACAGGGACTGGTTCTTAGAAAGCCCATCTGTGGGGGAATTGTCACTTTGACGGCAGGTTCCCCTCCTCTCAGTGATGTCTCTCCCATCCTCCAATTTCTCTGGGGCAAGCCTCCTGGCTCCTCCTCTCCTGAGTCTTACAGAAGACTTTGTCCCCCTTTCTGAGTCACTGGTACCTGCTGACCCAGGCCCCCTACGTCCCGCTGTTACCTTTATTCCCACATGCTTCTAGAAGGTCTTTTTCCAAAGACTGTTGCCCCCTAGAGGAAATCTGTGGCCTGTAAAAATAAATTTGTTTTCCATCATGTTATCTGTCTGCCCACAGACAGGCGTGGGTTTTGGGCAGCTTTGAACAATGCCTGTGCCTAGGCCTCACGCTGAGAGATTCTGACTCATCAGACCTGGGCAGGACCTGGGGGTCAGGAGGTGTGAGGTTGGACGGAACCAGGTTCGGGACCCTGCACTTCTTTTGCTGGCCTGTGACCCTCAGTTTCCCTACTTGCGATGCCACCTGCCTCGGAGGGCGTCTGTCTGTGAGGAAGTGACAGGGAATGAGGCTGGCTGGCCTCAGTCCAAAGGAATGTCGTGGGGAGATTGGGGCGAAGGGAGATGTTGGCCAAGAGGGACGGCCAGGCCTCCAGGCGGCCTGGGACCAGGGGAGCTGCCTTTGGGGTGGTGGCTCCTGACCCCCTCTGCTCCCTCACCTAGGAATTCAGAGTCTGGCAGAGGGAGGACACCTTCCCTTGCATGGCCATCCCAAAGGCTGGCTCTGCACGCTGCAGGCACGTGGAACTCAGTGGGCACTGATGCCGCAGATCCTGTCAGCAGGGTAGGCACAGGGGCGTCCTCCTCCTTGAAGCCCCCCCAACCAGACTGCAGGCCCTGTGAGGCTCCCAACCTTATCCCCTCCCTTCTGCTCTCTGCACCCGCCGGCTGACCATTAGCCACTGGCCTGAGCTCACTAGCTCCAAGCTGGGGTCTGGGCGTCCGGGTGCGTGGGTCCGTCACAGCCTGGAGTGGCTTGTCTGAGACCCGCATGCACAGAGCAAGGAGAGGTCCTGGCCCCGGGCTCAGCTCAGCTGACAGAGGGCGGGCCTGTGTCTCCTAAGCAGCTCCCAAACAGGGAGAGGTGGAGGGTTTGGGGGTAGTGCTGGGTCCTGGCTCACAGGCCCCTGGCATCCCTTCTCTCCCTCTCTCTTCCCCGCCTTACCCCTCCCTCCCCTCCCCTCTTGTCCCTTGCTTCCCCTCTGTCTCTTTCTCTCTTCCCCCATCCTCCCCTTCCCTCCTCACTCCAGCCCTCCCTCCCTCTTCTCTTTCCTCCCTTCTTTCCACTCCCTCCCTCCCCCTCCCTTCCTTTCCCTCCTCTCTCTTCTCTCTGTCCTCCCCTTCTTTCCCAGAGTAAGGGGAGCCCCCTTCGTCACCCCGGATGACGTCATCCTGGGCAGTGGGCTCTTCATCGCTGGCCCCAGGCTGCGCCTGCTCTGTCCTATTTACAGTCACCTCCTGTGATGCTCACAAGCCCCCGCCACCGGCAACAGGCACGCTCAGGGAAGGCGACGTTATCCCGCTGTCCTTGGAGGAGAGCAGGGCTCAGAGAGGGGGGCAATGACCTAGCTCAGGTCACACAAAGCCCAGAGCCTAGGCTCCTTCTGCTGTAGTTGGAGCTCTAGATCCAGCCCCTGCGATCCTCAGAGGTACACATCACCCCCCCGCCCCAGCATCCACACAAGCAGGGTTCATTGCTACCGGGGGAGGGCTGAGTTCTTGGTGCACTTCCCAGCAAATGAGGTCAAGGCCTCGCTCTGCCTTGCTGGAGTAGCCCCCACTTCAGATAGTGTGGCCTGGCCTTTGGGTGCCTTCTTTCCTGCCAGGGTGCCCAGGCCCTTGCTGACTGTGTCCTTACTAGGGAGGCTGGTCGGACCAAGCTGTGTTCTGCCCCAGGGCTGCCATAGAAGGTTGTGCAGGTGGTGACCTGCGCAAGGGCATCCGGGCAAGGGGACGAATGAGGTTGGCTTCTGCCCAGTGTCTGGGAGTGGATGGAGTAGAAGGCAGAGGGTGGCCAAAGCTGAGTGGTGGACACCAGAGGGACAGGAAGGGTGTGCCAGACATCTGCCCCCACCATCAAGGTCACTGGACTTGCTGCATTCTTCTCTCTGAGGAGCTCCTGGGTCTGCATTTGGAGTACAAGAACCAAAGCCAGGGCCAGTCGCAGGGGGCTGCTGTCTGCGGATGATGGCTCTGGTGACCTGGGTGGATATTCTGGGACTGGGCATGATGGGGGAGGTCAGATGGTAGGCTCTGTCCAGGCGTCAGCTTGTCCTGCTCGGGGGCAGGGTCCTCGAAGTCCTCCCCAACCTGAAGGTGCTCCTTGGTTCCAGTGGAATGAGCTCAGCTCCTGAGTGCAGGGGTTGGGCTGGGCCCCTCAGCCCTGGGCATTTGCTTTGGGTTAATTATATGGGTGTGGGTATGATCCTATTGTTGCCGAAACTAGTATTTCTGTGATGACTGGTGGTTGCTCCTCACCACCACCCCTCCCTCTTCCCCCCTCCCCCACACGCCTTTTCCTCTTCTGAAGCTGGCTGGTCCTCCTTGGGGCTAAACATTAACCCTTTGTTATCTTGGGCAGATTTATATTCAAGAAGTTTCCTTTCTTATTTTACCTTGCTGACTTTCATTTCTTCTGGTCAGCTCTGCCAGGCCCTTCCTGTTGATTTCTTCTGTTTATTTAGGCTGTAGAATATAATCAGCCTTTCAAAGAAGTGCTTCATAGGTTTTGATTTTTTTCTGATTTGAATTTTAAATATTCAACTTCTTTAATTCCAGTGAAGTGTGTTTCCTGTACTGTATAAGGTATTGGTTTTAAGTATTTATTTTTTCTAAATTGCCTCTCTGGGGTCTCAGCACCATTCATTTACTAATTCACCCTTCCTCCTGACTTTGGGGTGCATATTCCCTAACTATGAAGTTCATGGAGGTGATCTGGTTTATTTCTGGCCTTTCTGCTCTTCTTCTTGCACCAGGACTAGGGTCTTTTAATTACTTTTGCTTAACAATATGTTGTGATACCTAATAGGGCAAGTATCACCATCGTGACTTAAAATGACTATTTCTGTCCATTTTTCAAATGGATTCTGGGTTTGTTTTCTACGGTTTTAAACAATATCATAAGAGAATCTTTATTTTGGATGATATTGCATGCTTAAATTAGTGTCCAGCATACAGCAGGGCCTCAGCAAATCTTTACTGAACAAGTGAATGACATCTTCATGACGATTAATTTTCTCAGGGAAATAAGAACATTAACTCAAATCTTTTAAAATATATCCCTTATTTACTACCAAGAGTTAGAATTTTATTGCCATTGTGAATAGGATCTTTTCCATTATATTTTATAGTAGGTTATTATAGATGTCTAGGAACATTTTTAATCTAGGATACAGCAGGTGATCATTTACTCAGAATACCTGGGACCTACTTGTTCCAGATTAATAATATTCTCAGAGTTTAGACA
This sequence comes from Balaenoptera acutorostrata, assembly GCF_949987535.1. Classification (NCBI taxonomy): domain Eukaryota; kingdom Metazoa; phylum Chordata; class Mammalia; order Artiodactyla; family Balaenopteridae; genus Balaenoptera; species Balaenoptera acutorostrata. The sequence continues at coordinate 168,202,926 of NC_080065.1, forward strand.
CTTTCATTCCCAAAGAGCCAACGGAAATAAAAACAGCATGTGAGTACAAATTATATATGCATTTGCACAATTGCAGCTAAACACACGACAGCCATCGTTGACCTAGCAAACTCAAGCCCCATCAGGCCTCACCGGTTCCTTCTCATTTGCTCCCAATGACTTGCATCTTCCTCTTGCGCTTCAGCAAAATCAATCTTCCATTATCATAGTGGCACAGATGCAAAACATGGATAATCACAAAAAATCCTTTTAAAATAAATCTCTCGATTGGATGTTTCCCATGTTTGCACTCTAGATATGCAAGTTTCCATATTTATTTCGCATCTAGGCATTTTCATGAACTTCCATATTATTATGTTTGTCCTTTTTGGTGGATTATTTTTTCAGGAGAGGATTTTCTAAGTATGCAGTTATTTCTGCAATTCATGATATTTTCGCATCTTTTTCAATATTTATTCATTTTATGTCTTATTACGTCGGTTAGAGTATAAAATTGAATTTTAGTAGTTTTGTGTGAGAGCCACAACCATGTCTTCAGAGCACCTGGCCTGCCGCCATCTACGGGAGAGCAGGACCAGGTCCTGCTTCTCTTTCTGCGAATGCTGCAGACGGTGGACCTAAAGTGGACAAGTCTGGGTGGAAGTGATCTCCCGTCTTCACTTACCCTTGGTGGAGCAACTTCTCTTTTCCTAGTCTGTTGCATCAAGTAGAGCTTGAGCATAGAATATGGATGTGTGGTGGTTTTGGGGGGGATGAGTAGCAGTGACTGGTGGGCCCCCATTAGGCCCGCCATTAGGTCAGGGAGTCTCTCTCAGCCCAGTGTGGCCTGTTAGGTGTCCCCTACAGCCAAGGAGCTGTGCACCCGGGCAGGATTGTTTGCAGGGCTGGCAGGAAAATGACTGTCTTTGAAAGACTGTCCTGAGTTTCAGCTGGGGAAGTGGTTCAGTGAGACACTTTCAGGGGAGGGCTGGCAGGTAGATCCAGATGTATAACCTGAAACTCTGAACGGAATGAATGAATCTGAACTTTGAAACCCCGTTTTGAGTCCCTGCCTTGCCCCTTTGCAGCATAATACTTTCTGAACTTAAGTGTCCTCATCGTGCAGGGCGGAGTTTGCAAACTGGCGGGCTGTGTGCCTTGTCCACCCACAGATGAGTTTTGTTTGGCCTTCCCAGTGTTTGACAAATTTCTCACAGAGCTCCAGATTTCCAGTTTCTCTGGAGGACCTGGGAGAGCTGTTAGGCCTGTATTCCAGAGGGCTGGAACTGAGCAGGGCCAGAGCCCTCCAGGGGGATCTCACAGCCTCAGCACCACGGTCTCTGCTGCTCCCTGTGGTCAACCCCCCACCCCGCCTCAGTCACCTTCGTTTCCTGCATGGGCCCTTTGTCGGCACCTGAGCATTTCTCTGATGTTGAGGTGGATGCCGGAGGGGTTCTGCGGCTGGTCGTTTCTTCCTCCCACCTCGGTCTCAGGATTTCGGCTTACGGACCATTGTCTCTGTGTGAGGCCCGGTGCGCTAGTCAGATGCGGTCCCGCCCCGTGTTTGATTCTGGCTCCCTCACTCGCAGAGCCTCTTATTTCTCATCTGTGAAAGGTAAATTTGATGGCAGCAAACCGTCTGGTGGGTTATTATGAGGATTCAGTGAAGTGAGGCCCACGGCTGGCACTTAGTAGCGAATGGCCCTTGTTACTACGAGGTAGTATTTTCCTTATGGTGCTGTTAGGAGGAACCAAAGTGTGAAAGTACTTGGAGACGCATGAAGTGTAGTGCAGATATTCACCACTTCTGAGTGCTCCGTGGGCTGGGCTTGGGCTGGGTGGGCGGAGTGGGGAGGCAGGGCTCGGAGCCGGCAGGCCCCTGGGTAGGATGCTCTCCCCGCCCCAGGCCATAACCAGCCTGGGACATGTTGCCAGATGAGGCCGTGACTATTCTGAAATGGAATTCCTGGGTTAGAATAAGGAGAACAGATGTTTACTGGACGAGGCCAAGAGCCGCTGACATCACTGAGAGCCCGTCAGGACACAGACTGCAACCCAGGGTCCTCCGTGCCTTCCTGCCGACACAGCATTCCTGGGGCAGCTGCCAGGGCTGGGGGTGGAGACACACACACACACACACACACACACACACACGCACGCACGCACGCACACACACACACACACACACACACACACACACACGCCATTTCTTCCACCAAATCCTCCCCACCTGAATACAATTAGCCGGGATGTGGGAAAGATTTCCAGCCTGGAAGGAGAGAAGAGTGTCTTGTTGGCAGGCAGGCTGGGGAGGGGAAATGCAGGGCAGGTTGGTGAGTGGACTCTGTAAGACGGAGGAGCAGGTTTGGGGGTGAAGAGCTGTCTGTCTGGAGCCACTGGCCAGGGAAGGGGGTGCACATGTCCTTTCCTCCCACCATCCCCTGAGGGGGAGAGCCTGTCCCCTAATCTCTTCTTTGGACGTGAATCTGGAGGGTGTGACTGAGAGGCTGAGCCGTTGCTCCTGTGCTCTCACCAACACCTGTGCAGCTGGTGCTGCCGCCCTGTCCCTTCCAGAAGGCCATCCCCAGGTCTAGACCCCTGCCACTGCAAGTACAGAAAACCCAATGAGAACCAACTCAGGCCAGAAGGGGATGCTCAGGCCTTCTGCCCTGTTTCAGCTCCACTTCCCTCCTCCGTGGCCTGGCCTCAGCAGGCTCTCCCCAGGAAGGGGCTGCAGGCTCACCTGGCACCAACTGCCAGCCCAGCAGAAAGACCTTCTTTTCCCCTGGGGTTTCAACAAGCATCCTGAGTCTGGTTCTTATTGGCTTAGGCTAGGTCATGAGTCAAGCTTTGAGCAATCACCTTGGCCAGGGCAGGGAGCGGGGCTTCCACTGGCCAGGCCTGGTCACTTGTCCGCTGGCTCCAGGGGGTAGAGTCTATGGTCTGAAGCGCTGGGACACGGACAGGGAGTGCTGGGTACGCAGAGGAAAGCCAGACTGCTGTTGGTGGGGGAGCAGCAGGGGCCCACTGCCTTCTCTGTCTCCCAGAGTGCTGCCCATCTTGCCCCTGCTCCTCCCTCCCATTTCTCCTGCTCTTGTCTGCCTTGCCATGCCTTCCCCCTGAGTGCCTCCAATGGCTCTTCTTCATCCACTCGGTAAAGCACAGGCCCGGAGACCAGCATTCAAGACCCCTCGTGACCAATCAGCATTTCTGACTTAGTTTACCCACCTCCCTCTCTTCCATCCTGTGGGCCTGGGACAAGAGCTTTCAAAGATCATACATTCCCATCAAGGTATGGGAATGTAGGCTCTGCCCATGTTGAAAATAGCCCTTGTCGCAGCACTAGGAGGGAGCTGATTGGGCTGCAGTTAAAACTAAAAACAATCTGAGGGTGAGAAGTTTTAACTGGGGCCTGAGACAAGTCAAGGGTGCGATTGGGCAAGGAACCTGGGACTCTGTGGGCCCATCTGGGGTTGCACTGGCAGAGCAGGTGGAGTGGGGGGTCTCCAAGGACCTCTGTGCCTTTGTCTTAAGTGCTGGGAATCCCACACGCCTGGCCGACTCCTCACCATCCCTGTTCCAGGAGGCATTGCCTCTTCTCTGTGTCACGGCAGGTAACACAGCTGCATCACAGCACCCATTTTCTGGCCTACAGACTCCTTCTGTGTCATGAACCTTAGCAGTCTGTTGAGGCCCATGGACCCTTTATCAGAATAACGTTTTGGGGACTTCCCTGGTGGTCCAGTGGTTAAGAATCTGCCTTCCAATGCAGGGGACGAGAGTTCGATCCCTGGTCAGGGAACTAAGATCTCACGTGCCTCAGGACAACTAAGCCCGCGCCATAACTACTGAGCCTGCGCGCTCTAGAGCCCACGTGCCACAACGAAAGATCCCGTGTGCTGCAACTAAGACCCAACGCAGCCAAATAAATAATTTAAAAAAAAGAGTAATGTTTTTAAGGCATAATTTAAAATACAAAGAACACCAATACTATTGAAAGAAAGCTGTTAACATTGAAAACAATTTATAATACAGCAGTACGTGTGCTTTAAAATTTTTTATTGTCATCATGCTTTTTTTTTTTTTGGTAATGGTTTATTGAGATATAATTCACATCCCATACATTTCACCCATTTAAAATAAAATTCAACGGCTTTAGTATGTTTACAGAGTTGTGCAACCATCACTCATCAGTTTTAGAGCCCGTTCATCACCCCCAAAAGAAACCCCATACCCTTTGGCTATCACCCCCAGTTGCCCTGTCCCCCCAGTCCCTGAGAACCACTAATCTACCTTCTGAGTCTATAGACTTGCTTATACTGAACTCTCCGTATAAATGGAATCACACAATATTTGTCCTTTTGTTTTCAAGGTTCTTCCATGTTGTAGCATGTGTCAGAACTTCCTTACTTTTCATGGATAAATAATATTCCATGGTATGGATAGACCACTATTTTAAAAATCCACTCATCAGTCGGTGGACATTTGGGTTGTTTCCACATTTTGGCTCTTATAAATAGTGCCACCATGAACATTTGTGTACCAGTGTTTCATGTGCTTTTCAATAAATGCATGAAATAACAAGACCCAGCTGCATGTGTCACAACCTCTGTCATTTGAATCATGCTGTTGTGTAAACGCCACTTAGTCTCATCCACACCAGCGGGAGTGAGAGACGCATAGCCCGGTCATGGCTGTCGTGATGGGCACAGGTTTTGCTGCTTCTCCTGGGCTTGCTGCCTCCACCCAGGGTGGAAGGAAATGTCGGCTGCTTTAAGAGCCATCCAGGAAACTCCCCGAGGGCAGTGGTAGACTTCTTGCTGTGGGTGCCCAGTGCCTGGCACCTGGTACAGTGGCGCGGAAAGACCTTGGTGAGTGCTGTGGCCTGTGGCGGGATGGAGTGTCCAGATCAAGGTGGCCGCTGTCCTGCTCTGCTCTCGGCCTGCTGTGAGGGGTGATGTCCTGCTACTGTTTCCTCCCCCCAGGTGTTCTCTGTGACTCTGGCTTGGGAGTCCTGCAGCTGGAAGGTGGGGGGCCCAGGCCCTCCTCGACTGCTGGGGACCCCCTCCCTTCACTGTCTTCCCGCTTGCCAGGTCATTTCCCTTCACAGCTGCTTAGGAGGGAACACCACCACAGGCTTGTCAGCAGGGGACTGCCAATGGATTTTACGTCAGGCACACAGACCCAGCTCCCTGCCACCAGCTGAAGGCACTGGGCCTCTGTCACTTCTTGTGCAGTCCCTGCCAGCCACGGGGCTGCTGAGGGTTCCTCGGCTGTGTGGGGGCCATGGGTCCTGGCTCTGGGGTGGTGGGCTCAGCCTGGGAGACTTGGGTTCTGCCTCCTGCTTGTCCATGTCTATGGGCAGGATCCAGTCCTCCTGGCCCCATGCCGGCACTGAGGAGGGAGAGCGCCCATGACTGGGAGAAGCCTTGCCAGGCACCTTTCCTTGGGGACACCTGCAGTTGAGAATCAGGCTTCAGCTTATATATGAGAGACAAACTATCCCCCTGGCGCTCCTTCTCAGGCCCCCGCTGGAAGGAGCTCTAACCACTCCAGCTCCTCAAATGCTGTGCTTGGGTTAATACCCCGCCTGGCCTGGGCCCCACCTGCCCGTGGAGCTGCCAAGGTCCTTGTCTCCCAGAGGGGCCTTTTGTCCTGCTTCTTGTATTTCAGAGGCAGCCAGAGGCTTCTCTGACTCTGTGGTTGGTGGCGGCCTTGCTGAGTCATCTAGAATTGGCTCCCGGCCTCCCCGTGTCCCCTGGGTGTCTATGTGGCAATGCAGCTCTATTTCAGGGCCTGCGGGAGCCCCGGGATTGCTTCAGGGGTGGCCCCAAATTGAGGAGATAGCTCACAGCCTGTAGTGATGGGTGTGCAACCATCACTGTGCAACCAGGTTGGACCTGGTGGTGGAGGGAGGACAGGGCTCTGTGCTCACTCCTGTGTGACCTCAGGCAGGTCACTTCACTTCTTGGAGCCTCCAGGGCTTCAACCATGAGGCTGCAAGTGAGGACCAATCCAAGGAGGGGATGGGCTGGGGGCACAGCCTCTGGTCCTCTCCCCACGTGTACATCTCCCATCAGATCTTGGGAGGCCCGGCACCAGCGGTACTGGGATGGTTTTAAATGGTTTACAATGGGTTTTTTTTCTGTCTGTCTTAAATCCAAGAGTGCCTGTACATTGAAAACAGAATGCATAAATAAACCAAAGGAAGAAAATTGAAATACCCTGTAATCCCATCAACATTTTACTGTGTGTTTTGCACATATATGCACATGTGTACAAACATACTTATAAAAAAAGACCGTATTGTACATCCTGTAACCTGCTTTTGTTCAATATATATATATATGTATATATAAAACAAACATATTTCTGGATTATTTTATGTTCTGCCTTAATGTTTGGGCCAGAGGCAGCAGAATCTATTTAGGAAATGTGGAGAGGCCAGTGTCCCTGGGTGCTGGCAGATGTGGACCCGGGAGGCGAGGGAGAGGATGAGGAGGAGCACTCCCAGGCCTCTGACCTGGGTGGGTGGGAGGAAGGGTGAGAGGCGCGCTGGCTGGGAAGGAGGAGCAGCTTGGAGGAGAGCGTGTAGCTGGTGCAGTTTCCCAGGAGGAGTCCTGAGGCAGTTAGAAGTGCAGGTTCTATGTGTAGGAGCGGAGTCTGGGCAGAGCTCACGAGGGAGCTGTCTGTGCAGAGGGCTGAGGGTGCCCTTACCTAAGGGGGGGTGAGCACCAAAGGAGAGAAAGGCAGGAGGAGGACACTGCCTGGCCCTTCACCACCTTGGGGACAAGTGGGGGAGGCAGTGGACACCTGAGACACACAGGGTGTGCTCCTGTGCTAATGGATGAGAGAGATTTGAGAGCGTGGGGCTCGGTGATGCAGGAGGCTCCCGGATGCAGTGTGCGTGAGGTCCATCATCAGAGAGGGGGCTTTGCAGACGTCAGGGCCAGGGTGTGGGGAGCGGGTGGAAGTGAGACTGACCAGGGGAGGGGCCAGGGAGAGGTAAGGAAATGGTGGAAAGAGGGTGCATCATGGGGACAGATGCTGTAGCCGGGGGAGATGTCCGGGTGAAGAGGACTTTTCCTTTTTGAAAGATTTGAATGTACATATGTGCATGTAGTAGTCACGTGCACATATGTATATGTGTGTTTGACCTCTGCCTCTTTGTACAGAGGAAGTTTTTTTTTTGGACACTTAAAAATTTTTTTTTTAATTTTAATATTTTCATTGAGGTATAATTGACATACAATATTATATTAGTTACAGGTGTACAATATAATGATTCAACTTTTTATATATTGCAAAATGATTATCAAAATAAGTCTCGTTAATATCTGTCACTGTGGTTACATGCTCAGAGGATTTTAGTTGGCTTAAGTTTGGTCATAGATGGAGGACAAGGATTTAGGAGAGAGGGAAAGTTTGAAGATATGGAAGAGAACGGGTGTATTAGTCAGGAGTTATTCTGCAAGTGTCAGAAATCCAAATGAAACTGGCTTAAAGAAAGCAGAATTTATTGGTTAATAAGTCTGAAAAAAAATACAGGGCCGCCTAGCTTCAGGTATGGCTGGATCCAGGTAACCAAATAAAGTTTTAGTCTCTTACTTTTCTCCAGCTCTTGGCTCTACTCCCCTCAGTGTTAATTTCATTCATGCTCTTTTATTCATGCAGGAAAAAAAGGCTGCAGGCAGGGGCTACTTCACATTCGTACAGTTTAACAACCCCAGGGGAAACAGCTCTTCTTTTCTAGTAGTTACAGCAATAGTTTCTGGATTTAATCTGATGGACTAGTGTCAAGTCCTCATCCCTGAGCTGTGTTTACTGCGGTTGGGTTGGCCTGGCCTGGGTCATGTGCCCCCTTTCCCCCCATGTGACCTGGGGAGAGGCAGCGGGGAGCAGCTCCCGACAAACACAGGGCTGTGTTATCAGAAGGAAGGCCGTGGACTCTAGGCAGGCCTGAGGTCCCCAAGGAAGAGGCGGGGCTGGGATTGGGAGCCCTAGATGGCTGGAGGAGGCAGTTGCTGCCCCACAGGATGGAAGGAAAGAGAAGGATGAGGATAGAGGGCAGGAGGGAGTTTCCTCTGTGGCCTCCCCTCACTCACTGGGCAGGGCAGGGACACCGAGGTTGCCAACGAGGCTGTGCAGCTCTCCTGGGAGTTGGCCGGCCCTGGAAAGAGAGTATTAGGCTGGGGGAGGTTGACCGACCACTGGCCGCCTTGGGAACCTTCAGGCTGGGCAGCTAGAGTGGGCTGAATGCAGAACAACACGCACCAGGGCCAGGCAGGGCGGTCCGCCTACCTCAGGAACCAGAGACCAGGAATTATCAGGGCCAGCGTGAGGTGGGGTACATTGGATAGGAAGGTGCTGGCCCGCAGAGAGACAGGCAAGAGTGCTGGGGAGCCAGGCGTGACCACGCTGCCCAGGAGAGGCTCACGGGGGCTGAGCCCATCCTGCAGACATGCTTTGTGTGACTGTCGCTGAAAAGACGGGCACAGCCCTGCTTGGCAGAGGGTGGGGGGTTTTATTCTGCTGGATGAATGTGGGCAGGGTAGAGGGGGGGAGACAGGAATGAACATTTCAGAGAGTGGTAAGAACCGTGAAAATAGGTAAGCAGATAAAGAGGCCAAGAGCAGCTAACAGGGTGAGCGTATGTGCATGCGAGTGCATGTAGGTGCATGTGTGACACCTGTGCAGGAATGACACATGCATGCACGTGTGTATGTGTAAACACATGTACATGTGATGGATGTGTGCACACGTGTAATGTGTTGTGTGGGTGCACATGTGTGCATGTGATACATGTGTACAAGTGCCTGTGTGGTGCATGTGGATGCATGTGTGAGGCATGTGGGAGTGCACCTGGGTGTACACGCATGTGTGTGGTGCACGTGTACGTGTCAAAGGGCGTAGCTGCTGGGCACCTGCAGTCATAACTGAGAACAACCTATAATCTTTCACAAGACCTCACTCGTGGCTGGAGGAATACAGAAGAGAAATAACATGCAGGGGGAAAGCAAAGTCAACATGGCAAACATCGACCCGTTCCCCAAGTGCACAGTTGAAGAAGGCTTTCCTGCCCAGTGGCTGGTTCTGTGACCTGCTCCTTCGGGTTGGGGTCTGACCTTCCCGGATAGCCCTTCAGGCCTCTCCCCCAGAAGAGGCCAGGGCTCAACGTCTCAGGGCCCAAGAGAGTAACATCAGTGCTCCTCCCAGCAAGTTGCCCTGGAGGACAGCTCCAGCCTGAGCCAAGGGGCCTCAGGGTTGCCCCCGAACCCGGGTCCAGGGCGGGAGCTGTCCTCTGCCGCATGGGAATGAATGCCAGCTGCTGGACTGTGCCCCTTGTCTCTCACCGTTCAGTTTCAAAGACAGGAGGCCCAGTGTTGCTGGAGCACCTACAGCGTGCACTTCGTTTATTCCCCCCCCTCGCAGTCTTGCTGAGAAAGGACTGGAAGCAGCTGTAGCAGGCACATTCTCCAAAAGGCGTTTGTGGTGGGGCCCCTCCCCGCGACAGGGCCCATGGCCTTCCTGGCCCTGCCGGCCCCATGTCTCTCCCTCGCCGCTGTCTCTTCCTCTCCCCATCTCGTGTCTGGCTCCCACTCTGCCTCTCCTCCCTCTCCTGGCTTCAGTCTCGTGCCGTTTTAATGAGGGCTTGGCCTCCTGTGTGGGGAGGCTCAGCAGCAGTGCATTTAATTAATAATCTTACATTGCAGTTCTTCAGAGTAAACGCTGCCATTTTATTCTTCACTAATTGGAAGAGGCTGGTTAAGCTCAGAGATGAATGGCCCTTTCTGCTGGGGATGTGTTAGCCCAGGATCTCCGTCTGGGTGGCCATGCCAGGCTGGGCCCTGTGGGGCCTGGGGTGGGGCTCTGAGCTAGGAGGGCAGAAGGGCTGGCCTGCCCCACCTGCCTGGTCCAGGGAGGGCCCTTTTCTAGTGGCCAGGGCAGCCATCTGGCCCAGGATCAGCCTGCTCGAGACCTGGGGAGGGCTTGCGAGTGGGGATCCTGCTGGGGGGCAGGGATTGGACTCCCTGTTGCCCATTCTTCGTGTCCCAGCTCTGTGTCAGCCCTGGGCAAGGCCCCCAAGGACCCCAGAAAGCCTCGGTCTACACCCGCCTCCTGCTCACTGTGGCCCAGCCCTATCTCCACGCTGCGTGCCTGCACCACTCTCCTCACCTGGCCAGGGCATCCTGCCTGGTACTGGCCACATGGCAGGTCCTCAGTGAGATGTGTGCTGAGAGGGATGTTTCCCTAACAAGCATAAGCTCTGAGTTGCACTGGCTGTTAGAGAAACATCAATTACCCCAGTGCTGCGGTGCTGCTGGTCACCTGTGGGGAGGCAGCAGTGAGGAGGCTGGTCTGCTGTGTATGGGGGCGAGGGACACCCACTGGGTGGCCGCCCACCCTGTGCTCCAGGCCTTGAGATCTCCCCGAGACGCAGACGCGCAGGGCACCATCCTGCGAGATAAGACACCTTAAAGTACCACCATGTCCGTCTGGAGGAGAAAGGTCAAATGAACTGCATACCCCGAGTTGAGCAGAGCAGCCTCGAGGAGTGAAGTGGAGGCGCGGGCACAGGGGTGGACAAGGGTGTACAGGTAGACACACCAGTGATGCCCAGGAGAGTATGTTTACGTAATACTTGTGTAATTAGTACAAGAAAGTAAGTGAGGTTTCCCTGTAATTATTGGGGCACGTGGTGTTGAATGCCAACAGCATTCTTGGAAAGTCCCAGTGTGCGTGTCCAGCCAGTGAGCCCAGTGGTCCTCGATGGCCACAGAGCTCTTGGCTCCGGTCCAAGGCGTGAGATCCTGTTTCCTTCCCGCGGTTGGCCTCCCGTCTGGACAGTTGGGTGGCAGCAGGGTGATGTGAGAAAAGTGGGGAGGGACGCCCACTCAGCCCCTTTGTGTCCCTGGGGTCTCCCTCCCTGTGGACGAGGTTCACTGCGGACCAGTGTCATCGCCTCCTTGGACACCCACCTGTTTGTGTCTCTCTCTCTCTATGTGAAGCTGTGCTCTGGGCTTTTGGGGTCTTCACGCTCCCTCCCTGTTGCGTTGGTGACAGAAATTGGGGTCAGAAGTGCACCACCTGAGCTGGCTGGCCCCGCCATGTATTATTGTATTGTGACGTCAGCTGCTCTGCCAGGGACTTCAGGGACAAGGACGGCTCAAGCCAGAGCCCAAGCACAGGTTTATGAGGAATTATCAGGTAGCCATCAGGAAGAAAGAAACCAAGGTGTTGGGGGGAAGGGCTGACGGCTGCTGGCTGCAGGCTGGCTCCAGTGGCCCACAGGTGGCCTCTGGGCAGAGCTGGCAGGAGGCTGGGGCTCTGCTTTTGTCCTTGCATTACTGCACTTGTATGTTGCTGAGAGTTAGCTGGAATTTCTTTCTTTCCTTCCTTTGGTGGTTTCCTCCTTCCCTCTTCCCTCCTTCTTCTTTCTCTTTCCTTCCTTCCTCTCCCGTCCTTTATTCAACCACGTTTCTCCATCCTTCCTTTGCCCAGACCTCGTGGAAACTGTGAAGAGGCAGTGTTCTCTGGGAGCACACGGTGTCCTGGAGACAGCATCCGGCGGGTCTGAAATCCCAGGGAGCGAGGGGGTGTTCTGTGGGTGGGAACCCCTAAGGGACTTAGGCAGGAACCTCACGTGCTCACGGCGGTGTGAGTCCTCTGACGCAGTGGCTGGGACTCTCTCAGAGGCCCCGCATTCCACCTGCTGAAGTGTCCCCCAGGGTGCTGACCCCCTGGGTCTCTGGGTCTCTTCTGCTCTGGTGTGGCCTCTGCCACTGCCCACCCTCCTGAGGGGACTTGGCTGTTCTCTGCTGCCTCTGCTGTTACCCTGGCCTCAGGGTATGGGCTGTGTCCTTCATCCCCCCACCCCCCCACATGAGATCCTTTTCTTGAATTCTTTGCAGATATTACTTCCTGATGCTTGTCTCTTGTCTGTCGCCACTGGTGCTTGGTTCTGACCCTAGAGTTTCATGTCTGAAGACGCTTTCCTCTGTATCAATCTGCCCTTTCTCTCTGGGAGCTGTCAGAACTTTCTCTTTGTCTTTGATATTCTTGGGTTTCATGATAATGTGTCTAGGTGGGTTTTTTCCTTACATATGTCTTGATCAGCTCTCTGTGAATCCACTGAAGTGGAAATCTTTCATCTAATTTTGGGAAATTCTTGGCCGTTATTTCTTCAAATGTTTCTTCTTTCTCTCCCCTTTTCTACTTCATGTGGACGATGTGGGTTCATCTACATCATTTAAGTTTTCTCATATGCCTTCTCTGTCTTGATACCTGAGCATCCAGAGTGAGTGCTCCCACCACACCCTCAGCTTCTGAGTTGGTTGGTTGGCTCATTCTTTGTGCTATTCTGTACAGTGACTAGGTCTTTTTCCAATTATAAACATTTGTCCTAACCAGGTTTTTTTGTAGCTGCTCATTCCTGCTCTGTGTTCCCAATGTTGTTTGTTATCTCTTTGAGAATACATATTATCTTTATTTCAATTTTCCCTCATCAGTAGGCTGTTCTGGGCATGGCTTTTCTTTTAAAGCAGTACTACTCAGATCAGATGGACCCCTTATTCCCCAGGGAGTATGACCATGGCTGGTTATGTGGGTGGAGGGCTCACGTCCCTTCTTGTGAATGGGACAAGGGAGGTGGGGAGGAATGTCCCCGGACCTGGCTTTCTTCCCACCCCTGTGTGCACCTCCTGACCCCAGCTCCCATTTCCTGACCCTTGATCTCAGCTCCCTGGATTAACAGTGGCAGGAATGGATGCACTTGGGGACACCTCCACTTTACTGACAGGAGTGCAGTCAGCTGGCCTCAGGACCTTGACATGACCCTTGCACAGTGATCTGGTCTCAGTGCATTCCAGAACGTGGGGTATTTAGTCTTATCCATGGTCACCTTGTGACGTGCATCTTGGGAAGAGCTCTCTGGGGTGGGGTAGAGGCTGTGCCAGACGGACAGGGCCTGAGTTGAGGCCCTTGGAGGAATAGAAGAGAGAGATGTGAGGCTTGTGCTGAGGCAGGGACAGGGAGAGGAGGGGTGGTTGTGGTGGTGGCAGATAACTGGGAAGTGGTAGGGTTGAGTCTTGGGGACATAAGTGGGAGGGAGGAGGAATCCAGGACAACTTCCAGGCTCCTGGCTTGCATGACTGGGAGGAGGGCACATGGCTGACTGTGATTAGGCTCCCAGGGAGGGGAGGAGCAGGGTGGAGAGGAAGAGGAGAGTTTCTGTCTGGATAGGCTGGGCTTGAGGCTCCTAGGGCCATGCTGAGGGAGCGTCCTGTGTTCCTGTGGCTCTTGGTTGGCCCTGGCACAGGGAGGTGTGGGGACCCCGGACCACTGGGTGAAGAGTCGGCTGGCATGGAGGCTGGGACAGGACGTGACCTGGGTGTACAGAGGCCATGAGGGCCAGGTGGAAGGGAGCAGCCCCCAGAGCCGGGGGTTGGATTCTGGCCGGGGTCACCCCCAATGGGCTCTGTGATCTGGCAGGCACATTGGCCTCTGAAGGCTTTGTTTCCCTTATCTATACAATGGGGCCATAATCCAGTGGGGATGTGGCAGAGTACACGCCATGAGAGGAGGGACGTGGCCTGGGGCCTGCGGAGGGACGAGCAGACAGGAGGGCTTGTGAGCCCGTGGGCGCTGAGTAAAGCCCGGTGGACTTACTACTCTGATTTCAAAAGGGATGGGAAAACAGCGTCTGTTCTGGCCACGATGAGGGAGGAGGAGCAGCCCTATCCCTGCCCAGTTCCCTGCACCCCCCTTCCACTGCCCGCACTCACTTAGCTCAGAGTTGGCGCCTGCCCAGCTCTGAGTGAGACGTGGCAGCCAGGAGGCTGAGGCCCAGCCAAGCCCCAGATGGCTGGTGAGAGGTGCTTCCCAAGAGCTGAGTGAGACAAGGACAGGGGCCGACCTGGTGGGGACAGGAAGGGGCCCGGCGCCCAGGAAGTACCATCCCTGGGCCTGGCTTTGGCACAGCCCTGCCTGCTCTGAGTGGGTGCAGAAGCACGGCACTCAGGGGTGGGCCATGGGTGGCAGTGTGTGTGCTGGGTGCAGCGAGCCCTCATCCGGTTCTGGTCGGGAACGCCTAGTCCCAGAGCTGACACCCTGGCTCTGGTCAGGGACCCCTCTGGCTCTCCCTCTGGCTCTGTGTGGTGTATGAGTGTGTGTGTGTGCACGTGTGGGTGTGAATGGATGTGAGGATACATGCAAGCGTGAGAATGCATTTTGAGTGTATGTGTGTGTGTCTGAGTGTGTGAGTGCATGTGTGGGTGTGAGTGTGTGTGAAGGTGAGGATGCCCATTAATATAAGAGTATGCGAGGGAGGTCTAGAGACCTCCCTTAGTGTGATCGGGGTCCCAGTGCCCCTTCTGTCATCTCTACTTCTTCTGCACGGCAAGGTGTCCACTGTTCACATTCTTCTCTGTGGCTGGGCCTTTGCCGACAGGTTTATGTCTGATTCTTTGTGTGTTGCTCGCAGCCGGCTGACCCTGGCCACTCACTACGTCTCTGTGTACGGCCCGCGCCTGCCCTTGGGTTACTGAGAGCAGTGAGAGCACTCGGAGAGGGGCTGGGCTTACAGCCCAGCTCAGGACAGTGCAGAACCAGAGGCGTGTTCAGCCAGAGGCCAGCTCCTCCTGGGCTGGGAGGGCTGGGCCCTGAGCGGAAGTGGGCAAGGCTTTCCTAATCAGAGGGGTTGGGGAGGATCGGCATCTGGGCAAACATCTGTTGAACATATGCATCTTTCCCTTATATAATCTGGTTTGGAAGAATTGTTTCCTGTTGCTGTTGAGCCGGTGGACAGCAAGCACTGGTCCTGCCCTCAGGGGGGTCCTTGGCCCTACCCCAAGCTGGAAGAGAGGGGCCAAAGGCCGCGAGGAATGAGCTAGCTGGTGGGCGGCAGCGGGCTGGGGCAGGTGGGTGGCTTGGTCCTGGGTACTGTGTGGTGAAGGTGGGCAGCCTGTCCAGGATAAGGCCTCCCTGACCCCACAGTGTGGCCTTGGTGTGGTGTGTTGGTCCTCTTACCATCACCAGGAGGCCAACCAAGGCCCTGGGGCTCCCGCTTCTCCGGCTTCCTCTCCTTGGCCCTCCTCTCCCTTGGGCCTTTGCCAGTCCGAGAGATTCCTCTCATTTTACTGCTGGGGTAAGTGAGACGCGGTGAGTGGTGAGAGCTTCACTACCCAGGCCACACAGCTGGTGAGGCGCAGGGTTGGTTCAGCAGCCCAGGCTCCTCCAGGGGCCCTCTGCTCATCTTCAAGGGGCCCTGGAGAGTGTAGAGTGGCATGTCCCAGACTTATTTTAAATTAAATTTTATTTGTTTTTAAATAAAAATTGTATATATTTAAGGTACACATGATGATTTGATACACATATACGTAGTGAAATGATTATTCCAGTAATCATACAGACAAATGGATGGATAAAGAATTGTGACAGGGGCTTCCCTGGTGGCGCAGTGGTTGGGAGTCCGCCTGCAAATGCAGGGGACACGGGTTCGTGCCCCGGTCCGGGAAGATCCCACATGCCGCAGAGTGGCTAGGCCTGTGGGCCACAACTACTGAGCCTGCGCGTCTGGAGCCTGTGCTCCGCAGCGGGAGAGGCCACGACAGTGAGAGGCCCACGCACCGCGATGAAGAGTGGCCCCCGCTCGCCGCAACTGGAGAAAGCCCTCGCACAGAAACGGAGACCCAACACAGCCAAAAATAAATAAATAAATAAATTAAAAAAAAAAAGAAGAAGAATTGTGACATATGTGTGTATATATATATATATATATATATATATATATATATATATATATATATGGGAATATTATTTGTTCTTAAAAAAAGAAGGAGATCCTGCCATTTGTGACAACGTGGATGAACCTGGAAGACATTATGCTAAGTGAAATAAGCCAGACAGAGAAAGAAAAACACTGCATGAGCTCACTGATATGTGGAATCTAAAAAAGTCAAATACATAGAAGCAGACAGTAGAACAGTGGTTACCAGGGGCTGAGGTGGTGGAGGAAATGGGAAGATGTCGGTCAGAGGTGTAAAGTTGCAGTTATGCAGCATGAATAAGTGCAGAGATCTAATGTACAGCATGCACATTATAGTTAATAATACTGTACTGAATACTGGAAAATTGCTAACAGGGTAGATTTCAGGTGCTCTCACAACACACACACACACCCTTAAAGGTAACTATGTCCCAGACTTTAATAAGCATCAGATCACCTAGGAACTTGCAATAATGTAGGTTCTGGTTCTTGGGTCTGTGGTGGAGCTGGGATTCCTCATTTCTAACAAGCTCCCAGGTGATACACTGTGGTCTGGGGCTGCTGACACACTCACTGGGCCCACCACCCCCAGGAAGAGGCACTTCTCCGCGAGGGCTCGAGGCTTCACCCGCTCCATCCCCATCGATGCACATTTTGAGAGAATTTATTCTGTGAATACAGTTAAAAATTCCTTCCAAGTATTTGTCTAGAAAAAGAAAATGAGGTGATCTATTGCGTGGGGTCTGCAGTGGGTGGTTATCACATCGCAGGGATTTCCAAGACCCCTTGCCCTCCTGCAGCCTTGCTCTGGGAGCATTGGTGGCTGCCTGATGCCCACCTTCTGCCTGCTCGTGGGGCTACGCAGCTCCCCTGCCAGCTGGTGTGCTTGGCCTTTCCAGCTGACATTTCAAGTGCTTTCTCCCGGCGCTGCTGAGTTCTGCGGATCCCCGAGGCGGTCATTTGTCAGATGGTCCTGGTGCCTCCCGACATCCCTTCAGATTCTCCTGCTGCTAAGATAATCCATGTCAGACAACTCCCAATGCCTGTCTTCCCACCTCCAAGCAAGCAACCCGAACTGTTTTATACACCAGAGAGAAATCAGAGCACCAGAATTCTCGATATAAACATTTCTTTTACACTTCCTCTTGTGTATGCCCTGCTCATGCCAGAAGGCAGTGAACTTGGCCCATTGTGTGAGACAGTGACCTTGAGAAGGAAGCCCCATGCAAGTAGGGGAAATGGAGTCTCCAAAGGTGAAGTGACTTTCCCATATTTATTGACCACCTCTGAGGTGCTAGGCACTGGTCTGGGGGCTGCGGGTCCAGCAAGGAAGACTCCACTCTCCTGGGGTCTTCTGGTTGGGGGGCAGACAGTGACCCAGTAAAGAACCCGCATGTCGATTATTGGGAAATGGTGTTATGAAAAAAATAGAACAGGATGGCAGAATAGAGTGTGACAGGGAAGGAGCACTTATAGCCAAGGTCCTTCTGAGGAGGAGACATTTGAGTTGAGACCTGGACTTCCAGGTCAAAGGAACAACAGGTGTAAAGGCCCTGGGGCAGGAACAAAGTTGAAGCGTGCTAAGGACAGAAAGAAGATATCTGTGGCAGGAACTCTGAGTGAAGGAGAAGTCAGGTGACAGAGCAGTCATGTTGTGGGAAGCCTCTTGAGGATTTGGGGACAGGTCTGATTCATGTTTCAGAGATTCCACTGGGCAACTATGTGGAGAATGAGGTCACATGGGCTCAGTGTGGCCTGGCTCCCAGACTGGAGTGCTCCATGGTGCTGTCAGCAAACAGTGCAGCCTGGCCCGGGAAGCCACTGCAGAGTGCTGGGCTCCAGGACTGGGCTCCTTAAGCTGTTGAGCAAAGCTTCTGCTGTGTCACAGAGCTTTCCTCGCATGATGAGCAATGCCTCCCCTGGGCCAGTCTGGTGCTGGAACCCTGGGATGGCTGTTGGGCTTCGTGGAGGGTAGTGATACCCTCACAGCATCTGCTGGGGTGGACGGCAGTGCACAGCAGGGACAGGTGACCTGGAGGCAAGGGTGCTGTGTGGGTGCCAGTGTTTGCCCCATGCTGGCAGTGGGAGTTTGGGCTGGGCTCAGGCTGGCTGGCCGCTGGCTCATCTCAGGGTTCACCTCCCTTTGTTGTCCCTGGTGAATGCTCATCCTCTGCTATGTACTGGGCTCTCCCACCAGCCCCAAGGACTCAGGCCCAGGGTTGAAGCTTCTGGGGATATAACAAGGGTGGGACTGGCTTCCTGGGATGGGCCTCTCAGCTCATCCCCCACCTGGCAGCTGGCTGACCCCTATATGCCTTCAGGCCTCTTGCTCAGCTATGCTCCCTGAGGCCCTAGGACCTTAGATCCAGTTGGGCCTTGTTTCAGGACAAGTGCTGTGTCCTCAGAGGGGCCCTTCCTGAGAGCCTCCAGTGCAGAATACTGTCCCAGCACCTGCAGGAGCACTTGGTGCTACAGGAGACCATCTCACAGCTTTGTTCCTCCTGGAGTGTCAGTTCCAAGGTCAGGTTCATCTGCATGGCTTTCTGCTAGCATGGGGCCTGGCTCTAGAGATTAGCAGTCCAGCGAGGCTGGAGGATGGAGCAGGGGCTCCCTGCTTTCCCTGCAGCCTGTTTCCTGGGCATCTTCCTTCCCGCAGGAACGTAGGCTTGGAGGAGCACTCTGGGGCCTCTTCCTGCTCTTAGGCTGCCCTGGCCCCAAGGGTCTGTGAGTGTTGGGTGTGTGTGAATGTGTGTGTGAGCAAGCATGAGTGTGGGCCCTGAGAGAGTGTGCAAGCATCTGTTTGAGTGGTGCGCTTATGTGCCTGTGAGTGTGTGTTTGCACATGTGAGTGGTGTGTGAGCATAAATTTGTGGTGTATGTCTACGTGCCTGTGTTTAAGTGGTATGTGTGTGAGACTGTGCACTGTGAATGTGTGTGTGTGGGTGTACGTTTATATATGTACATCCATGTGAGTGCGTGTATTTGAGTATGTGTGTATGTGAGTGTGATTATGATGATATGTATGTGTGTGGTGTGTGTTTGTATGTATGTGCGCGTGAGTGTGATGATGTGTGTATGCACACGTGAGCGTGTGTGCATGTGTGTGTTCTAAGCTGCCAGGCCAGCTTGCTCCCAGACAAATCTAACTGTGCCCTGTGGCCTGGGTGGGGCCCCTGCACTGAGCCTTCCTGTCTCCTGTGCCAGTGCCATCTCATCTCATGAGGGCGAGGACTGGGAATCCTGTGTGTGCACCCCGGCCTCACCCTATGGGGCCCTGACCACCAGGGTCAGCCTTGGAGATTTCACGGCAGGGTTTTCTCTTTTGAAAATAATTCTAATTGCAGTGAATTCATCTGCTCTCATTATATTTTAGTCACCCAAGTCATTTGAATATGTTCTTTTTGTAAAGCCTACAGCTGTGCAGATTAGGCCAAAGCCCTGGCTGGCCCGCCCAGACTTTTGGCCCCCACCCCTTTGAGAGAATGGAGGCCCTAGAAAAATATCTTTCTAGATCTTTTTCTGTGTGTTTACATGCTCCTAAATGCACTCTGAGAAAAATACATAGAATTGTTTGTATATTTCTCTTCTTCCTTTAAAAATATTACATATGTATTTAAAACACATTCTATAATTGTCATCCTGTAATTCGCATTTTTCACTCAAAAGTATATCCCGGGGACCTCGCCATGTTGATGTGCAGAGATTGAACTCATTTTATAACCCCTCACCCAGCATTGTATCATGTGGATACCTCACAGAATATTTAATGGGCCCCTGTGGTTGGGTACTTGGGTCATTTCCAGCTTTTTACCATTAAAAACGAAGCTCAGTGAGCCCGTCTCCTGGTGCTCTGAGGTGGCAGTTGTGTCTGTAGGGTAGATATCATGCGTGGAACTGCTGGAACAGAGCATGTGGGTGTTTTAATGATCAGAAATTTGGTGTGGTGGGCTGGGTCTTGCAGGTCTGGCTTTCCTGTGCATGGGGAGTAGGGGCACTGAGGGGGCTGTTTCTAGCCTCTCCCACAGCACATTATTTGCTCACTGAATTTTCTCCTTACTGCCCTCCTTGCCCTGCTCTTCCTCCCACTTTCTGTCTAGGCCCAAGGTTGTGTCTGTAGAAGGAGGAGGGGGACATTGGAGTTGGGCCCTGAAGGTTGAGTAGGAGTTTGCCAAGTGGGGATGAGCATCAGGGTATTCCAGAAGCTGTGCAGAGGCAGCCAGATTTTTAGCTTTCTGAACCCCAAGTGTGGAGGGGTGTAGAATGTGATAGGGCTCGAGAGGCAGAGGCCAAGCACACAGGCCCTGGGTGTGAGCTGTGGGAGACTTGGCCCTGCCATCCAGTGGTTATCAACCTCCTGTCCCTCCTTAGGACACTAGTGAAGCTCACAGACAAGGTTCACTCATGGGCATTTGTAAGCACAAGTTATATTTTCCCTGGCCTCACTCAGGACAGTTCCTGAGAAAGCTGACGAGTGAGTGTGGTAGGATTCCAGAGCCATCTCAGACCTATCTGCTCTGGCTTGTTCCAAATCAGAGTCAGCACCACCCTCCTTGTGCCATGTCTCTCACTGCTAGCTGCACCACCTTGGAAGTTGTGGCCCTCGGCTGAGGTGCATGATTACAGTTTTCTGGGGACATACACCCGGGTCCTGGCCATATTTTCTGTCTGCAGAACCCCCATCAACCTCAACTTCATTGATCTATGTGTCTATCCTTTAGCCAGCACCACACTGTCTTGATTATTATAGCTAAATTGCCTATAGCCTAATGGCTTTGATATTGGGCAGAGTGATTGGCCCCACTTTATTCTTCTTTTTCAAAATTGTCATAGCTAATTCTAGTTCCTTTGCTTTTCCATATAAATTTTAGAATAATTTTGTCTATATCTGTAAAAAGTCCTGCTCATATGCTTGTTGGAATTGCCTTAAATCTATAGACCAATTTACAGAGTACTGACATCTTCACTATTTTGAGTTTTTCAATCCATGAACATAGTATATCTCTTCATTTATTTAGTTCCTTTAAAATTTCTTTTTATAAGCATTTTTTAGTTTTCAGGATACAAATCCTGCATATGTATTTTAGATTTATATCTAAGTATTTTGCTTTTAAGTGTTGTAAATGGCTTACTTTTTTTTTTGTCTCCAAGAATTTATTGCTAGCATATAGACATATGATTGATTTGTTGTGTTTTGACCTTGTATCCTGTTACCTAACTAAACTCATTTGTTATTTCTAGAATTTCCTGTTATAGATTCTTTGAGATTTTTTAGATATACAATCATGTTATCTGGGAATAGGGACAGTTGTATTTCTTCCCTTCCAATCTGTATGCCTTGTATTTATTTTTCTTGCCTTACTGCACTGTCTAGGACTTCCAGTACAAAGTTGAATAAGAGTAGGGAGAATGTCTCCTATCTTAGGGGGTAAAATATTCAGTCTTTCATGATTATCGTGTTAACTTTAGGGTTTATTGGTAGATGCTCTTTATCAGGTTGAGAAAGTTCTTTTCTAAATTAGTTAGCTGAGAGTTTAAAATTTTTACTCAAAAATGAATGTTAAATTTTATCAAATTCTTTTTCTGCATCAGTTGATATGACAATGTGTTTTTTCTTTTTTAGTCTGTTAATATGGTAGATTACACTGACTTTATAATATAGTACCAGCCTACATTCCAGGAAAAATTCTTGTTTGTGATGTATTATTCTTTTTATTCATTGCTAGATTAGATTCACCAATTTTTGTTTTGGATTTTTGCATGTATGTTCTTGAGGGAAATTGGTCTATAATTGTTTTCCCCTGAACTATCTTTGTCTGGTTTTAGTATCAGGGTAATATTGGCTTCATAAAAGGAGTTGAGAAGTGTTCCCTCCTCTTCTATTTTCTAAAAGAGATTGTGTAGCATTGGTGACATTTCTTCCTTAAATATTTGGTAGAATTTGCCAGTAAAATAGTCTGGGCCTGAAGATTTCTTTTTTGGAAGCTTTTAGATTGTGAGTTCAATTTCTTTGATAGTTGTAGGACTTTCAGGCTTTCTACTTTATCTTGGGGTGAGTTTTGGTAGTTTGTGGTTTTTGAGGAAATCATGAATTTCATCAAAGTTGAATTATGTGCACAGATTTGTTTGTAGTGTTCCTTTATCTTTTTAATGCCTATGAAGTCCTTAGTGATATTCTTTTAAAAATTCCTGATTATTGTTAATTTATATGCTCTTTCCTTTTTAAAAAAATGTTAGTCTTGATAGAAATTTATCAATTTTATTGATCTTTACAAAGAACCAGTTTTTGGCTTTATTGATTTTTCTCTATTATTTTTGTGTATTCAGCTTCATTGATTTTTTTACTCTAATTTTTATTTCCTTCCTTCTGCTTGCTTTGGGTTTATTTTGCTCTTATATTTCTAACTATTGAACATTTTTTAGTATTTAAACTTATCTTTGTGTTTGACTCTAACTCTTTGTGTAGTTGTTTTAGTGGTTGCTCTAGGGATTACAATAAACATACTTAACTTTTCACTGTCTACTTAGAACCAATATTTTTACTTCAATTTGAATGTTGAAACTTTAGCATCATATAGGTCCCTCTACTCTACCTCCTTTCTGTTCTAGTTGTGTTTTATACAAATACATACAGCGACCTCGCCATCAGACAATATTATAATTCTTACTTATAATAGTCTATTATATTTTTCCAGATATTTACTGTTTCCATTGTTCTTCCCTTATTCCTGATGTTCAAAATTTTCTCCTAGTATCATTTCCCTTCTGTCTGAAGAACTTCCTTAGGCAACTATTTTAGGGTAGGTCTACTGGCAATAAGTTCTCTTAGTTTTTCTTCCTCTGAGAATGTCTTTATGTCTCCATAATTCTTGAAGGATATTTTTGCTGGACATAGAATTCTGTGTTGGTAGTTCTTTTCTTTCAGCATGTTAAAAATGTTTTCCCACTTCCTTTAGACTCCATGGTTTTGATGAGAAATCTGTGCTAATTTGAATCATTTTTCCCCCTATAAGTAATGTACTGTTTTTCTTTGGCTGCTTTCAAGACTTTCCTTTTGTCTATAGTTTTCAAAATTTGATTATAACATGTAAGAGTAGAATTCTTTGGATTTATCCTGTTTGAGGTTCACTGTGCTGTTGAATCTGTAAGTTTGTATCTTTCACCAAATTTGGGAAGTTTTCAGCCATTATTTGTTCAATTATTTTTTATTACTGTACTCTTTCTCTTCTGAAACACTGATGACATCAATGTTAGATTCTTTTGGTGTTTTATCACAGGTCCCTAAGGCTCTTTTCATTATAAAAATATTTTTTCTCTCTGCTGTTCAAATTGGATAATTTCTGTGAATCTATCTTCAAGTTCACTGTTGACTCATTCCTCTGTTATCTCCATTCTGCTGTTGAGCCTATTCAGTGAGGTGTTTTGTTTTTTTTTTTTGGTTATTGCATTTTTCAGTTATAAAGTTTCCATTTTGTTCTTTTTTTTATATCTTATATTTCTTGCTGAGACTATCTTTCCATTCACAGCAAGAGTTTTTGCCCTTACGTTATAGAGACTTTTTATGACAGCTGCCTAAAAATCTTTGTCAGATAATTCCAACATATGTGTTATCTCAGTGTTGATATCTGTCAATTGTCTTTTCCTATGCAAGTTGAGATTTTCCTGGTTCTTCAGATGCCAAGTTATTTTGGACTGGATCCTGGACATTTTGATACTATGCTATGAAACTTTTGGTTTTATTTAAATGCCATGGTCTTATTTAAGTTCTATGGAGAAGGTCGGTATTTTTATTTTATTAGATAATTGACCCAGCTAGGTTCAGACTGCAAGTTGTAACCTGCCTTCTATGGATTGTGGTTTCAATGTCAGGTCCATTTTTGAAGCCTCTGCAGTGCTATTTGTATCAGTCCCATGTGTGCACCACCCACTGGCCAGTCTGGGACCTGGGCTTTGTTTTGTCTCATAATTCAGTTCCCAAAGCCTGTAGTGTGTTGTTTAGAGTCGGATCCATGGATGCACAGCTCAGGGGTGAGCCCAGGAGATTATAAACAACTTATGACATCAGTTTCCCAAGCTCCACTTTGTCCACCATCTCCCTAGTATTTTCCAGTTTCCTGGTGCTCCCTAAGGCTTTCTGGCCAGAAAGTTGGGGCTCTCTTTACCCTGCTCTGTTGCACACTTCCTGCAACTGCATGAGAGGACACAGAAAGAAAAGAGCAACAGGTGTTTGCTTCACCTTCCTAGGACCACAGTTACTCTAATCAGAGAGTAAGGCTCCCCTCTCTCATATTTTTTTGAGTGCGCTGCCAAGGACTGGAGTGTGAGAGAATGGAGAAGAGAAAAGGGAAATAAAAAAGAAAAATGGGGGATTTCCCCCACTCTGAGTGTTAGGAGGTCCTTTCTCTCTCCTTGAGCCGCAACTAGAGGGCTTCTCTCAGCTCTCTCTGTCTGCACCCCAGTACCCACTGGGGTTTCACCTGCCTCGTATCCAGACTGAGAGACACTGGAAGATTAAAAAAATAGTAAACTCACTGTCAGTTTGGTGGTACTTCAGATTCTGGTCTTCTTCCTCCAGTTGCATGTTATTGTTTACTTTTCAGAGTCCTCAAATAGCTGCTCCATGCCTTCAGTCCATATTATGTAGCTGCATTCAGCGGGAGAGACAAGGTGAAGTGTGCTTACTCCATCTTACCTGGAACCAGAACTGGAACCTCACTCTTAGGAGACCTTTTGTGTGTTGGGTAGTTATAATCTGGGGTGGGACTTTATCCACAGAAACACAGGCATGACTAGTTACCTGGGTAAGGGCATTTCATAGAGAGAGGGGAGGGAGGCTTTGGACCTCTTCCTCACTGACCCCCTGCTTTCATACTTGCTGCCGTGCAATTCTTACAGTACGCCCAGAGCAAATGAGATGGGAATCAGATCTCATCAGGCCCTGCCTAAGACCTCCCGGGGGCTTCCCACTGCAGAGAGGAGAAATGGGAACTAACCACAGCTGACGAGACTCTACTCCATCTGTCTGGACCACCACTCATGACCTCATGACCTGCCCACCGTCCAATCACATTGGCCTTCTTTCCCTTCCTCAAACATGTCAGGTTCATTCTGGCCTCAGGGCATTTGCATTTGCTGTTCCCTCTGCCTGGAACCTGCTTCCCTAGATCTCTGAAGAGCTGGCTCCTTGTCATTTGGGCCTCAGTTCCAATGTCACCTCTTCTGGGAACCTCTCCCTGCCCCCATTCCCACGACATTGCCCTGCACTGTTATCTTCATGGTTCTGTCACTCTCTTATATTTCCCTATTTCCTGCTTGCTTGCTTGCTGCCCATTTTCGCCACTAGGAGGTGGTGCCCATGGTCTGCATCCAGCCCCAGGTCACAGATGTTGGCCATGTGTGTGCATGTGTGTGGACACATCTATATGGTGTTGCTGTCAAGGTTGGTTTGGGGAGCTAGATGCCCTGGACCCCAGGCCCTCAGGGATCCTTCCTGGTCCAGAGGACCCCAGTAGGAGGCAGCTCTCCTCTGCTGAGAATCTTGGTGACCTCAGCTTGGGGTACCCTGGCCTGACCACCCCATCTGTTTTCATAAATGTGGTTGGGTAAGAGGCAGATATCCTGGCAACCCAGCCTCTGCTGAGGGCTCTGCCCCAAGCGATGCCTGCATGGGCTTTCAATTCACTCTACGCTTTCCTTCCTAAAACTGGCCAGGGGCTGGCTGAAGGGCCATGCTGGGTGAGCCTGACTTTCCAGGCTCTTTGCAGGGAGTCCCTGAACCCAGAGCCTGGGTTGCTTCAGAGGGTGCCGATGGGCTGGGTGTGTGGGCCCAGCATGTCTGGAGCTGTAGGAGGCTTTTTCTTTCTCCTCTCCCCGGCATCCCCCACTGTTGTCTAGGACTCTGGCTGTTCCCTCCCTCTTAAAGCCTCCAATGGGTAAGAGGGTACTTCCAGGGGGTTCTGTCTTAATTTATATTCCTTTCCCAGGAAGTGGGTTGGATTCAAGTTCTGCATCAAATCCAGAATTCAGCATACCCAAACCCAAAGCATTCATGAAGGAGACACTTTAAATCCACTTCAGTCCCTCAGTTACTCAGGTGCTACCGTGAGGAGGGAGGTCTCTGTACAGCTTTGCATCCATGGGTGGCATCCATGAGCCACAGGGAAAGCCTCTGGGGACCCCCGTCACAGTGTTTGGTGGGGGAGGAGTCAGCTTTGGGGTCAGCAGACCTGGGTCAGCCAGTCATTAGCTGTCTGACCCTGAAAGAATCATGTAACCTTACTTCAGCTTCCCAATCTGTAAAATGGGAATAATGATGCTGAGCTCACTAACTTTGCCTTCATCATCTTGTTTTTATTCCTTAACAACTCTGTAAAGTAGGTAATATTATGCCATTTTACATGTAAAAACACTGAGGCTAAAAAAGGTCAAATAGCTCAGAAGTGACAGGGCAGGGATTTGATCTAGAAACCTCATACAGGTCTCAGCTGGGCCCAGTTTGCTCTTTCTTCCAGCCTGGGGGATTCAGGGATGGCACAGCCAGGTTGAGCCTCTGAGCAATGCCCTCTGCTTTCTAGGGCTTTTCCTTGTGGGGGCAGGGATAGGCTAGGCCCCCAGAGCCTATCCCAGGTCACAGTGGGGTGTTCTTGCAGTGGGACCAATGTGTCCTTTTTGGCCAGGGTGAGGAGTTAAGTGTTTTCCAGAAGGCTTGTGCTCTGTGGGGCCTTCTGGCTTTTAGCATCTCTATTCTGGCTCTGTACAGAGGAAGGGTTTTTTCCAGAGCCCAAGCAATAACACTTTCTCTGTCTGCTGGATTGCCCTAGCCGGATTGCTTCTGAATTAAGTTTTATGTATGAGGCCTTTTCAATAATATCATTGTGTTTATTTGGATCTTGGCTTTGAACTGCGTTTCTGAGTGTGCACATCATTCCCCCAGAACCAGAGTCTTTTTGATAAAGGGATTTACCCTAAGTTCAAGAAACGTTTGCTTAAGCCTGCTGTGCTAAAAAAAAATGCCTTTGCTTGGTGCTAGGGACACAGAAGGGAAAGGGTCTGCCCTGTCCTTAGGCAGGTCACAGTCAAGGGAGGAGGACAAGAAAACCAGCCAAAAATGGTGTTGCAAAAGCAACATCATTGGGGCCTGTAAGAGGATGTTATTATTTCTTTTTTCTTTCCTTTTTTTTTTTTTTTTTTTTGGTTTTCTGTTATGTTCACCATTAAAAGTTATTTTTTGAGCATATAAATATATGCTTATTGTAAACCAAAAACATCAAACAGTGTAGGGAAGTATAAGGAAGAAGATTAAAAACACGAAATCCTACCGTTTTGACACAGCCACTATGGGAAGCAGAATAATAGCCTCCAAAGAGCCCATGTCCAAGTCTCTGGGACCTGTGGACGTATTCTGTTATGTGGCAAGGGGGAATCAATGGTGCAGGTAGAAGTGAGGTTTTAATCAGCTGAGTTCACGGTAAGGAGGCTCTCCTGGATTGTCCAGTACCCCAATGTAATCACAAGTCTTCTTAAACATGGAAGAGGGAGGCAGAAGAGGAGATCAGAGTGAGAGAGAGATTTGAAGATGCTGGCTTTAAGGATGGAGGAAGGGACCACAAGCCAAGGAATGTGGTAGCCTCTAGAAGCTGGAAAAGGCAAGGAAACAGATTCTCTCCTAGAGCTTCAGGAGGGAACTTAGCCCTGCCAACACCTTGATTTTAGCCCAGTGAGACCCATGTTGGACTTCTGACCTCTAGAACTGTAGAATAATAAGGTGTGTTTGCAGTAATTTGTTACACCAGCCACGGAAATGAATGTAGCCGCCACTGATATTTTGGAGACCATTTTCCTTTCTTTTTACATATATGTATTTTTTCATAAATGGGATTCATTTCACACGTTATTTTAATTATTTACTTTAGGTTCACTTTTCTTCTTTTCTGCCTTCTCAAGTGTCCACTTCATTTATTATCATTCTGTTCCTATAATTATGGAGCATTTGAGGCTGTGAATTTGCTTCTGGTGGCAGCTTTGTTCTTACCCACTAACTTTGTTATGCTGAATTCTCATTGTCATTTAAAAAAGTATTTGTGCTTTTGATTTGAATAACCTGAGTTATTTAGGGGAAAGTTTAAAAAACTTCCAAGTGGTTGGGTGTTAGGTTGTTCCTTTGATGTTACTTCCTAGTACAAGCCAAGTGTTTTTAGATCTCAGTGCCTGTGGGTTTAAATCAGGTTTCTTCACCCATTCAGTGACACCCACCTCTAGCCATCCCAGACTCAGTTTCCTGGAAGGGCCTGCTTCTACTTCCACCCCAACACGATCAAACACTTCTGGGCATCTCTGGATTCTGTCTCAGTTCCAGAGAGCCTGTCTGCACCCTCCTGCCAGGTGTCCGGACATCCATAGTTCCCAGCCAGTACCCCAGGCTCCATGGAGCTTTGGGCAACTTCCTCAGCTGCCAAACTCCAGAGGAAGGAGAAGAGCCAGTCTCCATGGTGACTTGGCAGAGATGCCCTGGTCCAGGCCAACACATTCTGAGTTATGAGCATGGCAGACAACCTGGGTGCTATGAGCCTTTGGGAATTTCTGAAATTGCCCTTGTCTCTGGTGTTTGCTCAGTTTTGTAAATGTTAGGGGGCTTTCAAGGAAATGCACATTCTATGTTACAAGACGAATGCAGTAAGAGGGAACCTGTAGCCTCTGGTGCCGTGGAAACCAAAGGGGGCCAGAGAGAAGCTCAAAGAGAGTAGTGAGAAGTCCCTGAAGGTTGGGCAGAGGACATGGGTGTTGGGCGTGCAGGGTAGGAGATGTAGATCTAGGGCCAACACAGGCCAGCATGCTGGGAAGGGTGGGTGAGGGGGAACAGAGGTTTTGGTGGTAACTGGAGGGAGAGGCAGGGTTTTCTTGCTTAGAATTGGAGAGACAGACCCCGGTGTGCTGCTGGCCTGGGAGAAAGGAGTCCTGGAGTGGAGGTGGCTGAAGATGCAGCTGGGCGAGGGACAAGGAATGCCATGCAGTTCTTGGACAAGTCAGGGTGGTGGAGCATTGTGGGTTGTCTTGGCTCAGAGGAATTCCTCTTCCTATGGGACTGCATAAAAGGGGGCGAGGGGGCCATGCCACTAGCGGTTTCATCAGTTGGTGGGTGGAGAGTTAGGCATTATGCCCCATGATGCCAGAGCCAGGGCTCTTGAGAGAGGGCCCTAGGACACAGTCCCGGCTCTGAATGTTGGGGCAGTGGGTGTGAGGAGGGCAGGTCAAGAGACAGGCCTGGCAGGCTCTGCTGGGGGGTGGGGAACCTCGGGCCAGGGAGCGTAGGCAGGAGAGGGGCCAGGTGGGGACAGCCCCTTGCCTCTTGAGAAGCAGCATCTGGTGGGGGTCTAGGTTGTGGCTTTGTGAGGCAGGGGGTTGGGAGGCTGAGGATGAGGGGCTTGGGGGGCCAGGGTGACAGATCAGGGCTTTTAGCCTGGGCTGGCTGGAGCAGCTGGATCAATTTTTATAAATGCTTCCATGTGCTTTCAGTCATAAGTTGTCATGTCCCCTCATAAATCAGCCCTAATTGTTTCGTTATTAAAATAACCTGTGCCTCTCTGCTCCTGTCAGAAGATCTGTCATCAGCTGAGACATGCCATGAAAGTCCCACCAACACCATCTTTTTGTCATTCTCTCCTCATATTTCCAACAGTGGCAGACGCTGCATTACTTGCTTTGCAAACTTTGTGGCTACTTTCACCACGAATTGTCAGTGAAACAGGGGTCTCAGAGATATTTCATACTTCTTGATCTGAATTCTCTGTTTATGATATTTTAAAGATCCCTTGCTTTCTCTGAGTACATTTTCTTTGTCTATCTTTTGGCATTTTTACTTATTTTTTTAAACAGCATTGTCATTTATTTTTTAAAACTTAAACTGAACCTGATCACAAGGAAAAAAAATTTTTGTAACTATTGGGCTGGCCAAAAATTTCATTCGGGTTTTGCCATAACATCTCACGGCAAAACCCGAATGAAATTTTTGGCCAGCCCAATATATGCGGTGATGGATGTTAACCAGACTTATTGTGGCGATCATTTCGAAATATATGTATGTCAAGTCATTATGCTGTACACCTTGAACTTGTACAGTACTGCATGCCAATTATATCTCAATAAAACAGAGAAAAAAACCCAAACTGATCGATCTTTAACTGGAAGGTAAACCCATTGCTAGTTATTAGTGATCCATGTGGTCTTGATGTTTTCATTGTTTCTTGGCCTGTATCTATAAGTGTGACTTGTCCCCCAACCCCCAGGAGCACACAGGGGAGCTGGTCTCACCAGACGTTGCACCCTGACCCTCACTTTGTAGCCGCCCCCCCTCCCCCCTTACCTCCGTCCTGCCCTCTCAGGACCCTGTCCGCCCAGCCCAGCCCAGCTCCACCTGCCCTGCCTTCTTGTCCTTCCTCATCCAACCTGGACACCCGCCACTGCTCCTCTTTATGCTTACGCCTCGCCGGTCCTTGTCTTCTTCTTCTTTTTTTTTTGAAAGAGCCGCCAGGGCAGAGGTTCCAGTCTTTTATTTGTTTGTTTGTTTGTTTATTTATTTATTTATTTATTCATTTATTTATTTATTAGTTATTTTTGGCTGTGTTGGGTCTTCGTTTCTGTGCGAGGGCTTTCTCTAGCTGCGGCAAGCGGGGGTCACTCTTCATCGCGGTGCGCGGGCCTCTCACTATCGCGGCCTCTCTTGTTGTGGAGCACAGGCTCCAGACGCACAGGCTCAGTAGTTGTGGCTCACGGGCCCAGTTGCTCCGCGGCACGTGGGATCTTCCCAGACCAGGGCTCGAACCCGTGTCCCCTGCATTAGCAGGCAGACTCTCAACCACTGTGCCACCAGGGAAGCCCCCCTTGTCTTCTTTAATGAATCGCTGGGCCAAACCCTTTCCCACCCCCTTACTTTCCTGCCTGTAAGCAGGAGAAACTCTCCAATCTAGCTGAAGGATCTACCTTTAAATTCCTGACTGCAGGCCTCAGGCTGGCAGTGTCCCCTCCTGGTGGGATAGCCCCTCCCCCTGCTCCAGGGCCCTGTCAGCCCACCTGCTCAGA
This sequence comes from Balaenoptera acutorostrata, assembly GCF_949987535.1. Lineage (NCBI taxonomy): Eukaryota > Metazoa > Chordata > Mammalia > Artiodactyla > Balaenopteridae > Balaenoptera > Balaenoptera acutorostrata. The sequence goes on from NC_080065.1 coordinate 168,233,742, forward strand.
AGCTGCTCTCTGTCTCTCCCTTAGTTCCCCCTTGAAGGCCATTTCCCACTTCAGGGCACATTAGGCCCTGGTACTGCTGCTAAACCATAGTCCCTGGGGTTACTGGCCAGTTTCCCGCTTTCTCAGAAGCGTTGCCTCCATCCTCCACTTCCTCCACTGCCCCCTTGCATCATCGCAAGTGTCCAGACACGGTCCCCCCTGACCACGGGGTGTGGTCATTCGTCTGTCCCATGTCTCAGGCCTCCCATGCTCCCTCCCTGCCATCACAGTGTTGACCTCGGCACCCCTGGCTCCTGGCTTTCTTCCCACTCCACTGGCCCTCTTCTACCCACCTGGCCATGGCGGGAGTCCTGGGGGCTTGACCCCTTCTCTTTACCCTGCACCTCCTCCCAGAGCCATCGTAACCATCCTCCAGCATTTGATGGCTTGGCTGGCCTTTCCGTGAGGTCGGTCTTGACTCTATGTGCCTGCTCGCCCACTCATGAGGGCAGTAATTCCAGAATGGAGGTCTTGACTCCTCCCACCCAGCTCCTTCATCCTCAACCCCCAAATCAAACCAAAAACAAGGCTCCAGTCCTGCCTCCAATCCTGAGCTTTCACCATCTCGGTCATGGCACCCTGATGCAGGGGCTTCCACTGGGGGGCTTAGCCTTGGTCTTGATCTCCACCGTCCCTGCCCTACCACTGGTCCTTAGCAAGTCTCCTCATGCTGCCTCCAAAGGGTGCCTCGAAGCTGGCCCTTCCACAGCCGTGTCAGATCACCCTCCCCTCCTGAACATCCTCTGTTGGACGCCACTGCTCTCAGAGGAAATCCCACAGCTCGGGCCAGGGCCCAGCAGCCCTCCCGCTGTCTCGCCTCCCCCTCCCCTGCCTGCGAATGTCACAACTCAGCTCTGCCCAGCTCCTTTCTGCCCTGGGCCTCAGCCTGCATCTTCCCTTCCTTAGGTCTCAGCAAAGATTTGTTAATTCATGGTTTTTAAATTCTTTTCTTATCTTTTGTTATCTAGACTATGTTTTCTACTTTGTTCCCTTCTGCAGTGACTTCTTATAAGATACACATCCTGTTATTATCCTGCTAGCTATTATCTTTCAGTTTTTAAAACCTTCTTAAACTTGAGTTGCCTTAAGAATTAAACAAAGCCGTGGACTGTTTCTGTTCAAAAGGACTGGAGCATCTCACTTCCAACCATATACAAACCCAACTGATTACACTGTGGATAGAATATGGATTTCTTATACTTGTTATCACTACTTTTTAAAAAATTAATATGCATCTTCTATTTCAATAGTTGTCTTTGATTTCTGTGTTAAGTTTCACAACTGTTCTAGGATGATGTAGACCTGCGTAGTCCTGGGCAGTTGTTTGCGTTGCTGCTTCTGGCTTAAGCCTTCCCTGTCTACCAGTTCATTCTCCTTCCTCCCCGGCTGGCTGGGGGCCCTCCTGGTGGCGAGGCAACCCTCTTGTAGCCAGAACGGTGACCCTCTCCACGGGGCGTGACATCCTCTGCAGGTCTGTGAGCCACGTGTTTGGTCCCCAGACCACTGCCCAGCAGGGTGTTTCCTCCTGGGGTGGGGTGTCCTGGGTTGAAGGGTCCTTCCCTCTTCATGGGGCAGCCTCCTCCCTAGGCCCGTGGTCTACACGCCCCCTCGTTCCCAGCACAGATCTATCAAGTTGTTTCAGTTGGAAACAACTGAATGTTTAGGGCCTGTGTGTGGAGGGTGGCCTCAATGGGCCGTCCCTAAATTCCTTTCAGAGCACCCAGTCATCCCACTCTGACTCCTTCCTCCTGTCTGGGACTGCCCACAGCAGCAGTGGTGGCGGGGGCGGGGGTGGGGGTGGGTGAGGTGGGGGGGTTGTGTGCCTTGCTCAGAGTGTTCTGGGCGGGCCTTGGATTCTGTCTGCCTGAGTCTGTCATGGTTGCAGGGAGCAGGCTCACCCTGTGTGCTTCAGGGCGGGAATTGGGCTGGCGTGGTGGAGTCCCATCCTGAACGGGAGAAATGGGACCAGCACCGTGAGACAGTACGGCTCTGTGGAATGCCCGTCAGCCAGGGTCCTGGAGGACCCGGGAGTCCACTGGCATACCTCACTGAGCCTTGGGCAGGATTAGGGATCCCACAGGGTGGGTGGAGCTCAGGGACCACCGACAGTGGGAGCCGGGACTGCTGCTGGACCTGCAGGGCCAAGCAGAGAGAAAAGCCTCTCTCCAGCCCCCGACTTCCTGTTGGCACCTCCCTTTGCCAAGATAGCCGGAGAGAGGCCACCCACCCTGTCAGCCTCCAGCGCAGGACAGGACAGAGGTGAAGCGGGTTGGGTGGCAGAAGGAGAGCAACCAGCCCCGAGTTTCAACCTGGAAGGAGAGAAGCCGGGGCCACATTCTGTCTGTCTTTTCAAAGTTAGCTTTCCTTCCCAATCCAGAGCCTATTTATTCAGCACCTTTTGCTGGATGCTGTCACATTGTGAGGATGACAAACCAACCAGCAGCCTCCAGGAGGGTGCTAGAGGCCTGGTTTTGGAGCAGAAACCAATGCACCGTGCAGCCAGCAGGAGCCCTCCCAGCTCGCACCCCTGCCCTGACCACCTGGGAGGCAGTAGTGACGGGCAGACAGAAAGGGTAGCAGCACTGGGCGTATGCACGTGGAGTTTCTTTTCTTCCTTCTTCAGACTTCCTCGGTGGGTCTCCACATTTGTGTGAAAAACAGTTATCATATTGGGTGTCTACAAAACCCACATCTACTCAACCTGATGGGGGAATTGAGGGCTATTCAGGGATAATCTTAACATTTCCTGCTGACTCTATATCCCTCCCCACTCGGCCAGCAAGCCTGCCTTAGAAGCTGGGGCGCTGTGCTGAGGCCACCCTGTGGGTTTGGCTGCAGCGATGTTGCTGGTGGGGACAGGGCCAGGGCCTGGGGCAGCCCTGCCAGTTCCCAGAGCCTGTGGTACCATGGGTGTACCAGGGTCACCACTCCTGAGCTCCGCAAACTGCCCGCCTGAGGCTATGCCGAGCAGACCATACCGGCTGGGGCAGCTTGGCATCCCTGGGCCAGGCTGGGCCCAGCATCCCCAGGCGTGGTCCTGCTAGGACCACGCTCAGAAGGTAGGTGGAGCTCCCAGTCAGGCTCGCCTCATCCCTGTTCATGGGATCGAGTTGCTAAGGAAAAGAGCATTAACTGAAAATAATTGGCTGGATGGATGTGTTTCTGGGCTGTCAGCTCTGGCTACAGGCTACACACCTTCATCAGCACCACACACCCGTGTCCCAGGGATTAGGCTAAGTGCTCAGGATGCACCAACACCTAAAGAAACAAACAACTAAACAAAACAAGACAACTCTGGAAAGCAACTTCCAGTTCCCATCCTGGCCTGGGTCCTATCAGGCCATTGGCACATTCTGGTCCACAGCCATGGAAAACTAATGTCCCTCCATGTCATGGCCATTGCCACACACTGGTCCACGGTGAAGGGAAGGCGATGTCCCACATATGTCTGGGCCCAGGGTCCTGAGTCACCATATTATGAGGGAAAACACTGTTCACATTTAGATGTCAGTTTTCGCTTCAAGTCTAATTTCTGACCTGTAAACAAAGCCTGCAAGAATAAGAGTCTCCTCATGTGTGAATTGGCTAATTAATCTGACTTACTTAGAGGGATGCATAGCGCCCCGGACTCTTTTGTGAAGATTAGCACTTTTCGAAGAAGTGCGAGTCTGTAGGGACAAAGCAACACCATGAATGTCGTGCCCCCTTTTTTGGGAGAGCAGAGGGATGAGGGGCCAGACTATTTTCCCGCATCTACCTCTCTGTAAACAAGGAGGGAGGCTGTGGGTTAGCACTTACTCCGTGTGTGTGAAAGAGGAGCCACGGGCCCTCACTGGTGAGGTCACAGTGCCAGGGGCTGCAGGGGGCGTGGCTGGAGACCTTTGGTGCTCAGAGCTCCTGACAGCCTCTAGGAAGACGGGAACAGAGGTTGGCAGTGTCAGGCAGATCCCACCTTACTTAAGCAGGAGGGAATTAAAGGCAAGGCTTGGGGACTGGTGATGGAGACTTGGAAATGGGGTGCCTTGGAGATCCCCAGCTGGAGCTTCAGGAGCTGCGTGGGCAGTGGTCAGGGCTCCAGGGTGGGGCTCGGGGCTCGGGTTGGCCACACTGTGGTCCTTCTGTCTCAGAGGTACATTCCAGGAAGAGAGCATCACAGTGGGTGAGCTGGCTCCCACCTCTCGCCACCCAGGCTCCTTTTTTTTTTTTTTTTTTTTTAAATGTTTGTAAATTGTTTAATGAGAAGATGCATTTTAATTATTATTTATTTATTTTTGGCCGTGTTGGGTCTTCGTTTCTGTGCGAGGGCTTTCTCTAGCTGCGGCAAGTGGGGGCCACTCTTCATCGCGGTGCACGGGCCTCACTATCGTGGCCTTTCGTTGCGGAGCACAGGCTCCAGACGCGCAGGCTCAGTAGTTGTGGCTCACGGGCCTAGTTGCTCTGCGGCATGTGGGATCTTCCCAGACCAGGGCTCGAACCCGTGTCCCCTGCATTGGCAGGCAGATTCTCAACCACTGCGCCACCAGGGAAGCCCCAGGCTCCTTTTTAATGATTCTTCTAGACTGTTTCCAGAGGTATAGCTGTCTCTAGGGTGTCCAGGGGTCCTGGGCAGATATTATTTTCAGGGCCCTTGTCTATATAAACAATTTGATTAAAGTATATTCCAACATCCACAAGCCCACGTGGGGGTATCGTGATATATTGATGCAGATGTAGAGGAATGGGGAAGAAGGGGTTCCAGCCTGTTTGTTTACTGTCCAATCCATGCAGCAAAGATCCTTCTTAGTGTGTACTCACTGTCTCTTCCTGTTTGGGTCCAGGAAGCATCTCTTTGTTTTCTTTATTGTTGAGTGTTCTGTTCCTATCTAATTTCATGTATCTCCCACAGTGAGGGGAAAAACAGCAATGTGGTTATTACTCACGGTGCATGGCTCTATGGAACCTGTTTATGTAGAGATGCTAGAGATCTCGTGATTCCACATTCCCGAAAATTCTCTGTATTTAGTGCTGGTAACGTACGGTGTTTCTGCTGACTCAGTTTCATCCATCCGTCTGGGAATGCTGGCTTCTATGGCGCTCTCGTGCTTTGTTGATGATGACCACCAGTTCAGTTCTGACCCAGGGTATGCAGGAAAATGTGAACCATTGTGCTTTTCTGGTCATACTAAATTTACCGTTTGGAACTTTATAGCGTAAGCAAGGAACCACACATCCAGCTACATCTTCCTTACAGTCCTTGGGCTGTTATCCTGCACCCTAGACTAGGATCTCCTCCCTGCCTTCTGCACACTGCCACCAGCAGATAGAAGAGCTGCCCCATCTGTGCAAGGCTTGCCATCCCTCGGCAGACCAACCTGTGAGAGTGTGTGGCATTCAGCTTGGCTCAGATGCAAGAGAGGGTTCAGATGCAAGAGCTTCCAAAGCCCTCAAAGCCGGTGAGTGTGGCCAGCCCCCGAGGCCTGCCCGCACGTGGCCTGGAGTCTGTGAGCCACCATCCTGGGCACACAGGGCAAAGGATGCCTGCCGCTGGGTGCTGAGGACTGGAGGTGCCACTGAAGCTGAAGCACGGGTGGATGAGAGCCAATGCCCGAGCCTACACATGCATCTCAAATGGAAGGCCAGGCCGTTGGCACCAGAGCCTAGAGCTCTGGACTCACTCTGTGTCTGATGTGAAGGAGAGTCACCAAAAGTAGACGGTCAGCACCGCTCTGGTGGCTCAGACCCATGCACGTCCGTGAAGGAAATACCCCTTCAGCTAGTGGGAGCGACTTGCTTGCCTGGGATCCTGGGACAACCTCTCAGACACGAGTCCTGGAGTTCCTGGGGCACCTGGTGGGCTGCCTGTGTACGACAGCGGGTTGGAGAGTGTCCAGAGGGCAGCAACAGGGCGCATGTGGGTACTGGTCAGGTGTAGGCCTCTGCCTGAGAGCACTGCTTTGGCCACAGAGTTTTCCTTGGTGTTTGTGGAACATGCCAGGCTTACTTCCTCCTCAGGGCCTTTGCACTCGCTGCCCTGTCCCCTGGAACTCACCACTCTGGCGGGGCCCACTACTAGACTCTGGATGCTGCAGAGAAGCCCGGTATGTCTGTTCCAGGGGAGAGGCGGCCAACACACGCCCAGCAAGTGTCTAGAGATCAGTGAAGAATGAACTAGCCAGAGGGTGCCAAGAATGGCCTGGGGTGCATGCCATTTTATGTGTTTAAGCTTTTTATTTTAAAATAGCTTTAGACATAGAGCAAAGTTGCAGAAACAGCATAGAGATTTCCTGTGTGCCCTTCCCCCAAGCTTCGCTATGTTAATGTGTCTGTGACCTGGAACGATGATTGAAACCAGGAGGTTCACCTTGAACAATGTTGTGTCATCACTTAGAATCCAGACTGCATCTGAACTTCACATATTTTCTGACTCCTGTCCCTTTTGTGGTTCGGGATCCCATGCAGGATCCCATGTGACATTTAGTTGTTGTGTCTCTGAGGTGTTCTCCTGCCTGAGATAGTTCCTCTGTCTCTCATGCCTGGCCCCAGCTCTTTTGAAGAGGACTGGTCAGTTATTTTGTAGAACGGGCCTGCACCTGGGGTTGTCTGGTGTTTCCTCAGGTTAGACTGAGTTGTGCGTTTGGGGCAGCAATATCACAGAAGAGAAGTTGGTTCCGCATTGTGCCACACGATGTCGAATTGTCTTGCTGCTGGAGACAATAATCCTCATCACTTTGAGAACTCCCCCTGCCGCCCTCATCTGTGGGGTTCTCCTCTGTAAACTTACTGGTTTTTCCTTTCGAATTCATAAATATCCTGTGAGGAGGTACTTGGAGATTATGCAAGCATTCTGTTTCTCGTCATATTTTCACCCACTGATTTTAGCACCCGTGGGTGATTCTTATCTGCGACGATCTTTACTGTGGTGTTTACCTTGGTGATTTTCTGTCTCCATCATTTCTTCTACATTTGTTAATTGCATTCCACTGTGAGGAAGAACTGCTCTTCCTCCCCATTTATTTATTATTCAGTTATTTGTTTATACCAGTATGGACTTGTGGATATGTATTTTATTCTATGGGTTATAACCTGTTACTATTATTATTTGTTATTTTGTTAAAGTTATCCCAGATTTGGCAAATGAGAGCACTTTCAAGTTGGATCCTCTATCCTTTTGACATGCTTGGGTATGATTTAAAAAGTTGTTTTTTTATTATGGTAAAATACACTTAACCTAAGCTTTACCATCTTAAACCGTTTTTAAGAGCACAGCTCAGTGGTGTTAAATACGTTCGTATTTTTGTGCACCTATTACCACCATCCATCCCTGTAACTCTTTTCATCTTGTGAAACCAAAACTCTATACCCATTAAACAATAACTCCCCACTTCCCCATTCCTCCCAGCCCCTAGCAACCACTGTTCTGCTCTCTGTCTCTAGGATATAAGTGAATTCATACAGTATCTGTATTTTTGTGATTGTCTGGTCTCACTTAGCCTAACGTCCTCAAGGTCCATCCAGGTTGTAGCATGTGTCAGAATCTCCTTTCTTTTTAAAGCTGAATAATATTCCATTGTATGTATATGCCACATTTTGCTATCCATTCATCCGTTGAGGGACACTTGGACTGCTTCCCCATTTTAGCTATTGTGAATAATGTTGCTGTGAACATGGGTGTACAAATATCTCTTTGAGACCCTGCTTTCAATTCTTTTAGGTACATACTCAGAAGTGGAGTTTCTGGGTCATACAGTAGTTCTATTTTTTAAATTTATTTTTATTTATTTATTTTTGGCTGTGTTGGGTCTTCGTTTCTGCGCGAGGGCTTTCTCCAGTTGCTGCGAGCGGGGGCCACTCTTCATCGCGGTGCGTGAGCCTCTCACTATCGCGGCCTCTCTTGTTGCAGAGCACAGGCTCCAGACGCGCAGGCTCAGTAGTTGTGGCTCACGGGCCCAGTCGCTCCGCGGCACGTGGGATCCTCCCAGACCAGGGCTCGAACCCGTGTCCCCTGCATTAGCAGGCAGACTCTCAACCACTGCGCCACCAGGGAAGCCCCGGTAGTTCTATTTTTAATTTTGAGGAACCGCCATACTGTTTCCCACAGTGGCTGCATCATTTCACGTGGGGTGGTGAGGCAAGCTGTCTTTGAAGGGGGAGCATTGTTGTGAGTGGAGCCGTGAAGGAGGGGAGGCACTCCCAGGGCGGTGAGAGATGGCTGGAGCTGCAGTCTCCTCGTAGGGTTGGCCTGGGGTACGTGTGGTCTGCACCTGCTTGGAGCTGCCGTCAGCTCTCCTGCGGGCTTCCAGTGGAGACCCCAAGAGCCAGGCTGGGCGCTGCCGGTGGGCAGGCTGTGTTGCCGTGTGTGTGTGCCACGCCATGCCATGCCCGGGTTTCCATGGGTGAATTTGGAGTAGGGAGGGGACCGGACATCTGTCTGATGTCACCTTTTATACTCTGGGACTCTACCGCTGTCTCCCAGTGCAACACCTGGTGGTCCCCTGTTGGGAGCAGGAGCCTACGGGGCACTTGATTCCATGTGGGAACTTCCCCTGAATTCCCCGCGGCGTCCAGTCACAGTGGGCCCACTGAGCCTGCCTTTATTTTGGATGTAGTGCCTTTGGTCATTGCTGGCCCTGCTGCTCAGACCCCATGTCTAGGCAGTGACGACTCACAGAAGGGCCCAGGGGCATATGGGCTGCCATCCTGGCTCTGGAATTAATAAACATCTCAAGGTCACTGGTGCTGGGGCCCGGCCCCTAACCCAAGACCTCAATGCTTGACAAGGGAGGATGCAGCACAGGCAACATCTCAGGGCCTGTGGAGTAGCCTGGCCACAGCCCAGAGAACCTGGCCCTTATAGCCCTGTCTTTCCCCATAAATAAACCAGACAAGATCCTTCATCAGATGGCGTGGCCTGATTTTTGTTTTGGGAAATCTGGACAAGAAGGGACAGCGGAAAGCCTTGGGCCCTGGCAGGGCTGCCCGCCCAGGAGAAGCAGCTGGGCAGGCGGGCAGAGGACGGTTGGCGGTCAGCCTGCCCCGGATACCACCGCAAGCCCTAGAGATCCGAGCAGGAAAAGAAGCCGGATTCGAAAGAAACCAAAGTCGGGCAGGCCGCCAGGTTCTCTGTGAGCATGAGGCCTGAGGTGCCCGGAGAGGGGCTGGTTGCCCAGAGACCCAGGGAGGCGATGGCCTGTGGTGAGCACGGAAAGCCAGGCTCCTCTGCCTGGAAAACTTCAAGACCTGGGTGCCCAGCAGTTGTGGGCACATAGGACACCCCCCAGCCTTACCCTTGTGACATTGCCTTCTACCTTTGGGGAAACTGAGGCTCAGGAAGAGGAAGGCTGAGCCAGTGCTGCACAGTGGAGCACAGGGACTTGCTTTGGGGTCCGAGTGGGAGCCTGCGCTTTCCCTGCCAGGGTTTTTGTGTCTCTGAGGGACACATCCACTGGGCAGTGCATCTTCCCCTTGCTGCTCTGAGCAAGACCTAGTGTCCCTGCTTCCTGCTGTGGCCCTGGCTGCTACCACCCTGCTCCCACCCCGCCCCCACCCCAACCAGATCTGTGTTAAGGGGATTCTGGGTTGAGGCTGTAGGCTTCCCATGGAGTCTAGCTGCCCCACAGCAACCTGGGTAGCAGCCCGGCCCACCAAACCAACTTTCGTCCATCAGCCAGGCCACTGGACCATTGGTGAGCCCGTGTCTCCCCTCTGGCCGAGTGGATCCTCCTGGAGCAGCATCCCACGTGGGAAGGAGCAGGACACTGCCTCCTGGGCCCCTGGAACTGAGGGCTTCCTTTCTGGAAGGGGCGTTGCATCTTCAGATGTTCTGCCCATCTAGAATTACATCCCCATGTCTTCCACAACTGGGTGGGCTCAGCCTTGGGAGCCCATAAAATTCTGGGGTGCTGTGGGCATGTGGGGAACCCCTTGGCAGGAGCCTTAGCTCCTCTCTGCAAGAGTGGAGGATCGATGCCAGCCCGGAGCTGCCCCAAGTGGGGCTCTGGAGCAAGGCCCCCTGTGGTTCCCAGAAAGGGAGTTGGGTTGGAAGGCAGGGTCCTCGCACGTGCTTATCTGGCTGTGCAGCATTCCCATCCCCTTGGGCCTGCGCTCACTGCTCTGTCTCACGGGAGTGAGAATGTCCACTCTAGAAGGAGGGAGTGTCAGGAGTCCCACGAGGCCAGCCTTGGGTGTGCTCCAACTTGCCTGAATGCTGGCCCACTTGGGTGTGACTCAGGGGGTGACCCTCCTTTCTGCTGCCCACAGTCACTCCCTGAGCAGCAGACCTGCCCAGCTCTGTCATTCTGGGCCCAGGGACCACCTGGCACCCCTGCCAGCAGCCAGCTCTGAATCTGGGCAGCGTTGGTGCACAGAGGCTGTTCTGGGCTAAATTGTGTCCCCTCAACCCCCATTCATATGTTGAGGTCCTAACCCCCGGTACCTCAGAATGTGACTCCCAAACAGTAGATAAGGTCTTTCCAGGTGTTAACTAAGTTACATTGAGGTCATGTGGGTGGGGCCCTAATCCAACGTGACTTCCTTATTAAGAGGAAATTTGGACACAACACACATAGAGGGATGACCATGTGAGGACACAAGGAGAAGATGGCCACCTAAAAGCCAAGGAGAGAGGCCTCAGAAGAAACCAGCCCTGCTGATAACCCTCCTGATATCTTGATCTCTGACTTCCAGCCTCCGCGACTGTGAGAAGATAAATTTCTGCTGTTGAAGCCACCCAGACTGCAGTATTTTGTTGAGGCAGCCTGAGCAGACTAAGGCAGAGGTAATGGAGGAGGTGCTGGCCCTGGCATCTTGTGGGAGGATGTGTGTCAAAAGCTTTTTCCTGGAGCATCGGCGCTGGCAGGTGTGGAGTGAGGCAGTTTGAATGCCAAGGGGTAGTCCTGGCGTTGCCAGGCACGTGAGCCTTGTGGGCTTTGCTTGCCAGCGTGAGTCTCCTGGAGGTCCAGGATGACTGAGTGAAAGTGTGTGCAGGGTCTGGGGCTTTATGGGTACAGGTGGTTGGTGACACCTTGGCCCAGGGCGCCTGTCACCAGTAACATTGCTTATGGGGATATTAGCCCCTTCATAGCAGTCCTCAGCACCTCAAATAACACACATCTAGGGAAAAAGCAGACATCGGTGCTGCTAGACAAGTGCCCCAGATCCCCAGCCCCCGACCAGACCCTGTCTGGACCAGGCTGGGGGTGGTGGTGGGGCTCAGACATGCTGGTCCCAGCCAAGTCGGAGGATGGGAGGAAGGGCAGGATGTGCATGGCCTCCAAGGAGGCAGGGAGGCCTGCTGGGACAGCAGTGCAAATGTGTTGGGTTCTAGCTGGTGGTGTGTGTGTTATGCAGGTTGGGATGCCCTAGGGTTGGGTGCCAGCTCAGGGGAGCGTCTGTTGACAGACCTTGACGTTGATCAAGGAACTTGGACCTTATCCTGTTAGCTCACTTCCACCTTGAGTCTCAAGGCCACAGTCTGCTGGGGCCCAGCTGGTGAGATATGGGAGCTCAGAAAGAAAAATTCCACTTTTTGATATTTTGGCAAATGTTCCTACAGCAAGAGTCATTTTTCTTCTTCAGTGGCGAGCGCCCTGTTATTTATGTGAATGTTAATTTGTGACTGGGGACATTCCCCGACACAGTCTTCATGCTGAGCAAGACCTGGGAAATGTCAGCCAGAGCATCTGGCAGGGACGGTTGTCAGGTCTTGTGATGGATGGGCAGGCCTGTTGTGGTCCTGGGGTCTGGGCCTGACCTGCTGACCCCTCTCTCTTGGCCAGGCTGGGAGACCAGCTCCTGGAGGCCCTCCCTGGCACTGGTGTGGACTCTCACAGACTGGACAGGCCAGCTCCCGTGGGAGACATCCTGGTGCTGCCTGATTTAGTGAGAAGACCGACTGGCCAGGCCCTACTTTGGTCTCTGTGAAGGGTTCTTGTCAGCATCTTGTTTATCCTATTTTTTTCTCCCTTATCTTTCTCTCCCTGCCCCTTTCCCCCTTCCCTGCTCCTTTCTTTAAACAAATTGTCTGTTTTGATGTGTGCCTTTTGTTAAAAAACAAACAAACAAACAAAACCCTCAAAAACTACAGAAAATACTAATAAAAAAGCAAAACTCACTCCAAACCTTGACACTGCTAACTCTTTGTTATATGTGTGTCCAGACAACTCTCATTTCATCTTACTAATAATGATGATGTCGGGCTAGTTTTTTATGCAGTGTGCCAGGTACTTTATCTGGTTTAACCCTCAAACCAACTGTGCAAATACTTCTATTATCCTTATTGTACCCTGGCAACACTGAAGCTCAGAGTCCACAGTTAGCCAGTGCTGAAGGCAGCATTTGAATCAAAGCCGAGTGACTTGGTGGGCTTGCCCTGCATTGTTAGGCTGTGCTGGCATTAGGCATGGAGACACAGATGACTTTACGTAAGTGCATCATCATACTGGAGTTGGGCCTGCCTTCCTTAGTCAACAATATGACATGGATATATTTGTTCCTTAAGTGGTGAAAAGTCTCACCTGTAAAACTGTTTTGGCCTGGCCTTTTTTGTTGTTGTTTTTTTTTTTTTTGGCAAGTCATAGAGATTTTTGGAAGTAATCTGACCATTTACTTTTATTGTTATAACAGATATATTTGTTGTTACTTCTGTCAACTTACTTATTTTTTTTGTTTTTATGCTTTTTTTGCTGTTTTTCTATTTGCTGTATGATCTGTTCTCCATCTTCAGTTATTCGGAAGGAATATATTAATTTTTCTAATTGTGGCTTTTTCAGTATTCTTAAACTTATGGCTATCAACTTTAGCAGCTTGTCAGTAACAATTGCTCCTTCTATGGAAATTTAAGAAATTATTGCAGTTAAACTACTTCTTCTACCTCCTCTACCCTTTTCTTTCATTTTTGCTTACTTGTTTGACAGTTTTTGCCCCACGTTATTAAAGTCAAATTATGAATTATTTTTACATTGCATAGATTTCCTTTCCAGAATATATGGTAAATGACTTCTGGTTTGTAACCATAATTATCACAGTGGAATGGATGAAGAGGTCAATTCTGGTATTTTAACCTGTGATTTCCCTACTTGTGGGGACTAGATTTTAGATTTTTAATTCAAGTCTGGGCTGTATTAAGTGACAGGTGAGGAATGATGGAGAGAGATGTAAAGTGGAGCTGAGGTGGATGCTATTGAGAGGATTCTCTCTAGCAGTAGAGGTGAGCACAGTGCCTCTATACACTGCAGCTTCCTAAGGCTCTGATTTGCTCAAGGTCACATATCTAGTTAGTCTGCAGAATTAAGGTTCCCATCCCGATCTCTTGGTTTCTAATGCAGTGTTCTCTCTAAGCAAGCATTCCTCGAGGGTTAGCATAAGAGGTGAATTAATGTCACACCAAACATGAGATTAAAAAACATTGTATTCTGTCACAATCCCAGTTGGCTTCTTGTCAGGAATTGACATGCTAAAATTCATATGAAGATACAAGAAACCCAAAATAGTCAAAATAATGTTGAAAAAGAAGAATGAGGTTAGAGAACTCACTTTCTGATTTCAAAACTTACTACAAAGTTACAGTAGTCAAGACTGTGTGGTACTGGCAGAATGATAAACATATAGATCGATGAAATAGAACTGAGAATCCAGAAA